>NC_136961.1:3732112-4104612 GCF_032717465.1 Coenobita brevimanus
AAAGTTTGGCCATTTTTGCATCCATCGAACTACGAGGCGCATTTTCTTTTTTACTTTTATTTTTCCCTTGAGCTATGTGTGGTCATTCTTTTCCGTGCAATACTCGTTGGTGTCGCGTGGTATGTGTTGGTATCAGCGGGCAGCCACCACCTGGCCTGGCCTTGTCTTCATCCATCCTTCTCTGTGTGATAACCTCTGTCCCACCAACACCACCCACCTCCTGCATTACCCACATACAATGTATGTAAATAAGAAGCTACAGAACACGTCCATAAAATCATAGCTGTCTACTGTATATGCAAACCTAATATAATATTTACCGGTCTATAATGACATGTGCAGCAAGGCTCATCATTCTGTGTTAGTTTCCGGTAAAAAGGTAAACAACAAAGTCTTGGGATGCTTGTGGCTGGAAGCTACAGCTCCTGAAAGCCCATACAACTCATGGACGTCGCGCCAGTGTTCAGTAAAATTATCTGATGTTACTCCAGATTTAGACAGAATACCTACCAAGGCAGAGGATGTTGTTTACTATTTCTTTGAAGACTGAGAAAAATTTAAGAGTAGTAAATGTGGTACAAAATTTGCTAACCATTTCCTTCGTTAAGTCTCCTCTGTGTAGTATTTGCTCATATTAGTTATTATTAGTCTTTCTTTCAAAGACTTTCTTTCAACTTGGTGCTATTTCTGTGGTTCTTCACCAGTTCCTTAAAAATTTGGTACAATATTTAATTTAATTAGTGTTTGGTGGGGGCGCTCACCATCCACTCACTCGATGTAGTGCTGCTTTCGGATGTCTGTCCTTTCCTTTCCTCCTTCCTTCTTTCCTTCCATCCTCTTCTGTCTTTCTTTACTTCATTCGTTCCTCGTCCTTGTGCCTACGGGTGACTTTACCCTCTTCTATCTTTCCTTCATTCTTTCCTCTTCCTTCTGCCTGTGGGTGATTCTACACTGATTGACAAACCAAATAGTTTCCTGTACATCAGGAAACCATTTACTACGCTAGATGGTAACCATATAACCATGTGGTATAGCGGGTAATTACGGCACTCCAATCGGATTGAGTTGGTGAAGGATTATATCCAAGGGATGGCTGGGATTTATTGCTCACGTAATGCCACTCAGGGATGAGTGAGGCTGGTCACTCTCACCTTACATGTCAGGACCAGCTTGCCTAGCCCCGGGCTTCTACGCTCCTCATGGGGCAACGTAGGATTGGAAGATGGATGGATGGATGGATGTAAATGCCTTCAAAGACTTTCTAAATTTTTATCACTTTGTTCTCTAGGGATTTATGCGCCAAAGGTCAAACCGCACAAACAAATTCTGGGTTCCCAAGACCTTGGATGTTCATTAATCATGACAGTTTGCACAGAAATATATCACTGTGCTTTATCAGTGTGGAGACCATCTTGCATGTAGGCAGTCATTAAAAATGATGTGTAAAGTTTGCATCACAGGATCATGGTAAATACCTGCATTAAAACTTCTGGAAGTCTGCGGAAGTGTGTACTGTGCGTGTTAGCAGTCGGAGTCATATTGTAAATGGTTTTGAACATTCGCAACACCTTTTTTCTTCACAGATTATGCTTATTTTGCTAAACATACCTAATATCTTCTTGTTTGCAGACCACATCAATGGTAAAACGACACAGCAAGAGAATGTGAAAGTGTAATATGTCAGATATATTATAAAGAAGCCGCGTTTCGGAGCCTTCAATACCATTTAGTAAACGCACCTTAGGCTCCTACGACTTATTCCCGGGTGAATAAAATCGCCTGATGTTAACTGGAACAGAAAACAGGAATCGTCCTAACTACAAGAGGGTTAAATTACACTAATCAGACATTCATTTCCTCAGAACCACCTGTTATGCAAAAACGTGTAAGCATTACGTTACAGAAAACGGATACTGATGGTTTGCTCATATTTGCTTAGCATTTTTTTTTTTTTTTTACATATCCCGTTGCTCTGTGGCAGGACAAAATATTTCTACAGCTCTACATCCTGTCCTTAGTACTAACCCGTAGCTGTAGTCCTTTCACCGTAACTTGGCTAAAACTTTCGGTCTATTGCAGCTTTTTTCACACAGTTCAATGGCAGAAAAAGACAATGCTATGTCCTTGTGCCATTCCCACAGCACTTATGGTGTTCATCTGTTGTTACAACTCATCACTCAGAATGGGGTGATAGCAATTTTAGTTCAAGTTAAAGTGAATAAAGTATAGCACCATAACCTACTGTTATTCTTCTGCGACAATTAAGCATGCAGTATGGAAATATGGCGTTTTTAGGCTAAATTATTTCCGTTAATCCGATTTTTGTTTTTTTCTGGATCTAAATCATCTAGTCCAAAAGCCTCTCCTGAAATCAATATAATCGACAAAGGAAAATGTAAATTGCATCCATGGTCCTGGGTTTGCGGAGGTTACAATGTATTGAGCATTGTTATTCTGCCACCAAACATGGAATCAGTGGGTTTGCTTCTGCCTACCAGACATATAGCTACCGGGATGGCAACGTCCCTAACACTTTGAAACCCAGGATGTCTTACATTGTATGCTCTTGCTACCTCCAGAAAAAATTAAACATCTTTGGAAACAACTCTCGTATGCAGTAATAATATTAGTGAAGTTTACATTGAACTTGTCCAGTTTAAAAGTCTATGGTAATGTGTTTAATGTCTTCTGCAAATGGATATTATGCTATAAAAATAAATATTATGAATGCAGGAGTTAATGATTATCTGGCATGTTGTCTAGATAATTATTTCAATATCCCATTCAACCTTCTCTTTAAGATGTGATAGAGTAATTTCTTTGTCTTTAATCTTTGTCTTTGGCAAACCTTGAGGAAATAAAACCAAGAGTTAAAACCCAGTGAAGATGTTGTCCATACTGTGTGTCTTCAGTGAGCTTGCTGACCAAAGTTTTCTGCAGATCAGTGGTAGCTTTTGGAGTTTTATTTATTGCATCATCGTGTTGGATCACTGGTAATTGAAAAGA
This sequence comes from Coenobita brevimanus, assembly GCF_032717465.1. NCBI lineage: Eukaryota > Metazoa > Arthropoda > Malacostraca > Decapoda > Coenobitidae > Coenobita > Coenobita brevimanus. The sequence goes on from NC_136961.1 coordinate 3,735,119, forward strand.
ATACCTCAGTGATGGGGAAGTGTGGCGCAGAACCTACATAGTATATTTCTTTATTTCTCTTGACTGATGGTGACGGCATTTCATTTAACCTTTCCAAACCAAAACTGGCAGATTATCCTGTATGGGGCCAGAGCGCATCATCGTATGTATATCATGCAATGTATTGGTCTCTGACACAAACGTGTAAGGTTCTAACTGTCCTGAAAATGAATACTTACAGTTCAGAACCGAAAAGAAACAAAATTATACTTCATTTCTAAACCAAGCATTGTTTTTTCCTTCATCTTCTCAGTAAAACTACTTCATTATTATTATTATTATTATTATTATTATTAAGTAAAGAAAGATACTGTAGGGAAGCATTGTAGAGTCCTCTTTTAACATATGTATAGCTGAAGGGCAGAAGAGTAAAATCTAATCGACTGGGAAAAACTTTTCTCTTTAAAGACTGGGCTATTGAACACCTCGTTGCGTCAACGTTCTTTATGATGCGAACCGTGTTAACTCTTCCAGATTTCTTTTGTTGTGATTGTGACATGTTCCTTTGTTTTTAGAAAATTTCACAATATTGACACTGATCACTTTTCTTGTATATTTCTTGTGTTGATATGTTGCTCTACAGTTATAACGACCTCTTCACCTACAGGACTTCTCTTTCACTGTACTGTTGTTGTCTCCAATCATTATTATTAAACATAGGAAGAGCATCTATTGGTGATGGGTTTAACCAACCCATCCAGTTCAAAAAGTTGGCTTTATCCTAAATAAAATCATCATATAATAGCAAGAATTAAAAACAAGTATTTAACCGTGCTGAAGAGGCAGCCATGCTTAAAATTCAATCATAAACATAGGAAGAGTATCTATTGGTGATGGGTTTAACCAACCCATCCAGTTCAAAAAGTCTGCTTTATCCTAAATAAAGTCATTATTTAATAGCAAGAATTAAAAACAATATTTAATCGAGCTGAAGAGGCAGCCATGTTTAAAATTCAATCATTTAGTTTGATGTTTCGTTGGTAAATCACTTGTTTATCAAATTATCATGTAAAAATGACGTCATTCTTTTAGTCAGTTAAGAAAGCAGATGGTTTCTGCAGGCACAGTCTTCCTTATCATGGATGGGAAAATACGGACTGCATGAGAGGGTATATTGATCTGTGCCATTTCTGGCGTCTCGCACGACTCAAGGAAAACCTAGTCGGAAATACCAAAACAAGTTGCGTAAATTCTAGCACATCAGCCTGCCAGCCCAGTGAGTCTCAGCTACAAGCAGACAGTATCCAGTCACTCTTGTACTCCATAAACAACACTGTGTGTATCAGCTTTCATGTCAGCCATTGCCATCGTACCTAACATGTCTCTTTTATTTCATGGGAAACAAACTCTCATTTTCCTTTTCTTGTCCTCTGAACTCTTCTCTGCTAACCACGTCAACTTATTCAACTCCGTCGGTTGACGTGACCAGTCTCATCATTAACTCCCAATGGGTTAACTCAGAAGTCGGTCAGGTCAAGCAAGGGATTATTAGAACAACGGAAAAGAACGAACACAATTATCATTCATCATTAATGAATTAGAGAAAATATAATTCATTAATAGAATATAAAAGTACATATATTTTGTCCATATATTGTACTGGTTGCGCGATGAAGCTTCCTGCACACATTTCCCACCGACCCGGAAATCGCTTCCCCAGCGCCGAATTGAATTTTTGTGCCGTAAAAAGTTTTCCATCCCAGTAATGCACCTGTAGCTTTATTCCGGGTTTATGCTGACGATATGCATAGGACCGCACACACACACACACACACACACACACACACACACACACACACACAAATTATAAGTATTTGCCTTCCTCTTTAATCTGTTTATTTGCCTGTTTTATTTTCCCTCATATCCCCTCTCTTTGTCTCAAAACACACACGCACACAGACACACACGCAGACACACACACACAAATGATGAATATTTGCCTCCCTCTTTCTCAGTGTGTCTATTTCACTCCCTCTTATCCCATCTCTATCTGTCTCAAAACACACACACACACACACACACACACACACACACACACACACACACACACACACACACACACATTATAAATCTATCAACCTCTCTCTCTCTCTCTCTCTGACTGATATTCCCTTATAATCTTCGGCATGAGGGGGAAGTCAACAGCAGGACGGGTTATTGCACATCAGTAAACAGAAAGACCAGGTTCATGAACTGGTAATTAGAGAGAGAGTGAGAGAGAGAGAGAGAGAGAGAGTATTACAAGGGTAATCACAGGATGTGAAGTAAACATGGCATACAACTACTGTTTGACCGACAATTCTTAACTAATTATGGAGGTTGCCTCCTTGCATATTCTCAGTACAAGTATCATTGCCCTGGCAAAATGCAGCCAGTCAGAGCGCGCAGCCAACAATGATGTCACTTGTGCGTCGCTGCTCTCTTCTTTAGTTTTATAAGGGAATGTTTGTAGGGAAAGCAATAAATGATACTGACGTACTGTATTGGTCGAAGATTTTATGAAAAGATTTCAATTGTTCTATGTTAATATATTTTAGGCATAAGAAGAATAACATATATATGGATGATATATATATATATATATATATATATATATATATATATATATATATATATATATATATATATATATATATATATTTACAATTGCATAAATAAATAAAAAATAAATAAATAAATAAATATAGATAGATAGATAGACATAAATAGATATAGATAAATAGATCGATCGATCGATCGATATCGACAAAATAAGACATCTGCTGACCTATACGGCATCGCAATATCCAGAGTAATATTAAAAGAACCTTAATACCTGGAACTAATATCTTCCATTAGAAATTTTTGCTCCATCACAGGCCATCATCAAGAAATAATATATCTTCTTTTGCCAGCAAGTGATATATAAATCAAATATCGGACCTATATGTGCCCAGTGATTCTCGAAACAATATAAATAATATTAAGTTGTGTGCTTTTGGGTACTTCATATTGCTTACGAAATTTGTAAACATACAAATTATAGGTCCTTCATTTAATATATAATATTTCAGTCGCTGATACAAGACAGCACATATTATTTGCATGATGATGGCCTGTGATGGACCGAAACTTTTAATGCAACATGTTAACTAGATACGGGCGAGCTAGAGCCGCCAGCGAGACAATGTTTACGTTCAGCTGAGAAATGAGTGGCCCAGACACGACCTGGCCCGACCGCAATGGTTTTCAGAGGCTAATAACTTTTCTTCTATGTGGGATAGAGAACGTATTATTTCAGCAGATAGTAAATACATTCAATAAATTTAGTTTTTAGCTATTCACTCATGAGATCAAAGAATCCCGTTGGAATCCCAGCTTTCCAAGGGAATGTACCAAGAGCTATGCTCCACTATGAAATAGAATTTAAAAATATTTCCTCTTGTAACAGTGGTTTCTTGCATGAATTCTAACAATTAAATGTCGGATATTACGCACATAATATTACAGGAACCTTTGTTCTATATTTAAGATGTGAAATCAGCAAGGGGAATCGTCCCATTTCTGGATTTTATCATTCGATCAATAGCCAAGCGTTTACCGACGCAGTTCGTTGACACGGCAAGACAAGAACAGAGAACTGAACACTGCGCGTGTGATAAATGCTACGGTGCCTCGTTATATGCACACCCAGAGAGAAAACGTAGGAGACAGAAAAAGAGAGAAAGTAAATATTTTAGCTGGGTTATTATTCTGTTGTTGTACGACTACCTCACCAGAAATTCTTGAAGTTTACACCAAGATGAAAGTATGATGATAGGCGTATGTACAAACGCTCGCTTGCTCGTCACGCGCTCACAATGCGCACTTTACTGTTTATTTCCAGACTTTTATTCCTACCTCATTTATACATGCATATATATATATATATATATATATATATATATATATATATATATATATATATATATATATATATCACTCATTTTAAATGTCGGGACCAACTGCCTAGCCCCGGGCTCCTACTCTCCTCATGGAGCAATGTAGGATTGGATGATATATATATATATATATATATATATATATATATATATATATATATATATATATATATATATATATATATATATATATATGTGTGTGTGTGTGTGTGTGTGTGTGTACATATATATATTGCTTTTGAATTTATTGGTTTTCAGAGAGAGAGAGAGAGAGAGAGAGAGAGAAAGAGAGATTACACGGGGGTACAGTCACTCATAAAAGAAAAAAACCGCCTGTGTGAGATGCACTATAACTCGAGGCTTTCATTGTTGGTAACAGTGCATCTGACGTCAGGGAAATTGTAGGTAAGGAGGGACGTTGGAGGGGAAGGGGGGTGCTAATCTGCACGAAACACCACTTCAATCCACTTTTCGAGTCACTTGTTTTATGTTGTCCTTCACACAAAATTTACTTTACCCTCATATTCATACATGAACAAAAGAACTCGCCAGTTAGTGCATGGGTTCATTGACATACGATAGTAAATAACATTTCTGAACATCTTTGAATGTTATTATACAATAATGCCGATTTGGTATATTTGTGCTTCTGTGCTGGTTTTCGGGATTATATATATATATATATATATATATATATATATATATATATATATATATATATATATATATATATATATATATATATATATATACAGTATATATGGAACATCTGTGGTGCGGTGGTAAAGCGTGCGTTTTCGTACACTGGAGATCGAGGGTTCACGCCTCGCCAGGGTAAAAAACTTTGGGAGCGTTCTTCTGGCCATGTACTGCATTGGCTGACATCAGGGGTGCTGTGATTGAACCAGTGTCGCATACTATAAAGTATGCTCTCACCCAGTCGGCTTGCGCGGGCGGATTACACAGACTACACACATATCCAAAGCCACTCGTACACTACAATACACTTACAACCAATTCTCACCCTACATACAATCTCTACCAGACTGCCTAAGCAACTTGGTAGAGATACATTGGTTGTATCGTCCCCGCTTTGGTTGGGATAGGCCGGTCCTGCAGTGGACACTCAAACGGCTGATGATATATATATATATATATATATATATATATATATATATTATTTGGGAAAGTAAAATATGACGTAATTTTGCTCAACTTATACGTATCCCTTTCACTGTTCGCAAAGGGCAAAATTAGAACATTACTTATGGGTGTTGTTCTTGGTCTTACTGTATTCATAAACTAGTGCATCTAAACCATATTATTAAAATAATGCATTTAGATTTCGTGTTTCTATAGCCACATTACAAATGAACTTGTAGTATTAAGGGTGGCGGTATTTTTTGTGCACAGGTGTAACCGTATAGGTCCCTCCTAATACGTGTGTAAATGAATCAAAATATGGACTGATGCAGTGTTTCGTGCAGATCAGCTCCCCTCCCCCCCACAAACACCACTCCTCACCTTCCCTGTCCTTGACGTCAGGTGCACTGTTACCAAAACTGGGAGCCGGCAGTCACAAGGCCTCTGGCTCAGGGAGGGCGGGGGGTCTTTTCTTTTATGAGTGACTTTACATAGGAAGTATAGGTAACATGACATCTAGTGGCCCTTGACGAGGTTGCTTGTTGGAAAAATAAGCTAATTCTTCTACTAAGATATTACCATTGTGTACGGAAAAACGATAGAAAAGAGGAAGGCTCTCTCCCACTCACCACACCCTCCTGTAAGTCCAACAGGAAAAAAAGTAGAAAATACACCATGCCTGTTGGAAAGAACAAGCATGTAAATTCTTACAGCACGGGCAGAAGTGGAACATCTATACATTATGTAATCTCTCATCAACAGAACTGTAAAAGAAAGAGCATACACAATCGCCGACTCTTTTCATTAGTAAGCAAACGTCTCACCGTTGTCAGCATGCACTTCACATGAAAATAAACAATATTCAGTCATGGCCTTTAGTCCTGAAATATTTGTCTAGCCATTCTAACTATATCAACAGGCTTTGCACAAACTACTGATGGTGGTAGCTTATTATATTGTTCCACTACGCCAGGAATCAAGTGATTTGTTTTTGCATGGCGGTGTTGCATCTCTTGCTTTTGAGTTTCATTCCAATAGTGCTGATCACAATACACTTCCTCATACCGAACAGTCTATCATACATATTATAATCATATTTGTTAAGAATTTCAAATTATTGTATTAGATCCATGAAGCGCCAGAGAGAGAGGGGGAAAATAAATTCAGTGTATTTAGTCGCTTTTCATAGCGTAGATTTCGCAGCGATAGGGTCATTTTTGTGGCTCTGTATTACACTCACTCGAGCCTGACTTCACCCACAGTAATATTCTGGGACCACAGTTGCACAAAGTATTCTAGATGTGGTTGAACTAATAATGGTATATAAAGCAACTGGACTACATTGGCCGTTATATGATCTACGTTCCTAGCGATATAGCCGAGCATTTTGTTTGCTTTGTTACTGGCTGCTATCCTCTGCTTTGAGTTGATGTCGTTACTGATAATAACTCCTAAAACCTTCTCGTTCTTTAATTCTGTCAGTGGGGTATCGACCATGTGATTTTCATATTTAATGTTCTTGTTGCCAAATTGCAGTCATACATTTACATCTATCGGATTCTCTCTCTCTCTCTCTCTCTCTCTCTCTCTCTCTCTCTCGTTTTCTGCTTGGTATTTGGTATTCTCTCCTCCTTCTCATAAAACTGAGCGAGCATGTTTACTGTAGTTGGTGGATTCTCTCCTTGCACACTACTGGATACACGCCCCACAAATAAGGTAGGAAGGTAGGAAGGAGAGGAACGTAAGACGCGGGAAGGAGGGAGCGGGCAGGGAAGGAAATTAGAAGGAGGAAGCTTGATTGAGGCGGACAGGAAGGAAAGATATTAAGAAATAGGAAGAGATAAAATGATACAATAGATTAATTTGTCACTTAGCGGGAAGAAAAATTGCGTGATAAAATAAGTATGTGTCTGTTAAACTACTAACTCCGTTAACCACCTCATTCCAGTGACGTTCGTTGCATAATAATCTAGCAAGCTTCAGACGGTGTGATATAGCATAGCAAAGACTTTTGCAGGTGCAGGGTTTGCATAGACGCATGATCAACTTCTGCCGCACTACAGGTGTTCAAAATTGTGGTGGTAATGCAGTTTATACGAAAATTATGTCATGGTATCAACAGGGTTGGTAAGATCACGTATTTTATTTTCTACTGCTGCTTTCCACAAATGATTCGAATCAGCTGAAAAGAAACATGTCTATCTGTGGGGGTTACACATAACCTTCATTAATCTCTCCAGCACGAGAGGCTGTACTAAGATGAAGTCAACGGGGAGAGTAAGTATTACTTATACATGACGTCATTATAGTGAAATCGGTCAAACTGTACCATTATAATGGTCTCTGTACTCCTCTCTCTCTCTCTCTCTCTCTCTGTATATATATATATATATATATATATATATATATATATATATATATATATATATATATATATATATATATATATATATATATATATATATATATATATATATATATATATATATATATATATTGCGTCCAACGCTGAATACAGGCTTCATAGCCTGCCCCCAAGGCCCAGTAGTCCTACATACCATATATCTCTACATGTCACCACTTCGATGCTAATACCCACCGTCCATATTGAATACATTCTAGGGTTGTCTGATACAGGACTGGGGTATTGGTATTAGCGGGGGTATTTTTCCGGCACGTCGGCGGGTCTTCTGGCAGATCAGTAAAGTCTGCTTCTATGAAATTCAATTCCTTAAACTGTTCCCTGCCCCAGGGGATTTGACCCTGGGTCCGGGAGGACTGCATATATATATATATATATATATATATATATATATATATATATATATATATATATATATATATATATATATTATATATACCTATCTGTCTGTCTTTCTATCTATCTAAAAACCATTGGAGCCCAGTGTCCGGAATATTGGACAGAACTGCGATTTTTCAAGTCTTTATAAAGTAGGGAACCCCCGGGTAGGGACCTATGAGCTTCGCGACTATGTGCCGATAGGCGGAGGGCGGTACGCTTAGTACCCACCCAGTGCAATGCCTCGCGCAGCACCCCTGGGATCCAATGGGATATATATATATATATATATATATATATATATATATATATATATATATATATATATATATATATATATGTATATATATGTATATATATATATATATATATATATATATATATATATATATATATATATATATATACACACACACACACACAGTATATAGGCTATATCCCATTGGGTCCCGGAATTCCTGTGCGAGGGTTTTTACTGGAAGGGTGCTAGGCGTACCGCCCTCCGCCTGTCGGCTTATAGTCTTGAACCTCATAGGTCCCTACCCGGGGGTTCCCTTCTTTATTAATTTTTGAAAATGCCCAGTTCCGTCCTATATTGAGGACATTGGGTGCCAATGGGTTATATATATATATATATATATATATATATATATATATATATATATATATATATATATATATATATATATATATATATATATATATATATATATATGCAGAGAGAGAGAGAGAGAGAGAGAGAGAGAGAGAGAGAGAGCTTTCTTTACCTTCTGCTTCCTTTTGCGCACATACCAGGAGGGAAAAATTAGCAGTATGAAAACACTCGCTTGGCGCTGGAAAAATCAGACAGGAAAATCTTTGTATATGGATTGGCATTATTTATATTTATTCACAATTATACAATTGGTGATAGATTAAAAATTCACAAAATAATAGTTGTAATTAACACTTTACATGCAACAATGTATCTTTATAATTTATTATTGATTTCACTAGACGATTTAATTCAGGTTTTGAGAGACTTCTGGAGCTTGAAGGACGTGATATAACTTTCATTAGTTGTGCTACAAAGGAACTGTCCTACACTCAACAAATTCAGCTGGTGCTGCATGAATAAAATACAAGAAGATATCAATGAAATAAAACGTTTAATGAAATAATAATACAATGTCGCACAGCAAAGAATCAGTGTTTGTCGGTACAGTGAAACTTTCCACATTAGAAAAAAAAAAAAATCGTTACATTTCCTACCATCAACAAGATTATTCACTGTTTAACAAAGAATTTGTCTTTTTCATTTTTTAAAATTTTGTTAGACTCAGTTTTTGACGCTGATTCCAATGATTTGTTTGTCTATCTCTAGGTTTTTGTCAATAATTGGCCATTGTTTATTTCCTGTCTTGTTAACCGCGCGCCGATGTAATGGCTGACGTAATGGGTGACAACGAAAACATCGTCGATGACGGAGGGGAAAGTGATGATGAATCGTATATTAGAGAGTGTTCCGAAGACACTCCACACTTTCCCAATCAGCAAGAACTGGATGACTTGGTCCGAAATTTATAACTCACCATGTCCAATGCTGAGCTGCTGGTGTCTCGTCTAAGTGAATGGAACTTGTTGGATCCCAGTTGAAAGCTGAGTTGTAGGAATCACCAAGGCAAGTTTGCATCCCTCTTCAAATTTTTTGAGGAAACCTCGTTGTGTCATTGTTTTGATGTTAAAGGTTTGTTCCAAGCCATGGGAGTGGATTACAAAGCATTAGAATGGCGACTCTTCATAGACAGTTCTGTGATGAGCCTAAAAGCTGTATTTTTGCTTATCGGCAATGAACTCCCATCAATTCCAGTTGCACTTTCTGTGGAAATGAAAGAAGGTTATGAGAATGTGAAGATTTGTCTAACAAAATCAAGTACTCAGATCACAAATGGGAAGTTCGTGGGAATTTCAAAATGATTTCATTCCTACATGGAATGCAAGGCGGTTACACGAAGTACTTATGTTTTTTATGCTTGTGGGACGGCCAGAGCGATGCAGAAAATTTTGTGAGGAAAGACTGGCCTGAGAGCGGGTCTCACACCGGGCTCGTGCAACTTTCTGAGTGCTCCACTGATCTCCAGAGAGAAGGTATTGCCACTGCCTCTGCACATAAAACTTGGTCTTGTGAAACAATTCATGAAAGCCATCGACAAGGATGGCGATCATTTCAACATATCCGATCAATGTTTCCTAAGTTGAGCATGGCAAAGTTGACTGCTGGCAAATTCACCGGGCCGCAAGTTCGAAGAATGCTTGCAAGTCGTGAACTTCAGGGTAAAATGGCCGATGATGAAGAGCACGCTTGGAATGCTTTCAGAGGGGTTGTGGAAGGTTTCTTGGCAACCAGAGGAGACCAGATTCCGCACCGTTCGTCGATTACCTGATCAGCGCATTCCACTAGTTTGGATGCAGAATGTCAATCAAATTGCACTATCTGCATTACCACCTTGATTTCTTCGAAAGTATCTTTGGTGCAGTCAGCAAGGAGTATGGCGAATGGTTCCACCAGGACATTCTGTTGATGGAAACCAGATAATTATCAGGGCAGGTGGAACGAGGCAATGATGGACGATTACGTTTGGGGATTGTTGTGCGATTGTCATCACAGCTACAAAAGAAAGTCAAGATCAAAAGTGCATTTCTAGATACTATGTGCCCTGCATTCTTGTAACGTTACTGTTTGACCATTTTCTAGTTATAGATTTATAATATACACCCGGAAATATATAAATTCTCTGCCATTCTCAACATTCTCGAAATGGTACAAGTTGCAGTTCCTGTCCTTATACGATACATATGTTGTTGCATAATTCTTGTAACTCTAGATTTACACAAGAACAAACAGTATATTCGGAATCTACACTGATCAGAAATAGCGTAAAAATCAACATAAACAAAAAATTGGTTTAAGTTTGTTACACAGTGTTCTGTGTTCTGACTGTTCGTCTGTCCATTAACAGTGTTAAGGAAAGCCTTCTAAATGGAGCTGTGACAAATCTGGAAAAATAATTAAGGATCTTCACAAGAACAACTGATAAAATCTGGGTTAAAAAAAAAAAAAAAAAAAAAACGAAGTCACGAAAATAACGTAAAACTTTTGGATGACGATACACGAAATGTTGAATAATAGTTCAGGTGAAGATGAGGAACAGTTGATCAGTTTTGTGCAGCAAGGATTAAAATCAGGCCTGACGACAAGAAAACCATCAAATTATGAATACATCACGAATGAGACAGGATGCATACAAGAAACCAAGACCGTACTGTTTCTAAAGATAAGCCCATTCGGCTTTTCTTTTGGTTTTTACGAATGGTTATAAATTTTCTTCAGGAGTTAAAGGTCAAAACTGACCCAGTTTGAACACTGAAAACTTGGCGGAGGTATGTGACCTCTGAAAGTATTTCATACATCTTTTTATGAGTACATGAAGTTTCCTTCGTTTCTAGTATAAATAAGAAGCGGTGCCAAGGCACAGCAAACCCGTCCCCGGCAGTCATTTTGGTGCCGAAGTATAAACACATCAGGATATTTAGTCAAAGATGTCACACTTCAAATTCGGAGTAAATCGGGTGAAAATTGACGATCGTATCCCCAGTTGAAATTTTACGCCCAACCCATCTGACATTGACCCCCCTACCACTTACTGGGGGGTGACCCCCCCGAATGTACTGAGGCATGTTACAGGATGCAGATTTGAAAGATGCACCTCTAGCTTTTGGTTGCATGTCGATATAACCAATTTGAAAACAGTTATCGAGAGAAAAATTATTTTTATCCATCCACCCCACCCCTCTTTTTTATTTTTATTTTTGGGTCCTACAGCCTGGTCTTTGGCCCAATTTGACCCAGAATTTAGGTGACCAGACGGTCATAACCATCATCCCTGTAATTTTAGTCAAAATCGCACCAGTAGTTTTCGCGTAAAGTAGTTAACAGACAGACAGGCAGGCAAACAGACAAACCGAGTGAAAACAATATCCTTCCCTTAGCCCCTCCGGGCCGAGGACGAGTATACACTCATTACTGTCCTCCAAGTGATGTAGCGTTTATTGTGTCTAGTGTAAAAAATATAGGCTGGTATTTACAACAACTTCAGATGCTGCCCACCACCTCTTCCACGAGGTCTTGGTAAGCTAACCAACAATATTCAGGTGGTGTGCAAGGCTTGGGGTCTTGTTTCATTATTACGAGACTTAGACGTGTAAACATACTGCACAACTAACCACAGTTGTAAATAATGCCAATATTTAACCTAGATTGCTTTTGTTTGCATCCACATTGTGGCTGAAAAGTCACACTATCGTGTCCATTAAATAGGATACGAGAACGAGGCAGACGAAAAAGATATATTTCCAAACAGTTTCGGTGACAACTGTCGCCGTCTTCAGTGGATCTACAGACCAAGAGTGGTACATATAATTATTGAGAAGCTGCTTATATGCAGTGTAAACATACCTGTTTTTTTTTTTTTTTTTTTTTTTTTTTAACCGCACTGGATGTGACCTTACCTGACACTCCCTCTGCACCGTCCAACACCTAAGTGAGGGATTACAAGGGGGTGCAAGGACCTGGCCACTAATCCTCTCATCACTGGATCTGATTTATTCATTCCCTCACTATAGTTAAAATTATTATTTCTCTCTATACATACAGCATCTACTATCCTACGTTTCTTATAATTACTACATTTGTACAAAAGTTTGCTAGAATTTCAGTTGATCCCATGGTCGTTTCCTGAGGAGTGAACGTACACTGCGTTATTTATGTTGCCTATCTTACAAGCATACTTGTGTTCCTTAATGCGATTGTCCAAATCCCTTCCAGTTCCACCAATATAAACCAAGTCACAGTCTCTACATGGAATTTTGTATACCCTTGCAGTTTCGTCACTAATGGGTTTATTCTTTACTAATATTGATCTTAAATTGACAGTATATCTAAATGCAATGTTTACATCCAAATCATGACTCACAGGCTTCACCAAGCTAAGATTTGACACATACGGAACTGTATGTATGGCTTACTTTGTTGACTTTGTGATGCTTGTCTAGGTACAAAAAAAAAAAAAAAAAAAAAAAAAAAAAGGGCTTTTCTGGCTTTACAATGCGCTTGCCTTATAAATCAATTGGGATATTTTAGATCTAAATATAGTTTCCAAAACTTAGCGTTTTCCGTATCCAGATGTTGGGGACAAGTACTTCTGAGTGCCCTAAGGAACATAGAAGAACTAACTGACATTTTAGTGGAACTGTGGTGATATGAATAATAATGTACAGCATGTACAAACTGCACTGGGTTGGTGTCCAGTATACCGAATAACTAAGTGTCCCATGTTCATCCCTGTGCACAAATGCATCTAAAAACGAAAAGGAACCATTATTTTCCCATTCCACTTTAAATTTAATTGAGAATGTGCCAGCCAATGGTGCTAAATTGTTCACTAGAAATTTTGAATATTTGTAAGCCACACTGTGAAATGATAGGGCGGAGGGGAATCTGTTATTTACGGATCTTTGGTAATCCATAAATGTAAGATCATTCTGGATGAATTTCAATGAACTCACAAAATTAAATGCATTGGTTCTCTCGATGAAATTTAAAGTGGAATGAAAAAATAATGGTTCCCTCTAGTTTTCAGATGTATTTGTGCACAGGGATGAACTTGGGACACTTAGCTTTTCTGTATACAGGAAAACAACCCAGTGCAGTTTGTACATGCTGTACATTATTATTCATATCACCACAGTTCCACTAAAATGTCAGTTAGTTCTTCTATGTTCCTTTGAGCACTCAGAATTACTTGTCCCCAACATCTGGATACGGAAAACGTTAAGATATGGAAACTATATTTAGATCTAAAATATCCCAATTGGTTTATAAGGCAAGCGCATTGTAAAGCCAGAAAAGCCCTTTTTTTTTTTTTTTTTTTTTTTTTTTTTTTTTTTTTTACCTAGACCAGCATCACAAAGTCAACAAAGTAAGCCATACATACAGTTCCGTATGTGTCAAATCTTAGCTTGGTGAAGCCTGTGAGTCATGATTTGGATGTAAACATTGCATTTAGATATACTGTCAATTTAAGATCAATGTTAGTAAAGAATAAACCCATTAGTGACGAAACTGCAACGGTATACAAAATTCCATGTAGAGACTGTGACTTGGTTTATATTGGTGGAACTGAAAGGGATTTGGACAATCGCATTAAGGAACACAAGTATGCTTGTAAGATAGGCAACATAAATAACGCAGTGTACGTTCACTCCTCAGAAAACGACCACAAAATTGACTGAAATTCTAGCAACCTTTTGTACAAATGTAGTTATTATAAGAAACGTAGGATAATAGATCCTGTATGTATAGAGAGAAATATTAATTTTAACCATAGTGAAGGAATGAATAAATCAGATCCAGTGATGAGAGGATTAGTGGCCAGGTCCTTGCTTCCCCTTGTAATCCCTCATTCAGGTGCTGGACGGTGCAGAGGGAGTGTCAGGTGAGGTCATCCAGTGCGGTAAAAAAAAAAAAAAAAAAAAAAAAAAAAAAAAAAAAACAGGTATGGTTACACTGCATATAAGCAGCTTCTCAATAATTATATGTACCACTCTTGGTCTGTAGATCCACTGAAGACGGCGACAGCTGTCACCGAAACTGTTTGGAAATACATTTTTTTTTGTCTGCCAGTGTGGGTTCTCGTATCCTATTTAATGGTCACGATAGTGTGACTTTTTAGCCAACCTACTACAGGGTCGCCTGTCTACCTCAGTGTCAGAGCATATACCCTCCCCCTTCCTTAGCAACTACTACAGGGTCACTCGTCTGCCTGAGGATCAGAACATGTACAGTCGTCAGCACAAATTCGCTGCAAGCCTTCTCGTGTGATGTGGTCGTTTTGTCTGGCAACAGTGTATGGGAACTAGTTGCCACACAGGCTTTTTTACGCTTTAAAAACGTGTTTGTAGGAATTAGTACTATAAATCGTCCATAATGGAATATTCTTTATGTCTGATTAGCATAAAAATGTGCAAAAGACGACAGATGAATATTATGAAATGAAACTCCCGCTCTCTTCCCCATACCCCTGCTGATGACCCTCCCCATCCTACCTCTCACCTCACCTCCCCCTCCCTCCTGCTGCCCTTCATCTCCACTCCCCTCTCCCTATCCTGTCTACCTTATATTATCCACGGAACTAATCTACGTAATGAACTGCACTCTTCTCTGTTTCTTGTCTATTCCTGTAACCTCTTTGCTCCTTAACATTGAAGAATTTCTTGCCATGCAAGTCTTTTTCTCCCACCCTCTATTCCGAACATGATGCAGCAGTTGGAAACATTATGGTTCTGATACTGCTTCATGAATCAGTGAACAGTGGAGAATAGGAACATTTTTCCTAGAAAGAGAGATAGACTATTAGGAAGAATGGGACCAATATTGTTTAATTCGGCCTACCGAAATAATAGCCACCGACTGCCAGGCTCACCCAAACAAACACCAGTAAGGAATACATCACAAGAGCGAGACCTCAATGTTCCTATATCTCCCGGCTGTTGGTAGTGTGAAAAGGTGGAGAAAAGAAAAACAACTGAAATAAAAGAAGTGGGAAGGAGACGGGGAGAAAGAGAATGGGACTCGAACAGGAAGGAATAATGATAAAACTTTGATATAGTTGGTAGTACTGCAAGCAAATGGGAATAGGACAGGCTGGGTTTAGTAAAAAGTAAAAAGAGAATTCCGATGCGCCAATAGAGTTGGTCTATCTATCTATCTATATACCTAGGCTGCTTCCCCCAAGGAAAGGGAGGTAGCCGAAACAGGACGACACACTCCCCATTTACGCATCCATTCAAACACATTCATTCGCATCTTAGCCCCAAAGGGGAGAACGGACAGATCTTCACCGCACCACACCGCACAAGGGTCAACTGCGCAATGCAATCAGTGACATCCGCAGCAGGGCCCGACAGCAGAGCTGGTTTACCCCTGCCACATCATAACAGACCCATCCCCTTACCCGCACCTGACCTGACTAGCTGATCAGACCAAATGCGGGAGAGTATCCCCTCAGGGCTGCGTCATCATTTATTCATTCACAATTTCTCTCCATTTATTTCTGTCACGCACAGCCACTCTTCCTTGCTCAACAGACATTCCTTTCGCATCCAGCGCTCTCTTCACGCTGTCGATCTATTCTATTCGTGGTCTTCCTCTCAGCCTTACACCTCTCGCATCAGATCTAGTTATCTTTTTCACCAATCGCTCATTATCCATTCTCCCCATATGCCCAAACCATCCCAACACCCTCTGCTCAACTCTACCAGCCATCTCCCGAACAACTCCAGTTCTTCTTCGCACTTCATCATTTCGCACTCGATCCATACGCGTCACTCCAGACATACTCCTCAGACACCTCATCTCCATTACATTCAAATGTTTCCTCTCTGCTACACCCATATTCCATGTTTCAGCCCCACATAACGCAGTCGGTACCACAACACCCTCATACAGCCTTCTCTTTACATCCATTCTAAGCAAAAGACATCTAAACACTTTTTTCATTCCTCGCAGCATCTTTTCTACTTCATTTATTCTAAACTTCACTTCTGCATCTATTCTTCCATCCACAGCAACATGTGACCCTAGATATTTAAAACACTCTACCTCCTCAAGCAACTCACCATTCAAAACTATATTCATCCCCCTACCATCTACCAACCTCGTACACTTCATCACTTTACTCTTATTCTCATTTACTTTCAATTTCTTCCTTTCATACACCCGTGGATAAATGAATGAAGGTAGAGAGGGTGCGGAGAGAAGAAAGTGAATAGGCATGAACGTGGGTGGGGGGTAGGAGAGAGAGGGAGGGATGGGGGGGGGATATCAGAAGGAGTAAGGGGGAGAGAGGAAGGGAGTTTAGACACGGTTATAATGAGGAATACCAAAGTATTGCGCTCATACGTCGTTCCATAACATTCTTCTTTCAACTCATGCACCTTGTTATACTAATCAAATGCTGTACTGTATACAGAATACTGTACTCTAGGCAATCACTAGTACCACTTCTTAAAAACACGCCTTTAAAGTGTATAAAAGTCTATGTGGCAACTAGTCCCCTTACACTGTTGCCAGACAAAATGACTCACATCACACGAGTAGGCTTGCAGCGAATTTATGCTGACGACTGTACCCTCGCCCCGTCCTTTAGCAACCTACAGTAGGGTCACCTATGTGCCTCAGCTTCAGATCATGTCATATACCCACCCCCTCCGCTGTTAACCTTCCACAGGGTCACATATCTGCCTAAGCATCAGAAAGCCTCATGAAAAACACAGAGAAGAATCTCACTCAGTTGGCGTTAATTCTGACATATCTTCTTACCCCTTATACGACTGGAAGCGTGAGAAGTGAAAGGTGTTACGACTCAGAACACGTTTTCGTCACGTACTTTCACACCCTACGTTGGATTGTAAATGACCCACGAATACGTTGGAAATAAACAGAACAACAGTCTCGTACACCAAGAAGGTGTCAGGACAGAATACGAATATCACTATAGTGTTCCTCCTCGTAACATAGGGTTTGGGTGGAGTCACCCCCTCCCTACACTATTGCCATGTTTCCTAACCCTACGATGTATAACGCCTGTGGTTTGTGTAGTAGGAATGATACATAAACATAACTCATACTAATATAACTGTAATGAAAGTGCTGACATGTATCAAGGAAGAATAAAACTATTCTGCATACTATATTATACGATAATAGAGAAACGTGGCATAAAAATTTGGCAGTGTTGCTCTAAAAATATTCTAATTATTATTTACTTCCCCAACACTTCTAACATTGCTAATTAATTTAGCAAGTATAATTGCAAGAAAATTTGAAGGGATAAAAGTGGGAAGAGGCGATCCTTTCATAATTAAAATAAATATATCAAACAGCTCTGGGGTGGCAGCACTCACGCGACACGTGTTTGTGTGTACGCTGTGGGAGGTCACCAACCCCCTACAGGATTTAGGCCTATTGGGGAAACCTCTATAAAAAAAACGCGCCGTGACTTTTACCTCAAGGGAGGTGCGGAAATAAAGTCAAAATTATAATCCATACATAAAAATGGAAGTAAAAAACCATGGATGACACATAACAAAATCTAGCGAGAGAGAGAGAGAGAGAGAGAGAGAGAGAAATAATAATAATAATAATAATAATAATAAAACTTTATTTCCACTAAACAGTGGGTATTCTTATACATTATACAGTAGTACAGCATACAGTATGAAAGTTCTATACACAATATAATACAAGTTGATACTTATGGTGGAGAATAGTGACAGAGAGGTAAATGGTTTAAAAGGTGTGGGGACACTTAGGTTAAAAATAGATCAATTAAGGGATTTAGGAACGAAGGCAGTGGGAAGGATTAAGACAGATGGGATTGTAAGATTAGGGAGTTTGAGCAATAGGGTAGAATGTATGCTCTCAATAAAAGTATAGCAATTATCAACGGCTAATTATTATACAGGTGTTGATGGTGGGGGTCTATATTTATAGGAGGTGTTGGTGGTGGAGGTATAGCGGGTGTTGTTGATGGGGGTGTTGTTGGGGGTAGGGGTATAGGGGGTGTTGGTGGCAGGGGTATAGGGGGTATTAGAAAAACGGAGATCACAAGAGGGAAACAGTGTCAAGGTCATCGCTGATGGAGAGGTCAGCTCGGAAACGTGGCAACAGTGCAGGGAGGGGGTGACTCCACCAAAACCCTACGTTTCGATCTGTCAGACTATAAATTCCATTCAAGATCAGACTTGCGCTTGGTCACGTCTTACACTCTAGCACAACTGCGGTCACTCCATCACTCCATTACCTGTTTTACTCAGTTCTTAATCAGAATTACAGACTTATAGTTACAGGTAATGAAGGTACATTGCTAAAGCCTGGGGAGTTATGGAGGAGTATTCACCAAAGAAGGGCACTGTGACTATGTGATACCAGCCTGTCGCAGCTCATGGGGCTCCGTCATTTCATTACTGTATATGTTAACCCCTGAACGATGAGAGATTACTCTTAAGAGGCAGCGGCAATTCAACAGTTCAGAATTCTGTTTCTTTCAGGTTATATGATTGACCGGAGACTCCAGTCAAGAAGGCTTTTAATAAGTTCTGCGAAGTTTTCATCGGATAATATTATGGCAAAGTGTTATTCTGTACTTCTAGTCATTAATGCTACATAGCGCTTTATATCAAATCTCTTACAAGTGTCTAACGCACTTGGCAAAAAAAAAAAAAAAAAAAAAAAAAAAAAAAGTAAAATCAGAGGTAACCATCTGAAAATATTAAGATTATTATTATCATCATCCTGACTCTTATTTCTTGCCTACAGATGGAGTGAGGTAGGATTCACATATAAGGGAAGACAGAAAATGCGTGAAAGTTACACAGCTATTAACTGTATATCCAGTAAACCAGGCGAAATACATAATCAGTATTACCAACTCAGCAACGCATACAATCACTCTTAACAACTCAGCAGTAAACATAACCACTTGTTACCATTAACCAGCACACACAACCACTAATAACAACTCAGCAACATACATCTTCACTAACACCCACTCAGCAAGAACTAGTAATCTTCTAATATGCACAAAACCTCTAATAACCACTTAGTCATATACACAAAATCACTAAAAACTCTTCAGCAGTACATTGCAATTACTAACAACTACCCGACAGTATAAAGAAGCAAACGGTAGGTATCGTAAGCCAGACTCCAATATGCTATTAGTTACACCAACCACTACCGCCACCACCACCATTACCTTCCCCAGCACCGCACTCCATCACACCTGACTACCTGACAGTACACACACATCACTGATAACCACACTACACACCCTCCAGTATTCCATTCAGGCCTCTTTCTCTCTTATTACGACTACTTACAGATGAAATTACTCAGCTACAAGCATACCTAGGGTTTGAATGGATAAAACAGTCTCCTTAGATCCCATTCAGACATATTTATGGCTATTTATATAACAATTCTGACTACCACCAGACGATTTTACTAAGCTACAGGAAAACCCCCGGAGACTAAATGATTTACAGCCTATTTCCGCATATCTAACATAACACACAGTCTGCTAACACCGCCTCCCCCAACACCTCCCTCCACCCACTCAGGAACTACCCACTGATATATATTCGGTCACAATAATTGCACTGTAGTACCAACACTCACGGACAACCACACCACATACACATCAATATCCATTTTGTGAACAAAGGTAAAGGTCACAGGAAAAGGCCAAAGATCAAGGTCACTGGGAATAGTCAACACAATTTTGATCTGAACTAAGCCAGATTTGGTTGAGGGCTTAAGGGTATGCAAGAATGAAATAATTCGAATTTAAGATTAATCTGTCGAAGGTCAAAGTCTCAAGGCAAAGTCATATATACAACCCTTAGACCAGTTGGTGGCAGCCGATGTTGCACACTTTGAGTTTTCTTTTTTTCCCCTATGCAAGAAGATGTAACGCAATGCTCATGTCCAAATGCAGTGAGGCATTTAAAAGACATTTATCACCAACATTACCCTACAAATAATAATGGCCAGTTTATGGTTGTAGTTTCTACGACAACCACCTTACGACATCTTTGGGCAATTGCTTAAAAAATGTAGCATGTTACGTTTGTGCCATAATTGCGCTTTACAAGTGTGTTCCACAATGTGTCCCTGTGCTTAGTCCCAGCTGTGCAATGGAGTGATATTGGTAAATAGAATGGTAAAAGAAGGATGGTTTTATGGCATACCAGCATATCATAATATTATATGTACTGTATTTGGGAACTATTTTGAAGACACATTCTTGTGCTTCACGATTTTCCTAGTAATTTTGGGATTCAAAGGAAACACAAATGTGGTTACCCCACAAATGCGGATTCCACATTTTGTTTAAGCATATCAACCAACAACTGAAGGTGTCCACACTTTCAACTAAGCACACGACCATTAGAGCCACAATAACCACGTAACAATATACCAACTTATTATAATCACACTATAAACCCACCAATATGCCAACAACTACTGGCAGTCATCAAGGAAACAACAAGATCTTCCCAGTACCACTTCCACGTAGTAATATCTCACTGACAATGTTCACAGCCATAATAAGTACATGCTATGATGCTAACACTGTCTAGTAACTACAGTCTACGCTTTCTAATACGGCAAGCAATTACTATTAATCTTCAATATAACATCCCAACAGTTGCTGCCAACCACTACCTTAACCTCCCTTAACACCAGCCTCCACCGCGACACACCTACATTTCTACAACAGATAAAGTTAGAATAGCCCCATTGCACACTGCAATATGCCAACAGTATCCACTGACCACCACTGTCACACTCTTAACCTCACCAAACACCACCTTTGAGCGTGATACACACAAGTTCCAACAATATATACAGTCCTAATAACCACACTACACACTCTGCTGTGCTTTCCAACAGTTTTTGCAGACCACCACCACCACCACTACCGTAACCTCCCCCAACACCACCTTCCAGCCCGACATGCACAAGCTTCGTGGGTATATTGTCAGCGTTCAACTCTGTCAGTAACAGCACCGGAAATTACCAGACAGTGCGAGAGTTTCCAAGTCCTCGCAGATCCTATTTTTTTGGGGGGAAGGGGGGGAGATGGGCAGCTGTGTGTGTGTGTGTGTGTGTGTGTGTGTGTGTGTGTGTGTGTGTGTGTGTGTGTGTGTGTGTGTGTGTTCGCGCATTTGCTTATTATACCTCTCTCTCTCTCTCTCTCTCTCTCTCTGACCTGCTCATTTTGACCTCTGACCTCCTCAGGCAGACACAAGCCCGTTACAATGGCGCCAGGCCAACGATGCACCTGCTGTGTGTGTACAGTGGAGTATATAAGGGACATCAAGGTGAGAGACCAAGGGGAGTACACGTGTTTATCTTCTCTGAGTTAGCAAGTTGGCTTAGCTTAGAAATTACGAAAAAAGTGAGGCAACTGATGCGTTAAATGACAGGCTGAAGGGTTGGGAGAATGAGGCTGGAATGGTGAGAGTTAAGGTTGTGTGTGTAGAGGAAGTGGAAGCAGAAATGTTAGAGAAGGTAAATAACTTAGAAACTAGACTAGTTAAAGCTAAGACCAGGCTAGATGATGTTGGTGGTTCCAGCCAGTCAAGTGTGGGTACAAGTCTAGGGCAAGGTCTAGACAGTAACGAACGTCCTAAACCCCTTCCACCGTAGTATGCATTTTAACTTGGGAAAAAACTCTCATACTGAAGAGGTTAAAGAAGGTCTATCTAACCCTATAGTTTAATGTTCCTCCTTACTTAACCCTAGAGGGGTAATGTGGGGTATCACAAACCCCAGTCCCAGAAATTTAATTTTTTAAAATATGAGCATAAGGTCTACAGATCTGTCCGTCTCATTACCTTCCTGGCTAGTGATGCTCTTCATGGGGATGATGGGGTCATAGCTGTACCTGGCTCTGATTTTGCTCTATAGAACCATTGCGGTATGTCATACCCCAGGTTACCTATAATGTAACCCCAGTTGAGCCCCCATGTGATTTTTTTATTCTAATTTGCTGTCTTTCTCCATTTGTATACAGAAGATCCCAACATCAGTCTACCGCAAGCCACCCAAGGAATCACGATATTACTTTTCAGTTTTGCAAAGTTTAATTTTGAAATTTGTGTACCTAAAATTTCACCATTTTCTAAAAACTTTTAAAAAATAGTTTTTTTTTTTTTTCATTTAAACTTAATGTTTTCTGGCCCTATTGAAAGATAATGGGTTGCATTATTTGTGCATTGAAGCATTTTGAAATATCTGAAACTGAAGTTTTTTTTTTTTCCTTGGGGTACGTCATACCGCACTTTACCTAATATAGTAACAAAAAAAATGGTTACCTATCCAGAGTTAATAAAGTCGTAAGGAGGTAACAGATATACAGCTAGATAACGATATCGGCTTGAAGGGGCTGAGAGAGAGAGAGAGAGAGAGAGAGAGAGAGAGAGAGAGAGAGAGAGAGAGAGAGAGAGAGAAATTACACTGAAGTACATAGAAAGCACAGAAAACAGGAGGCCTATTGACCCAAGACGAGGTTATCTGTTGGAAAATAAAGGGCTAACGCTAATAAGATCTAACCAATGTGTAGGAGAAAATGATAAAGAAGAGGAAGGCTCTTCCCCACCTACAACAACATCCAGATAGTCCGGCGTGAAAAGGATTAAAAAAAATAAAATACATGCTTGTTAGAGACAACAATCATGAACATTGATATACGAGAGGCAGAAGAGGAACAACTCTGCACTATGTAATCAGTTCTCGTTATTTAGCAAACGACTCCCGGTCATCAGCATACGCTTCAACCTGGAAATAAACAAAACTAAGTTATTTACCGCCTATAGAGTCAGTATTTGTCTAGCCAAAGTTTAATGTTATACTAAAAGTTTTTGCACTAACTACCGTTGCTGGTTGTCTATTCCGATGTTCCACTACGCGAATAATACAGTAATTACCTCCTATATTACTCTTGCATCTCATACTTTTGAGTTTCATTACATTATTCCTTGTCATATCATCATTCTGTATTTCGAACAAATTATGTAATATCGTTAAATTTATTATGATTTTTAAGGACTTGTATCAGATCTACTCCAGGTATCGCTTTTCTAGACACACACACACACACACACACACACACACACACACACACACACACACACACACACACACACACACACACATTTAATCACTTTAGTCGTTCTTCGTAGGGTAAAGTTCGCAGCGATGGTATAATTTTTATGGGTCTGCGCTACACTTTATCTGTCTACGTCTATAATAAGGTTGTGGGGCCTTTGCTGCACAGAATATTGAACGTGGGCTCTAACTAATGGCGCAAAGATCTTAGTGATTGTATCAGGCGTTTGATGATCAGTGTTTCCCGCCATGAAGCCTTACATTTTTTTTTACCCCACGTTACTGGCTGCTACACACTGTTTTGAGTTGATGTGATGGTTACTCATAACTCCAAAATCCTTCTCTTCCTTTACTTCCGTCAGTGAGGAATGATGCATGTGATATTCATATTTAATGATTTTACCTCTAAAGTGGATTATCTTAATTTTATTTAGATTAAAATCCATCTGCCATTTTTTCACTTTTGTTCATTAACTTATCCAGGTGGTTTTGCATAGATTCACAGTCTGCTTTCGTACTTATTTTGCCTCCAGTCTTCATATCTTCTACAAATTTTGATACCTTAGTAATGATGCCATGAACAGTGAAAAGAACTGGTCCTCGAACTGACCCATGAGGAACTCTGCTTGTTACTTCTAGCCAGTCTGATCATTCGTCAGTTATCACTACACACTACTTGCAATTCGTGAACCAATCAAGAGGCCATGAACGAAAGTAGTTAGTGAGGCCGTGGACTTCTAGTTTTTCAGGTAGTCTTAGATGGGGAGCCTTATCAACGCCTTCTGGAAATCAAGGTATATGACATCCGGCGGTATTTTTGTGACCCAATTATCGTATTTGGTTGAGAAAGAAAAATCAAACAGACTTGTTAGGCATGATCTGTTATTACGAATACCGTGCTGATTATTTGCTGTGAGATTATACTTATTAAGGAACAAGGTAATTTGCCTGTGACAATATTTTCCGAGATTTTGCAGAGTACTTAGGTCATATTATTGGGCTGTTACTTGTGGCGCGTTTTTTCTTCTCTGTTTAAAGATAGATGTTATATTAGCGAGCTTCCGTTGATTAGGTTTTCTACGTTCAGTTAATGATTTAGTGAATATTTTAGTTACAGGAGAGGCTAACTCTCGGTAACATTCACACAAAATGCGTGGAAATAACGTTTGGTCTGGCCCACAAATCATGTCCCGCCACTGCGTTGATTGATAACTTGTCATCTTCAGGTCCTGAGAAAACCGAGTGAGGGGTGGGAATGTTTGCATTATTTTGCTTTTTGTGAAAACACTATGGAAGGAGCCGCTCAGCTCTGTTGCTGTTTTTTGGTTATCATGGACGAGATCATCTTCCAAGCTGAGTAGAGTGCATGTACTATGTTTTACACTTTTCTTACTCCTCATATACTGAAGAAGTATTTTGCGATTTGACTCTCTTTCAAGCCAGTTTTTGCCTCATTACGTAGCCCTCGTTAAGTTTCTGAATAATGTTCGTACGTTGCCACTGTATCTTAAAATGCGAGTATTCGAACCTTCATCGTGATTTCCTGTATGCTTATGTATTTTATATGCACTTGTTGTGCAACCAATGATTTATTCAGTAATGTTCGACATCTGTGCTGGTTTATTGGGGTGATTATTTCTTTTGGTAATTCTCGATATATTTTTCGTTTCATGGACATCAGTTGATTAGTGAATATTTTCCACATTTCTTCAGTGTTATCCACCTGTACTTACTTATTCCAGTTGGTGTTGGCAATTTCGTTTCTCATGTTATCGAAAATAGCTTTATGAAAGATTGGAACTATAAGGCTATATTTTATGCAAGTGTTACAGTTTATGTTAACTTCAAATCATATTATATAATGATCTCTGTTGCAAAAATTTTAACCATCACACAAAATAATCCGATCATTGTCAGTTGCGAGAGCAAGGTTGAGTAATAACAACATGTTGGTATATTTTTTGCGTGATTTAAGATACATCGTATATCAGTTCAAACAACCTGTTCCCTTCTTCCTCTACACACAAATTTTTCCAATCAATTTTCGTTCCCTCATATAATGCAGTCTTTGTTTTCTATGACTGATTATATTTCACACTGCAATAATATATCGTTCTCTTCGTTTGACGTGGGATGACTGTATATTGCACAGAAGAGATTGGATTTATTCCTCTGTGAAAATTTTGATGCACAAAGAATACAATGTTTCAACATCCAGTTAACTGATCTCCATTGCATTTATGTGGCTTTTAATAAATACTAAAACTCTCTCACAAGTTCTGTGTAGTCGCGAGTCTTCGGTTATAGTTTTTCAATGACGTGCTTGTCACGAGGGTTTAACTATGATTCTGTAATCACAAACTTGTCAGGATTTGCCATATTTCCGCAAGTAATTAAATTGGCCCGCTTTGAAACAAGACGTCACGCATTCATATGCATAATATTCATAATATAATTGGATCTGGTAGAGTTATTTGACATGAAAATAGCTCTGTATATTGGTTTACATCCTCAGTCGATATGGTGACGCTACTGCGAGTCACTGCTGTGTCTCTCCAACCTTCCCTCATAATCTTATAGTTGTCTATTAGCACCTGAGGTGAACTCATATCTACCTAACTATCCTGATGGTATGATCACTTCATTTATCACATCTCCTTTGGCCTCAGGGACTGAACTGTTAACAGCTACTCCATTAACTGTCCTTCTTACTTCCTCTCTATTACTGTCTCAAGCATGCCTATCAACATCATCTAGACCACTACCTAAAGTAGGTTTTCTTACTCTGTTGAGGCGAAGGCCACCTCTTCTATACAAGCTCCTGTCATGACAAAAATTGTCCCAAACAACAACAGACATAGCACATCCCTTTCTTCACAAACGTTCTAGTCTGCTATTGACTTTAATTATTCTACTGAGAATTGCAGAACCATCATCGGACCTGGGGGTAGGGTTTTTTTTCAAGAATACTCCCCCAGTATCCATGCTTGTCGTAAAAGGCGACTAAAAGGGTTGGCGGAGGGTTAGTGCCCCTCCCCGGAAAACAACTAACTAAAAAAACAAACAATAAGCCTCGGACAAGGACTGACCAAACGATGTTGACCAAGGACCTGACAAAGGCCATGGTTATCGGAACGTGGCATGTAAGGGGAGCGAATGATGAGGTGAAAGAGAGAGAGATTGTCCAGGTGCTTGAGGGTGCGAAAGTGGATGTATGTGGAATAACTGAAACAAAATGGAGAGGAGAAAGTGTGAGAGAATGAGAGTATGGATGGGGTATATGTGCAGGAGTAGGTGAGAATAAGAGGGCAAAGGAAGGAGTATGTATAGTTGTGAGTAAAAGATGGAAGAAGAGCATAAGACAGTATGGATCAGTTGGGTCAAGGATTGTGTGGGTAAAGTTGAAAGTTGGCATACAAATGTGGGTGATTGTGTGTGTGTATGCGCCAACGCAAGATCGTGCTAGAAGAGTGAGAAAAGAGTTCTGGACAAATGTAGAAGTGTGCATGGAAAAGTTTGGAAGGAATAAGAGAGTGTTTTTGCTCGGTGATATGAATGGTAAAGTTGGGAATGTGAAGGTGAGTGGGGTGTGCCTGCTGAGATAGATGAGAATGGCAGTGCGTTAGTGGACATTTGTGCTGTGAGGGGGTTGGTGATAGCCAATACCCTCTTCAGGCATAAAATGATCCACAGGTATACATGGCGAGTGATGAGAAGGGTGGGTGGTGAACTGAATGAAAGGAAGGCAATGATTGATTATGTGTGTGTGGATGAAAGGATGCAAAGATGTGTAATGGATGCAAGAGCTGATAGAGGTTGGGGGAGTGAACTTTCTGATCATTACTTGGTGGTGGCCAGAATTAGAATTCAAGTAAGATGGAGGAATAGAAGAAGGGAAAGACGAGAGGAGTAGTTGCAAGGAGAATGGAAAGGTTACAAGAGGATGAGAAAAAGGCAGAGTATAAGAGAGAAGTGGAGGAACAATTGGGCAAATATGAATTGGAGCAGATGGGAGACGTGGAAGGTGTGTGTAGGATATTTACAGAAGAAATATGTGCAGCATGTGATGTGGTGTGTGGAAGGAAGAGAAGACGGAGGGGGGTGCAAGGAACAGCGTGGTGGACTGAAGAGGTGAGACAGGCTGTGGCACAAAAGAAGAAAGCATACAATGAATGGATGAGAAATAGGGGCGTGGAATAAGTTGAGAGGCGGAAGAGAGAGTTATATGTAGAAAGAAAGAGAGAGGTGAAAAGATTAGTAAGAGAGAGTAAGAAGAGAGTGGATGAGGAATTTGGAAGGAATTTGAGTGTAAAGTGGAGGGACTGTAAGAAAATGTTCTGGAAAGAGGTGAAAAGAGTAAGGCGGGGTGGAAGTGAAGTTAACAGGGGAGTGAAAGATAAAAATGGTAGATTACTAGTGGAGAAGGGAGAAAAAGTGAGCAGATGGAGAGAACACTTTAAGGAATTGTTGAACATAGAGGATGGAAGTAATGCGAGTATAAGTGGCTGGGGAATGGCTGGGAGAAGGAGGGAGTTGAGAAGACAGGAAGAAATCAGTAGGATAGAAGTTGTGGAAGCAATGAAGAAAGTTAAATCGGGGAAAGCCCCAGGAATTGATGGAGTGTGTGGTGAAATGCTGAAGCATAGAGGAGAGATAGTAGTAGAATGGATGTGGAAGATGTGCAGATTGGCCTGGGAGGAAGGTAGAGTCCCGGAGGATTGGAAGTCAGATATAATTATTCCCTTCTACAAGGGAAAAGGGGAAAAAGAAGTGTGTGGTAATCATAGGGGCATTTGTCTTCTTAGTATAATAGGAAAAGTGTATGGTATGATACTGACAGATTTAGAGAAAGAATAGAGAAATTAGTTGGAGAAGAACAGGGAGGCTTTAGGAAGGGAAGAGGTTGTGTAGACCAGATATTCATTCTTAGATCTTTAGTGGAAAAGTTTCTAGAGAAGGGAAAGAAGTTGTATGTGGCTTTCATGGATTTGGAGAAAGCATATGACAGGGCGGATAGACAAGGATTGTGGAAAGTGTTAAGAATATATGGAGTAGATGGGAAGTTGTTGAATGCTGTGAAGAGTATGTACGATGATGCGAAGGCTGCAGTGCGTGTGGATGGTAAACTAAGTGAATTTTTCTCTTTGAAAGTTGGGTTGAAACAGTGATGTGTCATGTCTCCACGGTTGTTCAATCTGTACATGGATGGGGTAATAAAAGAGGTACAAGGTAGGGTAGTGGATGTTGGAGTGGCCCTGGTGAGAGAGGATAGTGTTTGGAAACTCCCTGTACTGTTGTTTGCAGATGATACTGTGTTGTTGAGTGAAGACGAAGGGGAGCTGCAAGGCTTGGTGGATGAGTTTGGGAGAGTGTGTAAGAAACGGAATCTAAAGGTGAATGTAGGGAAGAGTAAAGTGGTGGTCTTTGAGAGAGGTGAAGTCAGTGAATGTACAGCGAGGTTGGATGGTGAGGAATTGGAAAATGTGAGTACGTTTAAGTATTAGGGTAGTGTGATGAGTAAGGATGGAGGTTTGGAGGGTGAAGTGCTTGAAAGGGTACAGCAGGGAAGAAAGGTTGCTGGTTCTTTGAAAGCAGTGATAAGAAGCAGGGAAGTGAGCATGGAAGTGAAAAAGTTACTACATGACAGTATTGTGATACCAACTCTAACGTACGGAAGTGAAGCTTGGACGTTGTTGGAAGGATACAAGTCAAGAGTGAGAGCAGTGGAAATGAGTTATTTAAGAGGAGCCTGTGGAGTCACATGGAGAGACAGGCTGACGAATGAGGATATAAAGGAGCGTTGTGGTGTGGATGTGGATGTGATTGGAAGCGTCATGAGGAACACACTGAGGTGGTTTGGCCATGTGGAGAGGATGGACGGTGAAAGACTGACGAAGAGAGTGTATGTGAGTGAGGTGGAGAGGAGAAGAGGGAGGGGGAGGCCGAGGATGAGATGGAGGGATGGGGTGGAGAGGTATGAGAGAGGGGTGTGTGGGTTGGGAGCAGGGCCGTGAAATGGCGGGGGACAGGGCGACTTGGAGGCGATTTGTTTGTGGTCACCCCAAACGGGATTGAGGCGCCTGGCAATAGATAGATAGATAGACTTTCCTTGAACTTTTAAATTAGGTCCCTGTACTTCCTAAGTATTTCCTCTTCACTGCCTGAAGCTACATAGCTAGTCCCTACCACAGTAACAAATACCTCTGAGGTGTTGCTAAGTCGTAAACTCTTTGAGGCCCGTCCTGTATCCTACACCCAGAAAAAGAAAAACGATTCCACCTAGAAACCTTTGTACAAAACTCCTCCTTCCCCTAATGCCAGATTAACGAATCCCTGACATGGATGAGGCTAGGATCATTTTCCACTTCATCTTCTTGAACCTGAAACTATTCCTGATGGTTTACCCTCCTATCAGCGTTACTTATCTTAGTCTTGCACATTCTCTTGACTTACTTGAAACCCTCACTATCACCTAGTCTGGCCTCACCTTTAACTAACCTAGTTTCTAAGTTGTATACCTTGCCTAACAATTCTCCTTCAACTTCCTTTTCATACACTGCATGGTCACCATTTCAGTCTTATTTTCCCAACATTCAACCTGTCAATTAACACATTAATTGCCTCCCTGATTTTCCTAATTCCTAAACTAAGCCTACTCACTAACGCAGGAAATAACCAGCAAGTACATTCACCTATCTCGTTCACTTTGAAGTCTTTTATAAACCCCTTAGAAATCACGCAGCAGGAGAATCGTTGGGCAGGTGATATATTAAACGGGGGCTTGGGAATAGCTTCAAGCACGCCTTCACCTGAGCAGGTCAGAGAGAGAGAGAGAGAGAGAGAGACTGAGAGAGACAGAGAGTCAGAGAAACGGAGGGACATCTGAATAAAACTGTGTGAAGGAACCGGAATTACAGAAACAGACATACCGATAGTATGATGGACATAATTCGTGAGAGGAGTGCACGGAAACTGACCGACCAGTACCGGATAGAAAACGATCCCGTTTCCCATCTGCCTCACAAAAGAACAAAGGGACACACGACCCAACAGGGAGGAAAAAGTTGATTAACGTCGAAAATACAACGACTGCATGTAAAATGTGACAGGGAAGAGACAAAGGCTGCGAGATTAGAGTGGAAAAATATACGAACGACAAACAGAGCAACTAAACAAAAGAAGAAGTAACAGTGGAAGAATTGATAAGAGAGAATATGAATACAAAAAATAATGAAAACAAATAAATAAACACGATGAAAGTCAAATACGAACTCTAACATCACCTACTGAAACTAACTTGACCGAGCCTAGCCTAACCTAACTCAAACCTAACTTAACTCAAGTTACCCAAATGTGACATGACCTAACCTAGCTTAACCTAAGTGTAGCCTAACTTAACCATACCCAATCGAACCTGACCTAACAATGTAACCTAAGCTGTTATTAAAAATGTTTACCTCAGCCTTGATTATATGGAAAAAAAAAAGAGTACAGTGAAAGACATTAAGAGAATGTGGAAGCGAGAAAGACAGGAAGGTATGACGAGACTAATTAGAGAGACTGAGACGCTGCATGATTAAGAAAGATGAGAGAAAATATTAAGAGGTTTAGGGAAAGATGGGCAGAATCATTAAATAAAAATCAGGTAACTGCAGCGAGTTGAACGAGGAGTAGTGGAGAAAGAATAAAAAATACCACCACCATCATCATCATCATAGTTACTCTCATTCCCCCCTGAGGTTGGTGAGAGAGGGAATCCAAAGACAAGGAAAGGCAATATATGAAAATAGTGAGTCTGTTGACAGCATGGCCTAGTGAGAAAGGGAATTCTTTAAAAAACACAACAACAACATTCCCAGTGGGCTGCAGGAGGGTCTCCACACAAGTAAATCACACTGCTAGTATTCTGTGCAAACTTCCGTGATGATAAATGAACAGACAATAACAGGATCACGAAATCTGTGTCTTGGTATGGCTTCATCTTTAACCACAAAATTATCTTTAAAAAGCTTAAATAAGAAAAGGATAAGGCATCTAGGGTATTTACCGAAGGAACGCTGGTACGAAGTTTGAAGCAAATGGAAGAAATAAGAAAATGGCACCTAATTTAAAAGTGTTCGGAAGGAGGAAGGACGAAAGAAACTGAACCAATACAGCAGGTCTCCATCATTGTGTGGAAACCTAAAAACAAAAAGGCGATACAGAGAAACTATACAAGGGATGAATGACTAAGGATGTCGGAGAAGCAAAACACAAAACGTGATGGATTCACTGAGACTGAATAGGATCATAAAAGCCTGCTTGTTTGCAGTATGTAACTGTTAGAGAGAGAGAGAGAGAGAGAGAGAGCAGTGTTACTGAACCGAGATAAGGATGGATGCAAGGAAAATAAAAAGAAAGCGCTGAATTTTACAATTTCTAACGTTTCAGACTACACACAAAATATTCTTAGACAAAAAAAGAAAAGAAAAAAGAAACAAAAGAAAACAAAGTAGATTTATTGTAGCTTCCCTGAGGCCTGGTTCGGCGTAGACCTAAACGTGAGAGAATGGAAACGCATACCCATTTTTACAGACATTTTTTCTGACTCCTTTATATCACTTTAGAAAAAGGAAACGCATACCCTTTTTTACAATGTCCCATTTTTTTTTTTTTTTTTTTTTGTACCTAACTCTCATATATTTTACTTTCATTTTGAGAGACTTGGCAGTAGTGATATCTAGGTGTAGTCTGCAGGTAGCCCTTGGCAGGGAGAGCTATTCCTACAGCTGAATAACATAGTCTGGCGATAGGAGGAATAAAACAGAAAAACACGTCACCGTTCTGAGGGAGTTAACCTGTTGTCTGAATTGTTCCCATTCATTTCATCCACTCGTCACTACGACTCAGCTGCAGCTGTTGATATGATGGTTGAAGGAATACGGTCGGGAGATAGTGTTAATTTTATGATTACAGTACGTATGATGAAACTGAAAAGTGCATGAATGAAAAAAAAAAAATCTCCCGAGTTGTTACTGTCGTTAAGTAACCCCAGTCTGTCGAACCGAGCAGACCCATCAACAGCAGGCAAGCTACCGCCCATGCAGGGCCGTCCCGTGCAGTAACCCGAGGCCTCCCATGTGGCTGACAGCGCCTCACCACAGACAGGCGGGGGTAAGAGTGTGGAGGTATTGTTCCTGGACAGACACTGCAACTTGCGTCTCTCCACCCAGTTAACAGGGATGCCATAGCAGGCTCCACATCACTCCGTTATTTGGTTTTATGATCACCAGCCAGCGTTGTAAATGGTTTCCTGGGTTACAGGTAACCATCAGGCTTGTTAGTCAGTGCAGAGCCATATGAAGTGGAAAAGAAGTGTAATACAAAGTGAAAGGAGGATGGGAGAAATATGAAGAGAGGAGGAAAGACCGAAAAAGAACGATAAAGATGAAGGATGAAGAAAGCAGCACTACATCAAGTGAGTGGATAATTATAGTCGCCACCACCTACCACTGCCTGGGTGTTACATATGAAGTACAAAATGAGAAATAAGTTTGTGGCAAAGCAATACGAGACAGGCTTAATTGAGTGGTTGAAAATGAATTAAAAATATTTACAGAAACTATCCAGGTGTGTGTGTGTGCGTGTGTGTGTGTGTGTGTGTGTGTGTGTGTGTGTGTGTGTGTGTGTGTCTGTTAAAATGTTTTCTAATATTAGCTGAATAGTATGAAAATATAAGAAAATAGTAAATATACAGTAGTTGAAGGACAAAAAAGTAGTGGCGGGGTTTCCTGTGGAATAAAAAGAAATAGAAAAAAAAAAGAAGCTTAAAAATAACATAGAGAGAGAGAGAGAGAGAGAGAGAGAGAGCAATAACAAGTTAGCATAAGAAAGCCAGTAACTTGGAGGGGAAGGAGCACAACACGTTTGATGTATGTAGTCTAACCAGGCGGAAACATTTAACGATGAGGACATCAGCACTAAAGGTTACAGCACTAAGGGTTACAGCACTAAGAGTTACAGCACTAAGGGTTACAGCACTAAGGGTTACGGCACTAAGGGTTACAGCACTAAGGGTTACAGCACTAAGGGTTACAGCACTAAGGGTTACGGCACTAAAGGTTACAGCACTAAGGGCTACAGCACTAAAGGTTACAGCACTAAAGGTTACAGCACTAAGGGTTACAGCACTAAGGGTTACAGCACTAAAGGTTACAGCACTAAGGGTTAATAAGGGTTACAGCACTAAGGGTTACAACACTAAGGGTTACAGCACTAAGGTTACAGCACTAAGGGTTACAGCACTAAGGGTTAATAAGGGTTACAGCACTAAGGGTTACAACACTAAGGGTTACAGCACTAAGGTTACAGCACTAAGGGTTACAGCAGTAAGGGTTCCAGCACTAAGGGTTACAGCACTAAGGGTTACAGCACAACACATGGCTGATAACACTACACATACTTTAACCAACCAACTTTTACCACGATTGTACGTATGACCAAAAGAGGATGTCGTAGGAGGAGTTTGATGCTATCTTAAAATGATTATTATTCCTGATATCTCAAGAAGATCAGTCTGTTATCATCTGAATGTTCATAAATAATAATAATAATAATAATAATAATAATAATAATAATAATAACAACAATAATGTACAATATACAGTAATGTAATAAAAGATAATAATAATAATAATAATAATAATAATAATAATAATAATAATAATAAAAATATAATAATAAAAATAATAATAATATAAAACAATCATATAATAATAATAATAATAATAATAATATCAACAACAGCAGCAGCAACAACAACAGTAACTACAATAATAAGAAAAGTTTACAAGGAGGTCTGACAGAGGAAGAGAATCACTGGGCAGTTGGAGTAGCCAACCTGTTTAGTCACATTGTCTGGCGTGAGGTGTGCAGCAATATTTACCTGGTGGAGTTAACATGAAGTTAAATGCAATCTCCACGTTAACTACAGTATTTATTTATTTATTTAATTTACTTTGCGCGCGGAGACGGGGTTTACTGTCATGGCCCTCCCCCCCAACCTCTCTCCCTGTGTGTGTGTGTGTGTGTGTGTGTGTGTGTGTGTGTGTGTGTGTGTGAATGGTATAACGCAATTTTATTACGATGCAGACCAGACAAGAATAAAGAGATCCGATTTTGGGAACAATAATTCAAAGGCAAAGATAACAACTCAAGGGCAGCTCATATTTAAACTGATTTGGACCCAAATTTGTTGACGGGCTTAGAATTAGGCAATGAGAAGGTATTCGATTTTGAGATACAATCAGTGAAGGTTCAAGGTCACAAAGCATGCAGAGGTTTCTCCTTTTACAGCTTGATGGTCACGGGTCTTGAACTCCGTGAGTGTTCATTCTTTATAATTGGGACTGTGTCCCTTGCTGAACATTGGGGTTCCAGAATTCTAATACATCTCTGCTGTTTTTCGATGTTAACTGGTCCGGACACCTTTGTTTGTAAAACTCAGGACACACAACAAATGTATGGTAAACATGGAATATTTTGATTGACAGTGCCACCTTTCCTTCCCCATTGCAGGCTGTGGATGGCATATTTCATTGACCATGGTGTCTTTCATGACACCTTAACACCTTATTTAGGATGGCGTCTTTATGATTTTATTCTTATTACCTTGAGGTTTGCTGTGGTGAAGGTTGTATCTAATTCCTTCACTATAACAAGTGTCTTCTAAGGAATATATAATCCCTTAAGGATGACAAGAATTAATTTGATAAAATGCGTCATTGGAATGAGAAAAGTCATTCCTTGAAGTGACGGCTACAAGTATATATATATATATATATATATATATATATATATATATATATATATATATATATATATATATATATATATATATATATATATATATATATTCTCGTTACCTCCATGCGATTTTTGGTGCACAATGGAGAGACTTTGGAATTGGAAGAATTAGATAATATTCCCATCAAACCCCACACAAATAGAGGACGCTTTCTGATCTAATAAAAACGTCAAAGAACTGCAAGGAGCAGCAGTATAGTATGTCATGTAATTGAAGGGGTTAAACACGAGAAGTCAATAGTAAAGGTGAAGCTTACCAGTTTAACAAGGTTCTCTCTCTCTCTCTCTCTCTCTCTCTCTCTCTCTCTCTCTCTCTCTCTCTCTCTCCTTCCTCTCATTTCATTGCATCCATATCCCTGTAACCACGGCACAGTTGAGTTCAGTACTGTTGGTAAAGAGACTTGAGCCATCATTCTTGTAAACAGAGATGGAATGTTTCACCAGCACCAAGACACAGTCACTATCATTCTTCTTGATGTGTTACCAGTAAAGTGCGTTGCGGGCGCGTGTGACGAGAATCCAACATTTGTACATACGCCTATCATCACAGTTTCATCATGGTGTAACTTTCTCATTTCTGGTGAGGTAGTTTAACAATAACAGAAGAATAATGGGGGCTAGAGGACACCAACCTTTAACAGCTTCTCCGCCCCAAGTAGGCTACATGTTCAATTACCGCGATTTTTCTCTGTTGATATGAGAACCTTGTTGGCAAAATACCATCATACACTACTGAAGTATTGAAAAGCTTCGTAACAAAAATATAACAGAGGAGAATACTTTGCTCTCGTTGTTTCACTTCCCCGAAAAGAAGTCTGGATTCTGAAAACTTAGCATTTATACGATTTTTTAAGTGGCAGGTGACCACCCTGCATCCCAGGCATCACTTAGTGGACACAAAACATGCGGCTGCCTCCTGGATTCGACGTAGGTTTGAATGACCCATATATATATATATATATATATATATATATATATATATATATATATATATATATATATATAATTTCCACATAATACATAAAAAGAGTCTCCTTATCTCCCTGGCAACTCTTCCAGGCTCCAGTACGACCATTCAGGTAGATTTGTTATCGCTGTTGATACTGAAATTCAGCGAAACGGAAGCTCTCAATTGGAGGGTGGAGAACTCAGGTGGTGAAGGCGCCACGAGAAGAGAGAGAGAGAGAGAGAGAGAGAGAGAGAGAGAGAGAGAGAGAGAGAGATTTATGCCTCTGCTACGTGATCGGCTGCCTAGTGTACCCTGTCTACATCAGGATTCAGCCTGGATGCGGTAAGTGTTTTTCAGGGCTGACATAGACTGTGTTCCTCCTGTCACTTCTCACTCTACAGTCGAAAGGCCATTCACACTTGCAACCATACGAGAAGAGCTGGGTGGGGGAGAGTCACTTCTCCGTCAACAGAAACTGGTATATCCTAACCCTACAGATCCGCTGCCCATCAGAGCGTGTAAAACACGGCTTGAATGTGTGTGGGATCCTTTGTTTTTTTCTTAGCAGCTCTGATCAGCCACATGACACTTCAACCTGTTCACTTTTAAATTTCGATGCTCAAGCTGGCGCTACATCACACCAGTATGTTCACCTCACAATCAGTGCTTCCACAGCAAAAATTTTCTTTACTCCAGACAGTTCTGTGAATCGTCCTAGATTACCCTAAATTATAACTTTATTCAGTAATTCACTATATATATATATATATATATATATATATATATATATATATATATATATATATATATATATATATATGTGTGTGTGTGTGTGTGTGTGTGTGTGTGTGTGTATTTTATATTTATTTTTATTTTTATTTATTATTATTTTTTATTTATTTATTTATTTTTTGCTGACAAATAATAGAACTGCATAAGAACAGTATTATATAAGTCAAAGCTGCCTTCATGTTAACATTTATGTATTTCTAGAAAAATAACACAAAACGATACCGAACGTGTTTGCTGGAAAAAGATACTGCAACATTTTAGTAACAACAGAAACCCCATATGAAAAATGAAATAACTTGTTACAGAATGAATGTGAAACTTTATTTTTCTTCGTGACACCTCTGTTATACATTTCCTTTATAAGACTTAATGGATGTATGAGAGCAACAGAAACGAAACTTTTCTTTGTGAAATATGCTGTAGTCTCTCGTTCACAGCAATAAAACCGAAAGACTATATACCCAATCTACCATGCAAGTAAAGACAGAAGTTTTCATATTATGGTTACATGCATATTTCATAGAACCAAAATAGTGTATTATACTGCTATTAATTTAACAGTGCACCAGAAATCAAAGACAGAATTCCAGTTTCCAAATACAGGTAGGTGCAACATACTATTTTATGAAGTACTGGAACTAGGTTCTCCCCTTAGACCAGCAGATTCTTCACAAGTTGCACTGCTTTTCACATTTCTAAGAGCTTTACCAACGTGCCACATCCAACCACAACTTTAAAAGACCAAGGAGTTACCGGACAGGACATTATCATACCTGCCTATCATATATTCGTTATTTATTAATGTCAAGCAATAAAAAGTATTCTAAACTGGTTTCGTTCTAAAGGAATACGAATGCTACTGATTACCCTAGATTCTAAATTTATACCCCCAAATTTGCCCAATTACCCTAAAATAAAACATTACCCGAAACTCTACCCCAACCTAGGCTTTAATACCCTAAAAGAGGGGTAATTATCACTTAAGTGGAAGCACTGCTCTCAATACTACTTCCCTTTTCAGATGGTAGGATACAACAATAATGATTAACATTACAACATTTCACTTGGGACACAAATGACCATGCAAATTTTTGGAAGCTACTAAACTTGAAAAAATTGCCTGCGTACTCAGCAGGAATCTTGGGCTTGTATTCTAAGATACTTCTAAACCTTGGTAACGCCTTTATTTTGTTCATTTATTAATTATCAGTGTTAGGCCTTGGCAACAAATTTTATTGTATGTACATACTTATATTATGGACAGTTGCCTTCAGTGACCTGCCAGAAGATAAAGAGGTGTGATACGCATAAAAACTTACTGAGGAAGAGGTCCTACGACGTCTCCTACGCCAACTCTAAATATATAATTATTTGGACCTTGACAACCCGATATAAGAAGAAGAAGAAGAAGAAAACATTCTTAGTTCGATAATCCATTTTCAATTTTATTCTTTGTGCCAGCCAGCCATTCACTCAATGTAGCATACAGTAATGGTACATTCAGTTGACTCCTTACTAAAGTGACAAGTCAGATGGATTCCTGTAACCCAGAAAGCTGTTTATTACCCTGCTGGTGTTGTGGGTTAAGGCGCTCTAACCGGACGGATGCGGCAATAAGGGTTTACATCCGAGGGTTAGTTGGGGTTTATTGCTCACATGCTACCACTCAGGGACGAGGCACTGGTCCTCCCTCCCTTAAATGGCAGGACAGAGAAGCTTAGTCCAGGCTCCTACGCTTCTAATGGTTCAGAATGGATTGGATTACAGATATATTTCCAGACGATTTCATTCATCTTAGGAGAGACTTAACGAAATGGATGTCAGACATGGCCTCCATTAACCTCTTAATTCCAAATATATCCCTTAAGCTGAATAAAACCGTCTGGTATTTAGCAAGAATAAATAAAACACGTCACTGGAGTGAAGGGGTTAACAATGCTTTATATTTAACATCTTAAATCAGAGGACGTGTTATTCATTTCATTCTTGCTGACTCCGAACGATTTCATACATTTTAGGACCAATTTCGAATCACAGGGGGAGGGGGTTAGACTTGTACCCCTTTCATTTTACTTTGGCCTAAATGATAACACTTTTGGGATTTACTTCACACTGTTCAGGATTATATATATATATATATATATATATATATATATATATATATATATATATATATATATATATATTAACTGTTTCATTCTTTTCAAAGCATTCTTGTTTCTAGCACTATCTTCAGCTGTTAATCTCATGGTCACAGCTCAAGAGAAATGATAATTTTTGTCCAAATTACTGTAGAACGGTATACTTTCCACTTATTCCTTCACTCTAAAAGGTCTAGGACAATATCGTCTGGAGGCAGCAAGAATAAACCAATTAATGCATCAAATGATTCAAAGGATTGTAAATGATAATCAACTGGATTAAATGAGAAATAGCTCTTACGATGGAAAATTTACTCTCTCATTGTCCGGACAACTCTAATATTCTGCCTTATCTAACGGCAGACGATTTACTCAGATGAGTGAGTCGAAGCCTTCGTGCCTATACAAGAAAAACAGCCTAACTTAGTCCAGCCTAACATTTTCCTTGGTTCCTTGCACACACAATCCCTTAACACGAGATGGCATCGGTTATCGACCAATTGTGGTGCTGGAGAGGGACGCCTTCATGTGGTAGCACTGATATAACCATGCGGCTCCACTGCCTGATTATACAAACACTCCTTATCTCCCCTACCATTCCCCGAAAAGAAGAGAAGGATCTACAGCAGGAGGGAAATATCACCCTGCATACCACAGGGTTCAGGATTTGGATGAACCTGTGACTATAATTACTACTACTAACCTTTTGGCAGCCCAAGAGGCCCAAACGTTTGGCTACGGTGACTTAATTCCAAGAACACCTGACGTCCCTGTCAGCGTTCCACAGACAAAAATACCCAATACTTCGTACCTATGGCCACCTCCAGGCTTCGAACAAGGCACTACAGTTTTGTACACTGTAAGAAACCACTTGATATGGAAATAGAATACATATATCGATACCGTTCGTTCGTTCATTGGAAATTTTCTGCACCTATAATGCAGGCCAGGCCATCCATTAGCCCGGTAGGTAAGCTATAGCGATACAGTTCGTTCGTTTTAAGATTTCCTCCACCTATAGTGGAAGCCATGTCATACATTAGCCCGGTAAATATCGATAGTTCGATACTGTCCAGTTTAGATTTTTATTTCTTTAATCTGCACAGTCAATGATAGTTCTTTAACTTGGTGAAACTAATATAAATAGTGGTATTAACCTTATTTCTAAAAAAATAACAAATATCAAGGTATTCACCTAATAAAACCAAGGAAATACTGTATGTCATCCTACAATTGTTAGTGTGGTTTCATCTGATGGAACTGGGCTACAATCAAAACCTGAATACTGAGTCGAGTTTGTGTTAAATACAATGTACAAGTTATCAGGTAGAAATGAGTCTCCTTCGTTACTTGTCGGATCAACCCTCCAGCCTGACTACTTTGCCATCAGCTAAGATGGTTAGCGATCTTTGTCAATATATATATATATACAGTATATATATATATATATATATACAGTATATATATATATATATATATATATATATATATATATATATATATATATATATATACACACACACACACACACACACACAACATAGGTAGCTAGAAAGAATTCAGATAATCCATACTTCCGCCTCAGTAAATTTATAATATACTGTTGTATTTCCTCTTTCCTTCTCGATCAATACTTTCCTGTCTCATATACTCAATCAGTATATTCTGCAGTCTTACTGTACCCCGTTACTGAATCTCAGATATTACATACCTCCGCCTACTCCAGTGCAATTTATTAGTTATTCCTGCATTCTGATCAGGATTAACCTCAAAATCTTATCCACCCTTCATTGACGCTCTGCCAACCTATCCTTCAGTTTTCACTGAAATCAGTTAACTTTCTCAGATATCATGTACACAAATAGACTGATACAGATTTTTTTTTTTTTTTTTTTTTAAATAACAGAACGGAGGAAGGAAAAACAAATGGAGAAAAA
The DNA here is from genome assembly GCF_032717465.1 of Coenobita brevimanus. Taxonomy (NCBI): domain Eukaryota; kingdom Metazoa; phylum Arthropoda; class Malacostraca; order Decapoda; family Coenobitidae; genus Coenobita; species Coenobita brevimanus. The sequence goes on from NC_136961.1 coordinate 3,776,459, forward strand.
AAATAATCCATACACCAGATTACTGGTGTCCTCTGTTCATAAAATATCTGTAACAGTTAGACTTGAACAGTTGTAGGTTGAAATTTGGAGGAAAACAACTCTGGGGAAGCGAGTTCCAGAGAGATGCAGTTCGGGGAATGAAAGAATTCTGATAGGCAGAAGTTCTGCAATGTGGTTGAGTGACATTCCAGTCATGAGCGCTACCAGATGCCCGTGTAGCACGAGGGAAGGCATGGAGAGGTGGCACCATGGACGCAACTTCGTCGGAGCATTTGCCAAAAAAATATCTGTAAAATAATGCAAGGGAGGCAACATTCCTTCTTACTTGCAGGGGAGGTAGTTTATATGTAATGGCAGGATTGTTAATGATTCTAACAGCTTTATTCTGAATTTTGTCTAGTTGTCTTAATGCAACCTCTCCACAACCATTCCACAAGGGTGAGCAATATTCAAGCTGAGAGCGCACATGACTCTTATAAATTATAGCTAACTGCTCATCGGCGAAGAAGTTACGGACTCTGTACAATAATCCAAGTTTCTTTGAGGCGGTTTTAGCAAGTGATCTGACATGAGAGGTCCAGCTGAGGGCACTGTTAAGTGAGACACCAAGAATTTCAATACTTTTGGAGATGGGAATATTAGTAGCACTGAAGGTAATGTACGAATCTGGCAATATCTGTCTATTAGTAAACTGTATATATATAGTTTTACTAGCATTAAAAGAGACAAGGTTGTTTTGTCCCCATTCACTGATTGTAGATAGATCTTGATTTATGGAGATGGCTGTATTGAGTTGAGAGGTAGAGATATTAGACTTTGTAAATGGATGTCTGAGTGTGAATGAACTATGTAGTGTTGAGTCATCTGCATATGAGTGAATGGGATTGTGAGTGACAGATAAGAGATCATTAATATGAACCAGAAATAGGGTTGGCGCCAGAACTGATCCCTGTGGCACGCCGGCGTTAATTGAGTGGAAATTCGAATATACATCATCTACTTTTACTCTTATTTTCCTGTCACTAAGATAAGAAGAAATCAAAGGAACAAAGGACGTTAGTCCATAGCAAGGGAGTTTGGACAGCAGGGAACGGTGCCATACTCTGTCGAAAGCTTTAGAGATATCAAGAGCTACTGCATGAGTTTCTCCAAAAAGATCAATTGATTGATGGATGGTATGAGTTAAGAAATTGAGTATGTCAATGGTGGATCTTTCGTGGCGAAAACCGTATTGTCTATCATTAATTAAGTTGTTGGATTCAAGATGTTTAACAATATGCTTATTAATTAAAGTTTCAAATACCTTACCAAGAGAAGATGTGATAGCTATTGGTCTGTAATTGGAGGGGTCAGACGAACTTCCTTTCTTCGGAACTGGGTGGATATTGGCTTCTTTCCATGAATTTGGAAATAAAGAAGTACGTATGCATAGTCTGAATAATTTAGCTAGGACAGAGGCAAGTTCAGGGGAACACTTTTTCAAAACAATTGGCGGAATTCCATCTGGACCTGGAGCTTTGTTGGTAGGTAAATTGTCTAGGATGGATTTTACAAATCTTGTCTGTATTTTAAGTGGGGCAATTTCGGGAGAATCAAGTTCCAGTACTGAGACATTCTGGCTGGTATCATCTATGGTAGAGTTTCTTGCAAAGGTACTAGCAAAGATATCCGCTTTCCCACGTGGGTCATTTGTAATAATGCCATCTGAAGATTTTAGTGGGGGAATGGAAGATGACTTGTTAAAGTTATTATTGAAAGAATTAAGAGTTGACCAGAATATTCTATTGTCATTAGGGTTGTTAAGTAGTTTTGATGCTTGCTTTTGAAGAAAGTTTGATTTAGATAGATTTAATATAGCTTTTGCATGATTTCTAGCAATTTTAAAATGGGAGAGTGATTCAGGTGTTTTTGATTTTAAGTAAGAGTTATATGCTAATGACTTTTGGGCTGTTGCTCTGGCACAATTGCCATCAAACCATTTTGGAGAGTTTGATCTTTTAGTGAATTGTTGACTTGGTATGAATAAATCCATACCAGCTAGTATTAAGTCACAAATGTGGGACTGGGTAGAATTGGGATCACTAGAGAAGAAAGACTGCCATGGAACATCAGCAAGATAATTTCTAAATCCATCCCAGTCTGCCCTGTCAAAGTGCCATCGGGTCACCCTGACAGGTTCGGAATGGGGAGATGTAGGAGGGTTAACTAATGAGGCTTTGATGAGATTGTGGTCAGAGGATCCAAGTGGTGACAGTACCTCTATCCTGTATTGATCTGGATGAATATCCTGTATTGATCTGGATGAATACTTAACCTCCTTCAACTTCGTCGGCGGAGGCAAATATACTTCGTATTCCTTGCCTAGATCGTGATTTTTTAAATAGTTCTATGGTTCACGTCTTAGGGTTTTCTATAATGCCTTTCTAAATAATATCATTTGTATACAGCTTATGTCTGCACCTATTGTGATGGTAGTTTATTGATCCTTTAATCCGTAACTCATACAGGCCAAGGATGTCAGTTTGTATTGTGTTCTTGCTAAATTCAGATAATTGTTTTCATTTTAGGAAAGGGTTCTCATAGTGAAGGCATGAACGTTGGCTATGTCTAACTCCCTCCAGTTGGAAAAGTCATTCCGAAGCTAAGTAAAAATTTTGGATGGTAGCAAGGAAAACAAATAGTGTGGGAGCGGGACACCTTCACGTGTTGGCACGGGCATGTATGGGCGGTGGAGGTGCCAGTTTATACATCTCTCAATCTCCTCCCTGTCTCAAGGACGGAGGATGGAGGTCTGCCTTAGATCAACTCTGGCCTGCAGTCCACTGGATCAGTGCTTCAGACGATCCTGGGACTCGAACAGCAATTACCACTACTAAGAAAAATAAAGTAAATCATTGCTAATACAGGAATTGAACTTTCATTAACTTCCCATGTGTTAGCCTATACTCTTCACACTCTCTGTAATGCATCTAGAAGTTATATAACGTTACTGGCCTTACGTAATGATAAATTCATTGAACAGTAAATTATTTCCATCAAATTCTTTATTTTAATTTCTCTTACTGATATCAGATTATTAATCGGAGATAGGTAAATGTTAATACGAAAATTATTGCGGAAAACTTCCACGGATTACCAAAAATATTTAAATAAAACATTTCATTACGTATAATTGACGTGTGCCTCGTTTTACTGAACAATCTTTTGCTATGGGGCTTAAAATTTTGCATTTGTCAGTTCCTGGTCTTGATGCCTCCCATATCATGTACAGTAGGAGGTGATGTGATGATGATGATGATAACCAGTCATCATCCTCATTCATAATGCACCTACTCAAAGGCAATAATATACCAAAAATAATTTTGCTGTGTGAAACTATAAATATCACATTCATGCACTGAATTCTTTCAGTGAGCCCACGTTCTGTTCTGTTTATCCCTACTAAGCCCAGGGTTGCCTTAAGGTGGATTTGGAACATTTACTCCCACACTTTGACATGGAACGTTTACTGCCACACGTTGACATGGAACGTTTATTGCCACACGTTGACATGGAACGTTTATTGCCACACGTTGACATGGAACGTTTATTGCCACACGTTGACATGGAACGTTTATTGCCACACACAGCACACTGACAGCACACTGGCGGATCAATAGAGGGGTCCTAACTCCTTATTTTTGTCAGCTGTGCCGTACGGCATTTGTGCCAGCCCGACAGTACAGATAATAGTGCTTTTAGTTATTACCAACAGTTTACTCATAACATACAATAAGGAAACAATGAAAACAATAAGCAACAAATGTTTTTCATTGCTTATTTGCATGAGTCTGACGCAGCTGATAAAGTTTTCTCGACAGTAGGTAAATACTGGCCCCGCTTTAATCAATGCTGGATCCGACACTGAAGGATATTTACCCATAGTACAATATTATGGAGCTTGAAGTGAGAATTTCTCATTACATATTGATTGTACTTCGATAAATAAAATGCAAGTGAATAGTTAACATTTCATATATCTCAGCAGATGTAGCTTTCATTCGTATTACTATATTATGGTAATTTTTTCAATTTATGTGAAGCTACAGAACGTGCTGAATGTTTTTGGCGTATCCGATAGAGCTAGGATTCCGGGAGCTTGAATGATGACTGAATGGAAGCGTGGCCGATTGGACTGGGCAAATTTGGGTTGTCGGCACATTGCTACTCGTCACCATGCCCTTGGGTGGGAAAGGAGGTCCGGATGATGATGAATTCAGCTTTTCTATTTATACCTGTCCTGCTCTCCTTTCTATTATGTGTCTGTTAATATGCACGTAGCAGTGAAGCTTATACGTGTAAAATGTGGCAAACAGTGCATTGTACAAGGGTGTGTCCAGTACACATCCCTTCTAAAAGTCAGCTTCTCTTTCAGTATAAGGAAACGAAAGTTGGGAATTATGACAAATGGAAAAAGACGGTATAAGACATTACTGACAACAGGCAAAAGGTAAAGGGACTATCATCATCATCATCATCATCATCATCATCATTAAAAAGATCTGTATACATATTAACAAGCACCCTCATCTGTTTGGGGCTGGTACACACCTCGCCACAGCAAGTCTAATAGTTGTGTGGCTGACATGTATTTATAGCGTTTTTCCTGTCATTAATGTATATACAACTTGTCAACCATCGTGACCGGAAGAGCTTACATTCACTGCCACCCACACTGCAATAGGTCGGGTGTGTGGATCCGATGAGAAAATCGTCATAATTACGTCATGACTACACAGTCGGTTACTGGTAAGTCTTATATTTTGGCTTAATAAACACATTATATTTTATTCTGAGGAATTCGTTCCATCCTTTTTTCCCTCTAAAATTATTATCTGATGTATTTATTAACAACTATATATTATACCAATCTGAAAAAATTATCTCCTGTTTTCGTAATTATTGTCCTATCTTGTATTAGGGTTACAGGTTCGATATAACGAATTCAAACACCATGTAATATTAGGTAACGATAAATCCTCGGCATGTTTTGAAGTATCGTCAGGAGGGGCTATCTTTGAGCTCACTCAGACCTCCACGTTCCGACCTTTAGGACGGACGAGTAACTTTGTATCAGTGACATATACAAACACAGCTAAGAAAATACTGCACCTTTTACATGAATCACTCTTCCTGCAGACACCCCCTCCCGGTTCGTGCTTGACAAGTCTGGGGAAGAGATAATTCTGGCTATCAATCTCTTACCGAGGAGAATGTCCGGTCCGGCAGTGGACCAAATGTATGGTGATTAAGATACAGATACAGACAAACGCAAGATTATAAGCACCGTATGAAAAGACGTCAGTAAAATGAGGCACACGTCAATATTATATATGTAATGAAATGTCTTAATTATTTATCGTAATCTGTAGAAGTTTTCAACATTAATTTTTGTATTAACATTTACCTATCATGGATTAGTTACCTGCTATCAGTAACAATTGCATCTTTATCTCTTTTCTATCGCTTCTTTAATGGTCACTACTTCTCTGAACTGTGTGCCTGCATCCCTCCACCACTACGAAGGGCGCTTAGCACCCGTCTAGCAACAAACTCTCATCCTTTTTCTGTCCAACTGTCTAATGCAAGAGTTAACCGTTACTCCCAGTCCTTCATTTATGCAACAGGTCGACTCTGGAGCTGTCTCCCTCTGTCTGTATTTCTTGCTTCCTATGATCTCCAGCCTTTCAAACGCAGTGGGTCCTGGGATCTCGAAATGAACGGATCTTGAATTTGGCTCTATTTTGTATTTGTTTTTTTTCTTAGAAGGAACAGTTTGCAGGCTCCTGGCCTTTGGTTCATTCTTCTTTGCATAAAAGAACAAAAAAGAAATTAAGATAAAGAATTTGATGGAAATAATTTTCTGCTTAATGAATTTACCATTACGTAAGGTCAGTAGCGTTATATAACTTCTAGATGAATCATTTTAGAGGAAGATGGTGCATAGCCTTGGGTATAACACGGGAAGTGAATGGTAATGAAAGTTCAACTCCTATATTAACAATGACTTACTTTATGTTTCTTAGTAGTAGTTGTTCGAGTCCCAGGATCATCTGAATCATGGATCCAGTTGACTGCAGGTCAAAGCTGACAAAAGGCAGGCCACGATTCTCCGTCCGTGGGACAGGGAGATAACTGAGACTTATTTATAAACTGCCACCTCCTCAGCCCATACATACCCGTACCATCACGTGAAGGTGTCCCGCTCCCGCACTACAGTATCTGCTTTTCCTTGCTACCATCCAGATTTTTACACTGCTTCGGAATAACTTTTTGAACTGGAGGGAGTTAGACATAGCCAATGATCATGCCTTCACTATGATAACCTTCCCTATGACAACAATTATCTGAACGTAGCATGAACGTAATAACTAACATCCTTGGTCTGTATGAGTTAAGGATTATTGGCTGACCAAAACACTCATAACAGGTGCAGACGTAAGCTGTACAAATGATATTATTTAAAAATGTTTTATATAAAACTCTAAAACGTAAACCAGAGAACTGAAAAGTATTACGATCTGGTCAGGAAAATATTTGTCTACGCCAGCGAAGGTGAAGGAGATTCGTCATTTTCACCAGTATATGTCTATTTGTGTACAGGATACCTCAAAAAGTTATCGGATATCAGTGAAATAAAGATAAATGGGTAGAGGGCCAAGGAAAGGATGATTTTTTTTTTTTTTTTTTTTTTTTTTAGGAAAATCCGGATTTGGATGCAGGAAAAACTAAAAAATTTAACTGGGGTAGGCGGAGGTATCGTCTGTGTTTCAGTAACAAGGCAGACTAAGACCGCAGAATGTATCGTTGGACTATGTGAGTCATGAAAATAATCGTCGACAAAGAGAAAAAATACAACAGTAATTCCTATACTTGAACGCAGATGGTGGTATGGGTTCTCTAAGTACGCTCTAGTTACCTGTGTTGTCGTATAGTTGGTTGTTTTCTTCTTACAAAGATCGCTACTCCCCTCCAGCTCGGTTGATGGCAAAGTGTAGCCAGACTGGAGGGTTGGTCTGGCAAGTAACTAAGGAGACTCATTTCTACCTCATAACTTGCATCGTATTAGCAAACACGACTTAGTATTCAAGTTTCGAAAGTAACCCAGTTCTTCAGATGAAAACAAACCAACATTAGTAGGGTGACACATTTCCTCGGTTTCATTAGGAGAATACCTTGATAAATGTTTTTTAAATTAATATTAATACCACCTTATATATTAGTTTCGCCCAATTAGGCAAAAAAATGTTCGTTAACTGTGCAGAATAGTGATAAATTCCTAAATTTGGACAACAGTGACACATATGTGGCAAAGGAGTTCATGAAGTGTTGCTGAACGTACGATAATTATCGTATACCTATGATAATATTGCCTATGTACGATGTACGTACCATTTTCTGTTACGTGCAGTTTGTACGATAATTTTGGGTTGAAAACTAGCATGGCAGTAAATTTTGTGGCACGCATAGCTAATCATGCACAGTTGTTCCACAATTTGACATATGAGGATTTTAAAGCCTAATGTGATGGTCATCACTGAAAATGTATATATATATTTTTTAATGGTCTAACTGAGTTATTACCTGCAAAAGTAAGCACATTTCTATGAATTATCTAAGTTCTGTGGATTGGAATCTGTTGCTGGTCAAAGTGATTTTCTAGATCGGCTCTAAGGCTTTTTTTTTTTTTTTTTTTCTGGAAGTATTATTTTTGTAATAAAGGAGATGATTATACTATCGTAATATTATCATTATGAGATTTTCACGGTATGCTCTAATTCTAATACAAAATAAAGTGATAATTATATACCTGAGTATACGTCAGTACCTTACAAAAGACATTTCTTATGAAGATAATTGTAATGGGTAAGTTTTCAGTAAATAACCAAGGCATAGGCCACCGTTTTAAAATAGACTACATCAGATTCTTAAACACTGTTTTAAAAAATAATGATGTACGATAGTTCCAACGAAATATCGATAATTTTGAGGGGCCGGTACGTAATTCCCTTCTAAAAATGTGGCAACACTGTGTTCATGTTTTTAGTGAATTTATAAACTGTACCATCATCCCAAAAAGTATCGCGCATATAGGGCACGATGATATCCGAAATGATCATTATAGCTCATGAATTCTCGATCAGATTTATTAGTAATCACTTTGCTGTACATATAATAACAATATGGAGAAGATAATATCAAGTCATGTATAGCATCCTTAAGAGAGCAAGTTTATCAGCATGGGGGGGGGGGAAATCGTTGTTCAGTTTTCAGTAACCATCGTCCGGTGTCTCAAATAGCTTCGCGTCGAGAGTGCACCGATACTTTTTGGTGTGTGTGTGTGTGTGTAGATGTCGAGTGCTTCACTTATACCAGAAGACGGTCATCCAGTAACACCCCATGGTTCGAAACCTATAGGTGGTCATAGGTATTTCCAATTGTGGAACGTTGACAGGGATGTCGGATGATCTTGGAATTAAATGATCTGGACTACAGTGGCGCAACCTTTGGGGCTTCTCAGGCTGCCAAAAGGGTATTAGTAGTAATTATAGTTTCAAGTTCATCTGAAACCTGAACCCTGTGAAATGCAGTCTGATAGTTCTCTCGTACTGCAGATTACTCCTTCCCTTTCCAGGGAATGGGAGAAGAGTTGAATGTTAATATAATCAGGAGAGGAGCCGCATGGTTATATCAGTGCTGCCACATAAAGGCGCCCCTCTCCAGCACCACAAATGGTCCATAACCGATGCCATCTCGTGTTAACCCCTTGAATCCCATGACGTATTTTCTTAGTCTTCTTGCTATCTGCAGACGATTTTATTCAGCTCAGGGGAGACTTTTTCAAATTTCGAGTGGGCAGATACATCGTTAATAAACCCCTTCACTGCTACACATTCTTCCCAAGTTGAATAAAATCGTGCGGAGGCAACAATAATATAACCATAGGGTTGAGGGGGTAGTAGTAGTAGTAGTAGTAGTAGTAGTTGTTGTTCCCTAGGCAGTCTGGCCGAACAGTCCCGAGTCCCTTAGGAAGGCCATGGTCGAGACCGGGCTTTCCCACAGAGCTCTCAAAGAGTGTATGTTGTGTTGTTGGCGTAGGTGATTGTGTGCAATGTAGTCTTTCATAACGTGCTTAATAGTATGGGATGCTGTGTTGCATCCTGGACAGGCATCAGCGACGGAGTCATCCAGCCTCTTCTGGTAGCTTAAGAGGGTTGGATGGTGCCCACATCTCAGCCTGGCCAGGTGGACCCTGTCCTCACGAGGGAGATAGGATTCAGAAGGGTGGATGTCAGGAGGCCGTGCATGCAGCTGTGTGTTGTCTTTAAGTGACTGAATGGAGCGGCGAGTGATCTGAGTGTGGATATGCTTCTGGAAGCTGGTCCGATGTGGGCGAGGGGGAAGAGATGACAGTATTTGTGTATGATATTGTGTGCTGGATGTTGTTTTGATGTTCCTTGGTGTGGGTGGATGTGTTGCCATGTAATGTAGTGGATGCTGTGGGTTTGTGGAGGCTGCAGAAAGAATCTGGATGTCTCTCATGTCTAGGTGACCCTTGACTTTGAGGACTTTGGTTTCTTGATGTAGGTGGTCTGTGGGTATAGTAGCTGTCCAGCCTGTGATTATTTTTAGGGTCATGTTCTGTATGCTCTGTAGAGTGTTGCAATGTGTTTCGGTGAGGTTAGGAGCAAAGGGAGGGCTTGCATAATTCATCACTGAACGTACGTAATGTTTGTATACTGTGGTGGTGGTTTATTGTGTCCGAATGTTGTATGGGCAAGTGACCTCAAGGCACTGAGCATTGGTGTTATTTTATTTTTAATGTTTGTGATGTGTTGTTTAAATTACATTGATGTATTGTATGTTACACCAAGGATTTTGGGTGTGTGCGTGTGTGTGTGTGTGTGGGAGGGGAGTGTTGTTTATGGTGAGTTGTGGGATGTGACTGTGTTCTGCTGTCCAGTTTGTGAGAAGAGTCACTGCAGATTTGGCTGGGGGTATTTTGAGCCTGTTTGTGGTGAACCATTCGTGTAGTGTGTTGAAGTAAGGTTGGAGGATGTGTGCAGCTGTGTTTGCATTTTGGTGTGTACATGTGTTATATCATCTGCATAGGAAGCTATGTGTATCTATGGGGTGTGGGTATGTCGTGCATGTATAGGTTAAAGAGTATAGGGGACAAAACAGATCCTTGGGGGACGCCATTTGTGAAGTTTCTGATGTTAGAAGACTGACCGGCAAATGTTACGTGTGCACATGTGCCCGCTAAGTAGTTTGTCAACCATCTTTTTGTGTTATTGTGCATGTTTGTGTTGAGTATTTTGTTTGTGAGGTTGTGGCGGAGGATGGCATTGAAAGCTTTGCTTATGTCCAGTGTGACTAGGAGTGTTCTGTGTGGTGGCCTAGCTGAATTCATGCCATCGAAAACTCTGTGTAAGGTCTGTAAGAAGGGTGTTTGTGGAGTGTAGTGGCCTAAAGCCATGTTGTCATTGGGCTAGGGGAATGTGAGGTGTGACTAGTTGTAGTACCAGTCGTTCAGTGATTTTAGGAGTGCAGAAGAGTGTGATGGGGCAGTGTGAGGAAGGTAACATGGGGTCTTTGTTGGGTTTAGAGATAGTGATGATAATGCCATGCTTCCAGATGTTGGGTAGTATGTTGTGTAACTCTAGTTTGATACGTTGGTGAGTGCTTGTATGCCTTGTGGTCCAAGGTGTTTAAGGTGAATGTTGCTTATGTTGTCTGGTCCACAGGCAGATGAGTGGTTAAGGTTGCTAATGATGTGTTTCGTCTGGTTGTAAGTGAAGGGTGCGCAGTCTAGGTCTGTGGGGAACTGTCTCTTACGTCGGATGATACGTCAGTCTTCGGGATGGGGGTTTAGATGGCTGACATGTGAAAAGTGATTGATGAGTTTGCTTGTTGTTTGTTTGAGGGTATGGTGTCTGTTGTTGTGATGGCGGCATGTGAGTGTGTGGTGTTGCTGTTGGACAATGTGATGTTGTTTAGTGTTTTGTAGAGTTTACTGGTGTTTGTTTTGTGGTCAAGTGTTTGGAGATAATTATTCCAGTTTAGTGTTTGCTATCCTGATATTTTGTTGTTTATTTGAGTGTTGAGTTCTTGTTTTGTTGTACAGTGTCTTATGTATGGGGTGTTGGGGAGTGTCGCAGTGTGTCCCGTTGACTGATAAGGCCTTGGATTTCTGGTGTGAAGTTGGGATTGTGTGTCTTTCTGTTGCCTCTAGGAATGTGTCTTTTGTCTGCGTTTTGTAAAATTGTATTGAAAGTGTGCAGAGCAGTGTTGATGTTTGTGATAGGCGTACTGTTTAGTGTTTCAAAATGTTGCTCTGTTTCAGTTGCAAAGGCCTCCCAGTTTGCTGTCTTATAATTAGTGTATGTGTGTCTGTGGCCAGCTGGGGTGATTCTGGTTTTGGTAGTGATGATGATTGGGATGTGATCAGAACCTAGGGTTTTGACCACTCTCCAGGATGTAGTGGCGGCGAGGTTTGGGGAGCAGAAGGTGATGTCTGAGGGATGATGGGAGGAAGAAGGCTTGTGAGGGATGATGGGAGGAAAAAGGCTTGGTGTGGGATATGGGTATGTTGATCTAGATTGTTCAGTATGAAAAGATGATCTGTCTGGGACTGTAGCACCAGCCCTCTGTCTGTGTCAGGGTTGTTGACATGTCAGGCCGACGACATGACGTTGAAAAACCACCCAGGATGATGTTGGGTATGTTAGTAATGTGATGTATCTGTGGAGAGTAGTTGTGTGGTACTGTGGGGGACAGCTGGGGGAGAATGTATGTGTTAGCGATTATTATGTGTGATTTGTTACCAGTGCGTATTTTAATTGATTGTATTTCTGTTGTGGTGTCATGTGGGGGGAGAATCTACACTGTGTGTGCACTGGTATCCGCAAAGTTGATGGATTTGTGTATCAGGGTGATGAGTCCACCGCCACCGCCGTCGGCCCGGTCTTGTCGAATGGTGGTGAATTTATGAAATGTTTGTGTTTTCTGTGCTCTGTGTTGTTTTGTTTCTTGTAAGATGGCAATGTGTATGTTTTGTTGTTTGATGGATTGTGTGAGTTCTTGTTTTTTGGTGTTTATGCCATCTATGTTTAACTGAAGGATGTTTATGATGTGAGTGCGATGTGTGTTGGCTTTTGCAGCACAGGGGGGAGATGGTGGTGTGGGTGGAGTGGAAGGGGTAGGAGGAGGTTGTGATGTAGGTAAGGGTTGGGGTGGGATAGGGTGGGTTGGAATGGGAGGAGTTGGGGGATTGGATGGTGTGGGAAGGATCGGTGGGTTTGGCTGTGGAGGTGTGATGGAAGTAGGAGTAGGGTTGGTGGGGGGGGGTTAGTGGATGGGGGGAAGGAGCATAAGGAGCAGGCCCAGGTGTTTGTGTAATGTTTTCTGGATGCAAATGTTGTGCAGGTGTAATGGGTCCAGTTCTTGCAGGAATTGCACTGAACTGAACCCTTTGTCTGTCGGCTCGACGTGATAGGTTTTGAGCATGTTGGACATATGTATTTGTTGGTGGGTCCTGGATTGCTCTCAATGTCCCCGGCTAGAAGAAATCGTCGAGAAATAACTGCCAGGGAGTCATTTCTCGGTGTAGAAAAAACAGTGTTGTTGTGCGAGTTGTGTTGGGAGATGTGGTATTTGCCCAGGCGATCGAAGCCACTTCCAGGTACTCAGGCCCCGTCAGGGGCCGGGGGGGGGAGGGGTTGCTGTGGTTTGGCCTCTCTGATGTCCTTGTCTTTTCTTCGACATCCCCTGGGGGGTTAGACCCACGGCGAAGACGCCACCGCTTTAGGTCTGGGTTGAGGGGGTTATGAAAGTGTGTGTGTGTGTGTGTGTGTGTGTGTGTAAGCTACAAGGGGATATGAGAAGTTAATATATTGTAATGAGTTTATGACACTGATGACTTGCATTTAATGTAACATTAGCCCCAATCTCTCTCTCTCTCTCTCTCTCTCTCTCCAGATTTTTTTGTGGTTTCAAAAGTCACTGGCATATTTGCCGCATGCGTTTCCCTCTTGTTTTATTGAGTCAGCAGCAGTAACGTCATGCCTGCTTAGGTAAGTAAGAGGTGGATAGGTTACAATGGATGTGAGATTCGGCTGGACTAAGCTAGCTTGTTTAGGGAGGAAGGCTCCAATGCCTCACACATCTGAGTAAAATCGTCCGGCGTTAGATAAGGCAGAGTATTAGATTTGTCTGGAACATGACATGGTAAATTTCCCATCGTAAGAGGTGTTTCTTATTTAATCCATTTCTTTTCCATATTCATCCCTTCAGTCAACTGATGTATTATGATGAGTTAATCTTTTCATTATTTTAATATTGACCCTTTGTGGTGAAAGGGTCAGTGAATACAAGTAAAAACGATATTTACCCCCCCCCCACTGTTTTTTGACGACACTAAAATGTATAACATCGTACAGGCAGCAATAATTAAATAAATAAATCACCTGATAAACGAGGTTATATTTTATGCATTGTTAACCCCTTCACTCCAATGTCGTATTTATATTTATTCTTGCTAAATACCAGACGGTTTTATTCAGCTTAAGGGATATCTTTGGAATTAAGGGGTTAATGGAGGCCATGTCTGAAGTATACACGTTGTAAAGTCTGTCCTTAGATGAATGAAATGGTCTGAAAATATAAGTCATGCCATCCTTTGTTGGTCATTAGGAGTGCAGGGGGTCGGGACTAAGCTGCTGAGTCCTGTCATTTAATCATGGATGGGATGTCCTTGAGTGGCATAGTGTGAGCAATAAACCCCAGCCAAACCTAGGATGTAAAACCTTATTGCCGCATCAGTCCGGTTAGGGCGCCTTAACCACAACACCACCCAGCGTAATAAACTGTTTCGTGGGTTACAGGAATCCATCTGACTTGTCACTTGGTGAGGAGTGACTTTAAATCGAGATTACTGTAGGCTTCATTGAGTGAATGTATGGTCGGCGCAAAGAATAAATTGGGAAATAAGGTATAGATTTGAAGGGGAGATATTATTATTATTATTATTATTATTATTAAATCTCGTTGATTCAATACAGGGGCCGTGTTCTAAGTGGCACTGACGTCGTAGCGCCTCTTTCTCAGCGATTTATTTTGCAAACTCGTATCACACCTCTTTATCGTCTGGCACGTCACTGAGGCCACCTGTGTCCATACTATATGGATACCATAAAAGATAATGTCAAGGCATATTATGCATAATATTTTAATAAAATATACAGTCTAGCGCAGAATGTGTCCATAATTCCCGCTAAGTACGCAGTCATTTTATACACGCTTCTGCATCCCATATTATATTTAGCTGATTATCACAAGAAATGGCACACACACCACAAAGCCAGCCAGGAGACAGGGCGTGTGTGCTGGGCAATCCCCAGTCCCTGTCCTCCCCACTTACTATTTTTTTAATCAGCCCATACACCACTGACCGGGCTAATGTATGGCCCGGCCTGAACTATAGATACAGGAAATCTGTAAACGAACGAACAAGAAATGGCGGCAAAATATTCCCCCTCTGGATACCCAGTCATACTGGCATTGCTGGCAACGAGCTCGCCGACGCCGCAGCTCGCTTTGCCACTACACACCTTATTATAAGCTTCCCCCTCAGTCTCAATCTCTCTCAAATAAAGCGCCGAGTAGCCTACGCGCTGCAACTACCAGACTCACGCGTGCAGATCATGAAGACCAAGTGGCACAAGGCTCACGCTCTGCCACTTGGTATGCAAGGACCACTAAATATGAGCCCCTCCACACACACCTAACTCTCTTACAGTGCGATTACAACGCCTAAGGCTGTGTTATCCGTGCCTCACTCAGATTGCCAGCATGGACCCTGAACCATGCCCCCACTGTCACCAAAGTGATGAGTGGCCCCTCTTACATTACCTCTTAGACTGCCCCTCCACCGCTGCCCTTCCCTCCACCTTACGAGGCAATCTCGTCAGACGGGTGTCGAGTTTTCACACCGCTGCTGAGATCGTTGCACTATCCTCCATTTCAGCCTTCCTCAACACTATATCCTCTTATCCACCACCTCGGTAGTCACACACACCCCTTAATCCATTAGCCTTTATTTCCTCTGACGGGCTTCACCTGCCCGTGTCCATACCATCATGGACGAATCTATATAATACAATACTATATTTAAGAAATTCAGTGGAAGTACGGATCACTTCTTTGTAAATTAAGATATCCCCGTTGTCTTCTAATGACTAGAAAAATATGACCTGGGTTCTGAGCTGAATGATTTTGTGTGTGTGTGTGTGTGTGTGTGTGTGTGTGTGTGTGTGTGTGTGTGTTTTGTTGGTGAAATAGAATGGTGAACAGGTTGAAGAGGTTTGGGGCTGATCAGAGGTGCTAAGATGAAGGCTTAGGATTAAAGGCAGAATCATAAGTGGCATATGGCTTCGTAACACCTCTTCCATGGCGATTTATTTTTGCACGCTACACTTTATCAGTCTTGTGTGTTACTAACATCGTTTTATCATCGGCATAGTTTGCATCAGTAACATACAAGAGAATACCGAGATGCAATGTGCAGAATACTTCGGTAAGGAAGAGATGTTACGAAATATCCCAGGCCACTTACAACGTCACCCTAAACGAGTTTATTCACTTTAGGGCAGACCTTTTGTAGTGGAGATGGAACCTCTCTCTCTCTCTCTCTCTCTCTCTCTCTCTCTCTCCAAACTGGGAAAGTCTCTGCTAAGCTGAGTAAAGTGGTTTGGAGGTAGCCAGGGCGCTCACCGACAAGTTATTAAGTCAAGACTGTTCTCTGACATATACATTCTCTTGCATGGGAGGCTCCGTAGCACCTCCTCAGCGATTTTTTACATGTTACACTAGGTTAAAGTACGTATGAATTCCCCTTGAATACGCAGACCAAATAAATAATTGTTTTATTTGATTGACCCCCGGGCTAATGTATGGCCCGGCCTCCACTATAGGTGGAGGAAATCTTAAAACGAACGAACGACCCCCATCATTACATTCTATCTATCTATCTATCTATTGCCAGACGCCTCAATCCCGTTTGGGGTGGCCACAAACAAATCGCCTCCAAGTCGCCCTGTCCCCCGCCATTTCACTACCTTGCTCCCAACTCACACCCCCCTCTCTCATATACCTCTCCACCCCATCCCTCCATCTCATCCTCGGTCTCCCCCTCCCTCTTCCACCCTCCACCTCACTCACATACACTCTCTTCGTCAGTCTTTCACCCTCCATCCTCTCCACATGGCCAAACCACCTCAGTGTGTTCCTCACAACGCTTCCTATCACATCCACATCAACACCACAACGCTCCTTTATATCCTCATTCGTCAGCCTGTCTCTCCACGTGACTCCACAAGCTCCTCTTAAATAACTCATTTCCACTGCTCTCACTCTTGACTTGTGTCCTTCCAACAACGTCCAAGCTTCACTTCCGTACGTTAGAGTTGGTATCACAATACTGTCATGTAGTAACTTTTTACTTCCATGCTCACTTCCCTGTTTCTTATCACTGCTTTCAAGGAACCAGCAACCTTTCTTCCCTGCTGTACCCTTTCAAGCACTTCACCCTCCAAACCTCCATCCTTACTCATCACACTACCCAAATACTTAAACGTACTCACATTTTCCAATTCCTCACCATCCAACCTCGCTATACATTCACTGACTTCACCTCTCTCAAAGACCATCACTTTACTCTTCCCTACATTCACCTTTAGGTTCCATTTCTTACACACTCTCTCAAACTCATCCACCAAGCCTTGCAGCTCCCCTTCATCTTCACTCAACAACACAGTATCATCTGCAAACAACAGTACAGGGAGTTTCCAAACACTATCCTCTCTCACCAGGGCCACTCCAACATCCACTACCCTACCTTGTACCTCTTTTATTACCCCATCCATGTACAGATTCAACAACCATGGAGACATGACACATCCCTGTTTCAAACCAACTTTCAAAGAGAAAAATTCACTTAGTTCACCATCCACACGCACTGCAGCCTTAGCACCATCATACATACTCTTCACAGCATTCAACAACTTCCCATCTACTCCATATATTCTTAACACTTTCCACAATCCTTGTCTATCCACCCTGTCATATGCTTTCTCCAAATCCATGAAAGCCGCATACAACTTCTTTCCCTTCTCTAGAAACTTTTCCACTAAAGATCTAAGAATGAATATCTGATCTACACAACCTCTTCCCTTCCTAAAGCCTCCCTGTTCTTCTCCAACTAATTTCTCTGTTCTTTCTCTAACTCTGTCTATAAGTATCCTACCATACACTTTTCCTATTATACTAAGAAGACAAATGCCCCTATGATTACCACACACTTCTTTTTCCCTTTTCCTTTGTACAAGGGAATAATTATACCTGACTTCCAATCCTCCGGGACTCTACCTTCCTCCCAGGCCAATCTGCACATCTTCCACATCCATTCTACTACTATCTCTCCCCCATGCTTCAGCATCTCACCACACACTCCATCAATTCCTGGGGCTTTCCCCGATTTAACTTTCTTCATTGCTTCCACAACCTCTATCCTACTGATTTCTACCTGTCTTCTCACCTCCCTCCTTCTCCCAGCCATTCCCCAGCCACTTATACTCGCATTACTTCCATCCTCTACGTTCAACAATTCCTTAAAGTGTTCTCTCCATCTGCTCACTTTTTCTCCCTTCTCCACTAGTAATCTACCATGTTTATCTTTCACTCCCCTGCTAACTTCACTTCCACCCTGTCTTACTCTTTTCACTTCTCTCCAGAACATTTTCTTACAGTCCCTCCACTTTACACTCAAATTCCTTCCAAATTCCTCATCCACTCTCTTCTTACTCTCTCTTACTAATCTTTTCACCTCTCTCTTCCTTTCCACATATAACTCTCTCTTCTGCCTCTCAACTTCTTCCACGCCCCTATTTCTCATCCATTCATTGTATGCTTTCTTCTTTTGTGCCACAGCCTGTTTCACCTCTTCAGTCCACCACGCTGTTCCTTGCACCCCCTCCGTCTTCTCTTCCTTCCACACACCACATCACATGCTGCACATATTTCTTCTGTAAATATCTTACACACACCTTCCACGTCTCCCATCTGCTCCAATTCATATTTGCCCAATCGTTCCTCCACTTCTCTCTTATACTCTGCCTTTTTCTCATCCTCTTGTAACCTTTCCACTCTCCTTGCAACTACTCCTTCCTCTCGTCTTTCCCTTCTTCTATTCCTCCATCTTACTTGCATCCTAATTCTGGCCACCACCAAGTAGTGGTCAGAAAGGCCACTCCCCCAACCTCTATAAACTCTTGCATCCAATATACATCTTCGCATCCTTTCATCCACACACACATAATCAATCATTGCCTTCCTTTCATTCAGTTCACCACCCACCCTTCTCATCACTCGCCATGTATACCTGTGGATCATTTTATGCCTGAAGAGGGTATTGGCTATTACCAACCCCCTCCCAGCACAGATGTCCACTAACGCACTCCCATTCTCATCTATCTCAGCAGGCACACCCCACTCACCAACTATTCCATCCACCTTCACATTACCAACTTTACCATTCATATCACCGATCAAAAACACTCTCTCATTCCTTCCAAACTTTTCCATGCACACTTCCACATTTGTCCAGAACTCTTCTCTCACTCTTCTAGCACGATCTTGCGTTGGCGCATACACACACACAATCGCCCACATTTGTATTCCAACTTTCAACTTTACCCACACAATCCTTGACCCAACTGATCCATACTGTCTTATGCTCTTCTTCCATCTTTTACTCACAACTATACACACTCCTTCCTTTGCCCTCTCATTCTCATCTACTCCTGCACATATACCCCATCCATACTCCCATTCTCTCACACTTTCTCCTCTCCATTTTGTTTCAGTTATTCCACATACATCCACTTTCGCATCCTCAAGCACCTGGACAATCTCTCTCTCTTTCACCTCATCATTCGCTCCTCTTACATTCCATGTACACATTACCAAGTCCTTTGTCCGGTCCTGGGTCGTCAACGTTTGGTCAGTCCTTGTCCGAGGCTTCTTGTTTGTTTTTTTAGTTAGTTGTTTTCCGGGGAGGGGCACTAACCCTCCGCCAACCCTTTTAGTCGCCTTTTACGACAAGCAGGGATACTGGGGGAGTATTCTTGAAATAAATAAAATTGCTGTGTTTCAACTGTAGATATAGTAGAAGGTATTACTTTCTATTCATTTTTCATAAAATTATATTTCTATGAGAGGACTGAGATTCATGTGTGACTGATGTAAAATGCTTTTAATATCTGCGTAGTACGTACTTGCACGAACTGTGAGAGGAGTGAATGATGAAGTGAAAGAGAGAGAGAGATTGTTCAGGTGCTTGAGGATGCAAAAGTGGATATATGTGGATTGACTGAAACTAAATGGAAAGGTGAAAGGGTGAGAGAATGGGAATATGGTTTAGGTATATGTGCGAGAGTCAATGAAAATGAGAGGGCAAGAGAGGGAGTATGTCTGATGATAAGCAAGAAGTGGAAGGAGAATATAAGAGAGTATGGAACAGTGGGTGCAAGGATTGTATGGGAGAGGATGAAAGTAGGTATACAAGCGTGGGCAATTGTATGTGTGTATGCCCCGACAGAGGATCGAGTGGCAAGAGTGAAAGATGAGTTTTGGGCGAGTGTAGAAGCGTGTATGGACAAGTTTGAGAGGAGCAAGAGAGTGCTGTTGATTGGAGACATGAATGGCAAAGTTGGGAATGTACGAGTGGATGGAGTGGTTGGTCAGTGGGGTGTGCCAGGTGACGCAAATGGGAGTGGAAGTGCTTTGGTGGACATCTGTGCTTGTAAGGGGTTGGCAATAGCCAACACCTACTTTTGGCATAAGATGATCCACCGGTATACATGGAGAGTAATGAGGAGGATGGATGGTGAACTTGTTGAACGAAAGGCAATGATAGACTACGTGTGTGTGGATGAGCGAATGAGAAGACAAGTGTTGGATGCAAGAGTGTGGAGAGGGTGGGGGAATGGAGTCTCGGACCATCACTTAGTGATGGCCAAGGTAGAGCTGCAAAGAAAGTGGTTGAGGAGACGAAGGGGA
Organism: Coenobita brevimanus; assembly: GCF_032717465.1. Classification (NCBI taxonomy): domain Eukaryota; kingdom Metazoa; phylum Arthropoda; class Malacostraca; order Decapoda; family Coenobitidae; genus Coenobita; species Coenobita brevimanus. Next base: position 3,796,616 of record NC_136961.1, read on the forward strand.
AGACAGGAGGAAACAACTCCTGTGAGAAGAGTGGAGAAACTGCAAGATAGTGAGAAAATGACAGAGTATAAGAGCATAGTGGAAGAAAGACTGGGAAGGTATGAGCTAGAGCAGATGGAAGGGGTGGAAGACGTCTATCTATCTATCTATTGCCAGACGCCTCAATCCCGTTTGGGGTGGCCACAAACAAATCGCCTCCAAGTCGCCCTGTCCCCCGCCATTTCACTGCCCTGCTCCCAACTCACACCCCTCTCTCTCTCATATACCTCTCCACCCCATCCCTCCATCTCATCCTCGGCCTCCCCCTCCCTCTTCCCCCCTCCACCTCACTCACATACACTCTCTTCGTCAGTCTTTCACCCTCCATCCTCTCCACATGGCCAAACCACCTCAGTGTGTTCCTCATAACGCTTCCTATCACATCCACATCCACACCACAACGCTCCTTTATATCCTGATTCGTCAGCCTGTCTCTCCACGTGACTCCACAGGCTCCTCTTAAATAACTCATTTCCACTGCTCTCACTCTTGACTTGTGTCCTTCCAACAATGTCCAAGCTTCACTTCCGTACGTTAGAGTTGGTATCACAATACTGTCATGTAGTAACTTTTTCACTTCCATGCTCACTTCCCTGTTTCTTATCACTGCTTTCAAAGAACCTGCAACCTTTCTTCCCTGATGTACCCTTTCAAGCACTTCACCCTCCAAACCTCCATCCTTACTCATCACACTACCCAAGTACTTAAACGTACTCACATTTTCCAATTCCTCACCATCCAACCTCGCTGTACATTCACTAACTTCACCTCTCTCAAAGACCATCACTTTACTCTTCCCTACATTCACCTTTAGATTCCGTTTCTTACACACTCTCTTAAACTCATCCACCAAACCCTGCAGCTCCCCTTCGTCTTCACTCAACAACACAGTATCATCTGCAAACAACAGTACAGGGAGTTTCCAAACACTATCCTCTCTCACCAGGGCCACTCCAACATCCACTACCCTACCTGTACCTCTTTTATTACCCCATCCATGTACAGATTAAACAACCATGGAGACATGACACATCCCTGTTTCAACCCAACTTTCAAAGAGAAATATTCACTTAGTTCACCATCCACACGCACTGCAGCCTTCGCACCATCGTACATACTCTTAACAACATTCAACAACTTCCCATCTACTCCATATATTCTTAACACTTTCCACAATCCTTGTCTATCCACCCTGTCATATGCTTTCTCCAAATCCATGAAAGCCGCATACAACTTCTTTCCCTTCTCTAGAAACTTTTCCACTAAAGATCTAAGAATGGATATCTGATCTACACAACCTCTTCCCTTCCTAAAGCCTCCCTGTTCTTCTCCAACTAATTTCTCTGTTCTTTCTCTAACTCTGTCTATAAGTATCCTACCATACACTTTTCCTATTATACTAAGAAGACAAATGCCCCTATGATTACCACACATTTCTTTTTCCCCTATTCCTTTGTACAAGGGAATAATTATACCTGACTTCCAATCCTCCGGGACTCTACCTTCCTCCCAGGCCAATCTGCACATCTTCCACATCCATTCTACTACTATCTCTCCCCCATGCTTCAGCATTTCACCACACACTCCATCAATTCCCGGGGCTTTCCCCGATTTAACTTTCTTCATTGCTTCCACAACTTCTATCCTACTGATTTCTTCCTGTCTTCTCACCTCCCTCCTTCTCCCAGCCATTCCCCAGCCACTTATACTCGCATTACTTCCATCCTCTACGTTCAACAATTCCTTAAAGTGTTCTCTCCATCTGTTCACTTTTTCTCCCTTCTCCACTAGTAATCTACCATTTTTATCTTTCACTCCCCTGCTAACTTCACTTCCACCCTGTCTTACTCTTTTCACTTCTCTCCAGAACATTTTCTTACAGTCCCTCCACTTTACACTCAAATTCCTTCCAAATTCCTCATCCACTCTCTTCTTACTCTCTCTTACTAATCTTTTCACCACTCTCTTTCCACATATAACTCTCTCTTCCGCCTCTCAACTTCTTCCACGCCCCTATTTCTCATCCATTCATTGTATGCTTTCTTCTTTTGTGCCACGGCCTGTTTCACCTCTTCAGTCCACCACGCTGTTCCTTGCACCCCCCTCCGTCTTCTCTTCCTTCCACACACCACATGACATGCTGCACATATTTCTTCCGTAAATATCCTACACACACCTTCCACGTCTCCCATCTGCTCCAATTCATATTTGCCCAATCGTTCCTCCACTTCTCTCTTATACTCTGCCTTTTTCTCATCCTCTTGTAACCTTTCCACTCTCCTTGCAACTACTCTTTCCTCTCGTCTTTCCCTTCTTCTTAAGATATTCGCGGAAGAGATAGGCGCAGCGTGTGAGGCGGTTTGTGGAGTGAGGAGGAGATGCAAGGGTGTGCAAGGGACAGCATGGTGGAATGATGAGGTGAAACGAGCTGTGGAACAAAAGAAGAAGGCATATAGTGAATGGTTAGCGAGTAGAGGTAGGGGAGAAGATGAGAGAGAGAAGAGAGAGGTATATGTGAGCAGGAGAAGGGAGGTTAAGAGACTGGTGAAGGCGAGTAAAAAGAAAGTGGATGAGGAGTTTGGGTGGAATCTGAGTGTGAAATGGAGGGAGAGTAAGAAATTGTTTTGGAAGGAGGTAAAGAAAGTAAGGCAGTGTGAAGGGGGAAATAGTAGGGGAGTGAAAGATAGGAATAATAGATTGTTGGTGGAGAAGAGAGAGAAACTGAGGAGATGGAAGGAGCACTTTGAGGATTTGTTGAATGTGGAGAGTGAGAGCAGTGCGAGTATAAGCGTTTGGGAAATGGCTGGAAGAAGAGATGAGAGGAGGGAGGAAGAGATCAGTAGGGTGGAAGTAGTGGAAGCGATAAAGAATATTAAGTTGGGAAAGGCCCCAGGAATTGATGGAGTGTGTGGTGAAATGCTTAGTTATGGGGGTGAGATTGTTGTGGAGTGGATATGGAAGTTGTGTAGATTGGCTTGGGAAGAGGGAAGGGTTCCAGAGGACTGGAAATCAGGTATAATTGTTCCTTTATACAAAGGAAAAGGAGAGAGAGAAGTATGTGGTAACCATAGGGGTATTTGCCTACTTAGTGTGACTGGTAAAATATATGGTAGAATACTCATTGATAGGGTTAGGCATATGACAGAGGAGCTAGTTGGAGAAGAACAAGGGGGATTTAGGAAGGGAAAAGGGTGTGTAGATCAGATATTTGTTCTAAGATGTTTAGTGGAGAAGTATCTAGAGAAGGAAAGGAAAGTGTATGCTGCCTTCATGGACTTGAAGAAAGCTAATGACAGAATAGATAGGCAAGGTATGTGGAAGGTATTAAGAATATATGGAGTGGAGGGGAAATTGTTGAGTGCTGTGAAGAGTATGTACGAGGGAGCTAGGGTTACGGTGCGAGTGGATGGTGAGCTGAGTGAGTTCTTTGATCTCAACGTGGGACTGAAACAGGGTTGTGCGATGTCTCCATGGCTGTTTAATATATACATGGATGGGGTTGTAAAGGAGGTGCAGGGTAGGGCAGTGGATGTGTGGGTGGCTCTAATGAATGAGGGTGAGATTTGGAAGCTTCCGGTGTTGCTGTTTGCTGATGATACAGTACTGTTGAGTGAAGATGAATGGGAGTTGCAAGGTTTGGTGAATGAATTTGGGACAGTGTGTAGGAGGAGGAATCTGAAAGTTAATGTAAACAAAAGTAAAGTTATGGTGTTTGAGAGGAATGAAGTCACAGAGTGTGCAGTGAGGTTGGATGGTGAGGATATGGAGAATGTGAGTGCATTCAAGTACTTGGGTAGTGTGATGAGTAAGGATGGAACTTTGGGGGATGAAGTGAGTGAAAGGGTACAGCAGGGAAGGAAGGTTGTTGGTACACTGGAAGCAGTGATGAGAAATAGGGAGGTGAGTATGGAAGTTAAGAAGTCACTGCATGATAGTATTGTGATCCCTACCCTGACGTATGGAAGCGAGGCATGGACCTTGCAAGAGGGGAACAAGTCAAGAGTGAGAGCAGTGGAAATGAGTTACTTGAGAGGAGCATGTGGAGTGACGTGGAGGGACAGGTTGACGAATGAAGAAGTGAAGGAACGCTGTGTGGTGGATGTGGATGTGGTTGAGAAGATTAGGAGAAATACACTGAGGTGGTTTGGACATGTGAAGAGAATGGAGAATGAAAGACTGACTAAGAGGGTGTATGTAGGTGAGGTGGAGGGAGGGAGAGGGAGAGGTAGACCGAGGTTGAGGTGGAGGGATGGAGTTGAGAGGTATATGAGGTAGGGGGGGGTGAGTTGGGGGGAGGGTAGTCAAATGGTGGGTGACAGAGCGACTTGGAGGCGTTTTGTCTGCGGCCACCCTTTGCGGGATTAGGGCCTCGGGCTATAGATAGATAGATAGAACACACGAACGCGCCAGAGTTCAAATCCAAGAGATGGTCTTAGGTATTTCCATCTGTGAAACGCTTACAGGAAAATCATGTGATTTGGGGTTTAATTGATCTGGACTAGTGTTGCCTAGATACCCTATATAGAGACTGGACAGCCGGCATGTTGGTTCAGCAAATGGATGTTTGCTGGGCATCACTCAAGTACGTATAAGGATCAGTGGTGCTTTCTTAATAAGTAAAGCTATATAAAAATGAGATCATCCTCTGTGTATCAGCTAGGCTAATTTCTAAGCATGAAAAGATTTGAGAGGGGTTGCCAAATGACGTTGGATTGATTAAAATCAGAAGTGTTTACTTATTTTGCCGCGGTTTTTATGTTTGATGGAGTTTTGGTTGAAGTTTTTGTTCTGTTTTTATATCTGTAATTGTGGATTCCATCAGGTTATTATCTAGGCTTACCTCCCTTATGTGGATGTGGGCCATATACATGGGAAATAAATAAAACTTGCCTGGCAATGCAGACGATGCTCACTCTCAGACCAGCTTAGTTTCTTCACCTTAATATCCTGTTATTTCCTCCGTGATGAATCACAAGTGAGTCTGAAAAGTCGCATAGAGGGTCCGTCAGTGTTATTTCACCTAAATACAGCACAATTAAGCCATTAATACGGGCAAAAAAGCCACAGTTAAAGACCACATCACCACCCATTTTGCGGCTACTAACAGTTTGGTTTGTCAAAATAATTCGGCGATTGTCTCGGTGTTTATCTGTACCTTGAAGTAAAATCCATATGTAGAGATGAAGATCTATCTATTTATTTATTGCCAGACGCCTTAATCCTGTTCGGGGTGGCCACAGACAAATCGCCTCCACGTCGTCCTGTCCCCCGCCATGTCATTGCCCCGCTCCCAACCCACACACCCCTCTCTCATATACCTCTCCACCCCATCCCACCATCCCATCCTCGGTCTCACCCTCCCTCTCCCCCCCTCCTCCTCACTCACATACACTCTCTTCGTCAGTCTTTCACCCTCCATCCTCTCCACATGGCCAAACCACCTCAGTGTATTCCTCCTAACGCTTCCTATCACATCCACAGCCACACCACAACGCTCCTTTACATCATTTGTCAGTCAGTCTCTCCATGTGACTCCACAGGCTCCTCTTAAATAACTCATTTCCGCTGCTCTCACTCTTGCCTTGTGTCCTTCCAACAACGTCCAAGCTTCAATTTCATACGTTAGAGTTGGTATCACAATACTGTCATGTAGTAACTTTTTCACTTCCATGCTCACTTCCCTGTTTCTTATCACTGCTTTCAAGGAACCAGCAACCTCCTTCCCTGCTGTACCCTTTCAAGCACTTCACCCTCCAAACCTCCATCCTTACTCATCACACTACCCAAGTACTTAAACGTACTCACATTTTCCAATTCCTCACCATCAAACCTCACTGTACATTTACTGACTTCACTTCTCTCAAAGACCATCACTTTACTCTTCCCTACATTCACCATTAGATTCCGTTTCTTACACACTCTCCCAAACTCATCCACCAAGCCTTGCAGCTCCCCTTCGTCTTCACTCAGCAACACAGTATCATCTGCAAACAACAGTACAGGGAGTTTCCAAACACTACCCTCTCTCACCAGGGCCACTCCAACATCCACTACCCTACCTTGTACCTCTTTTATTACCCCATCCATGTACAGGTTGAACAACCATGGAGACATGACACATCCTTGTTTCAACCCAACCTTCAAAGAGAAAAATTCACTCAGTTCACCATCCACACGTACTGCAGCCTTAGCACCATCATACATACTCTTCACAGCATTCAACAACATCTCATCTCTTAAAACTTTCCACAATCCTTGTCTATCCACCCTGTCATATGCTTTCTCCAAATCCATGAAAGCCGCAGACAACTTCTTTCCCTTCTCTAGAAACTTTTCCACTAAAGATCTAAGAATGAATATCTTATGTACAAAACCTCTTCCCTTCCTAAAGCCTCCCTGTTCTTCTCCAACTAATTCCTCAGTTTTTTCTCTAACTCTGTCAAACTCTGTCAAAAGTATCCTACAATACACTTTTCCTATTATACTAAGAAGACAAATGCCCCTATGATTACCACACACTTCTTATTTTCCCTTTTCCTTTGTACAAGGGAATAATTATACCTGACTTCTAATCCTCCGGGACTCTACCTTCCTCCCAGGCCAATCTGCACATCTTCCACATCCATTCTACTAATATCTCTCCCCCATGCTTCAGCATTTCACCACACACTCCATCAATTCCTGGGTCTTTCCCCATTTTAACTTTCTTCATTGCTTCCACAACTTCCATCCTACTGATTTCTTCCTGTCTTCTCACCTCCCTCCTTCTCCCAGCCATTCCCCAGCCACTTATAATCACATTACTTTCATCCTCTATGGTCAACAGTTCCTTAAAGTGTTCTCTCCATCTGCTCACTTTTTCTCCCTTCTCCACTATGGTCCTTTCACCGCAAGAAGTCCGTTCAGGGTGGGGCCCACCTGGTGAATCACCTCTAGCGATGCTGCCAAATCAACCGTAGTACATGTCTCTCTCTCTCTCTCTTATTTCCCATCTATGTGCTATTTGAAATTGTTTTTTATATTCTATATATAATAAAGGAAGCTATATAGTACATTGAGTATCACTTTTTAGAATTATAACAACGATTTGAATTAATTCTACGACACATAGCAGAGCTTTTTTCCTTTGTTGCCACGCCGAGGTCGGCGAGTGACCTAGGGTCAGAGAGAGGATTATAGGCCTACAGGGGAAACCTCTTAAAAATAAAACGCGCCTAGACTTTTACCTCATAGGTGGTGTGGAAAAAAAAGTTGAAAATGAATAATAGATATATAAAATATATATATATATATATATATATATATATATATATATATATATATATATATAGAGAGAGAGAGAGAGAGAGAGAGAGGGGGAGAGAGAAACAGGTGAGATGGGGGTAGGTAGGGAGACAGAGTGATAATCCGATAATTGGTGGTCAAATTGGCAACGTCGTACTCGGGGGAATTCCAACTTCTGCCACACCCTGAACGGACTTCTTGCTGCGAAAGGACCGTAGTAATCTACCATTTTTATCTTTCACTCCCCTCCTACCGTCACTTCCACCCTGTCTTATTCTCTTCACCTCTTTCCAGAACATTTTCTTACAGTCCCTCCACTTTACACTCAAATTCCAAATTCCTCATCCACTCTCTTCTTACTCTTTCTTACTAATATTTTCACCTCTCTCTTCCTTTCTACATATAACTCTCTCTTCCGCCTCTCAACTTCTTCCACGCCCGTATTTCTCATCCATTCATTGTATGCTTTCTTCTTTTGTGCCACAGCCTGTCTCACCTCTTTTTTCCACCACGCTGTTCCTTGCACCCCCTTCCGTCTTCTCTTCATCCCACACACCACATCACATGCTGCACATGAAGATTAAAATTGAAATCTTCAGTAGCTCATATTAAAGAAATATACTACAATTATTGCAACATTATTGTGATCAACTAATCATGTATCACAGGTTGTGACGAGATGTATGTTTAGACGAATCTGCAGTCAGTCAGTACCTGGGCTGTTAGCTGTTTGAACCAAAATGCCGCCATGTTGACCGACCAATCAGTGAGCAGCTGAAAATACTGGCTGTCCAGTCTCTCTTGCTATGGGGTCTCTAGGGTTGCCTAGCCTCGGGACTCCAACGCTTTGGTGCTTCTTTGGCTTGGTGGTGCCACTCAATGGATTAAGGACCATGCATGTTAGTGTTTAAAAAAAAAAAAAAAATGAAATAAGGTTGTTTTTCCTATTCAATCACGGATTCGTGAGTTCGTAAAAAGGGTGTCATAAACATGCCATATCTGCAAAATTAGTAGAAAAGAGTAAGTTTGATCCATCTGATAACACGCATGTAAAAAAAGCAGGTCACTTTATATCATAATAAATAAATCAAGACAATATAAATCTGTCAGCTGTTCAATTAGTCAGTGGAATAAGACCAGAGTTGGCATGGGAAGCTGCCTGGGTACCTACCGATTCACCCGCCTGGCCAGGGCTTTTTAGTTTAAAAAGCCCGGGTGGGTAATTTAAAAATAATATTAAACAATTAATTAATTAATTTTTTATGCAAGAAAGAAGGAACCAAAGGCTAAGAGCACACAAACTGTTCCCTCCAAGAAATGAAAAAAAGAAACAATATAAAAGAGGGCCAAGTTCAAGATCTGTTCATTTTGAGATGCCTGGACAACTGCGTTTGAAAGACTGAACATCATAGGAAGTAGGAAATACAGACAGAGGGAGACAGTTCCAGAATTGGCCTGTTGCAAAAAATTAGAATTAAAGAACGACTGGGAGTAACAGTTAACTCTTGCATTAGAAAGTTGGACAGAAATGGGATGAGAGTTTGTTGCTAGCCGGGTGCTTCGTGCCCGTCGTAGAGGTGGCAGGATACAAGCAGACAGTTCAGAGGAGCAGCGACCATTGAAGTAGCGATAGAAAAGGGATAACGATGCAACAGTGCGGTGAAGAGACAGAGGTTGAAAGGGAGCCAGTAAGAGGAGGAGAGTTAATGAGACAAAATGCCCTTAACTCCACCCTATTAAGAAGAGCTGTATGTGGAGAGCCTCCCCACACATTAGAGTTGTACTCTATGTAGGGGCGAATAAAACCTGTGTATAAAGTCAACAATTGTGCAGGGGTAAAGAAGGTACTGAGTCGACTTAGCACTCCTAATCTCTTGGAATTAGATTTTACTAGAGGTGTAATATGATTTTCCAAGATAAGTCCCCACAGAATGAAACTCCAAGCATGTTCAAGGATGATACAGAGTTGAGCTGGATATTATTAAACATTAGTGGGTACTACTGTGGAAGATTTTGCCGGGTTGGTAGGTGTAAGAACTGAGTTTTTGATGCCTTAAAAACAACAAGATTATTTTTACCCCAGTCAGAGAGACAAACCTAGTCAGACATTAGGTGTGCCATAGCCTCATCCCTTGTTTGTTGAAGTACCGAGATGGATGTAGTGGGAACCAGATGGAAAGGTTACGGGTGGAATCATCAGTATATGAGTGGATAGGGTTAGATGTAAAGCATAGAAGGTCACTGATGAATAAATGGAAGACAGTTGGTGATAGGACAGGCCCTGAGGAACACCACAGTTGATAGATCTAGGAGGAGAACGGTGGCCTTTTACAACAGCAACTATAGAACGACCTGAAAGGAAGTTAATCTAGGAGGAGAACGGTGGACTTTTACAACAGCAACTATAGAACGACCTGAAAGGAAGTTAGACACGAAGGCACATAAAGAAGGATAGAAACCGTAAGAGGGCAGTTTGGATGCCGGACTCAATCGAAAGCCTTTGAGATGTCAAGTGCAATGCCAAAGCTTTCGCTAAAGTTCAGAAAGGAGGATGACAAGGAATCTAAAAGGTAGGTGACAAGATCGCTAGTGGAGCGTCCCTGACGGAACCCATACTGACGATCAGAATGAAGGTTGTGATAGGAATGATGCTTTAAAATTTTTCTGTTAAGAATAGACTTGAAAACTTTTGAGACACAGGATGTTAAGGCAATTGGACGATAGTTAGAGGGTAGGGAATGGTCACCCTTCTTTGGGACTGGCTGAACGAGAGCAAACTTCCAGCTCATGGCCTTTGGTTCCTTTTTCCTCGCATTAAAAAAAAAAAAAAAAAAAAAAACGAAGGGTACAAGTTGACAGACAAAGGCGTAAGAGTTTACCTAGGCAGGGTGTAAGGAGAGAAGGACAGTTCTTGAGGATGACAGGAGGGACACCATCATGCCCATATGCCTTGTTAGAACTGAGTCCTGTGATGGCAGAAAATACATCAGCTGAAGAAGTTTTAATGTCAGCCATGAGGAAGTCAGATGGGGGGAAATGATGGAGGAACAGCACCGGAATTGTCTAAGATGGAAATGGAGGAGCAAGGCAGACCTAAAAGATCGGCTTTATCAGTAGAACAAATAGCTACATAGCCATCAGAGTAGAAATGATGAGGGAAGGATGATGAGGTAAAGTTGTTAGAAAGGTTTTTGGCAAGGTGCCAGAAGCAGAAGGAAGAATAATTCGAGTTGGAGAGGTGAGAGTATTTAGTACGGATGAAATTATTTTTGCAGGGCAAAGAACAGACTTAGCACGATTCCGGGCAGAAACATAAAAAAGATGTGATTCAGGGGTGGGTTGGCTCCGGTACCTTTTATAGGCCCTCTCCTTGTGGACAGCATTAGAACAAGCATGATTAAACCAAGGCTTTTTTGCATTAGTCAAAGGATATGAGAAATGAATGTATGCTTCCATGCCCAAGAGAATAACCTCCGTAATGCGCGAGGCACACTCAGGTGGCTCCCGGCCATGGAAGCAATAATCATTCCAGGGAAAATCCAAGTACTGCCTGAGGGCCTCCCAATCAGCAGCTCCAAAGTGCCACAACCGACGTTTCTTTGGAGGGTCCACAGGCTGTACTGGAGCGATAGGAAAGGTTGAGGTAATAAGATTGTTATCGGAAGAGCCCAACGAAGAGGAAATATTAAGTGTAAGCTGAAGGATTAGTTGTAAGGAAGAGGTCAAGTATGTTGGAACTCTCTCTCCAAGGTGGTCAGGGACACGGGTAGGATGCTGAACTAGCTGCTCTAGGTCATTAACCCATGGATTGCGCAGTTACCTTTTCTTATTCCACCCCGTGGTGCACAAAACATGAAGAAAAAAATATTTATTTTTTAGTTTTTTTATTATAAACGTGAAGATAAACATCCAGGGCATCATCTTGTGAAAAAAAAAAAAAAATCTCTCTTCGTCTTTGTGTAGGGCCATATGTAAGTTTATGTAATGGAGTAGTGAAATAAATGGAAACAAAAACAATTTTTTTTTCGTTCTTATTTATTATAAACTCGAAAATAAACATCCAGGGCATCATCTGGTGAAAAGAAAAAAATCTTTCCTTCTTTGCGTGGCACAATGCTTAAGTTTGTGCAGGGGTGGAGTAGTTAGCGGTGATGCAAGGTCAGCACAGCCTGAGCCGTGGCTCGCAACGCAACGCTACCCAGCCAGAGCTGTGGCTCGCAATCCATGGGTTAAGAATAGAAATGTTACAGGCTTGTTCACCAGGTGGATCAGTGAAAGGAGAGGAGAGCCAAAGGTGGTGGTGAACACTTAAATCTCCTAGAATGGAAATTTCTGAGAGAGGAGAAATGGATAGGATGTTTTCTATCGTAGAAGTAAGATAGTCGAAAAATTTTTCATAGTCAGTAGAATTAGGGGATAAGTAATCACCACAGATATATCTGGTCAGAAAATGACAGAAAAGCCGAAGCCAGAGGGTAGAGAATTAAGAAAATTCAAGTTCAGCAACACAAGAGCAAGATAAGTCGTTGCGTACATATACCCAACATCCACCTTTGGCTTTGAAATGATTATAGAGAAAGTAGGAGGATACAGAAAAGGGTTTTGCTATCAGTTGCCTCAGACATTTAGGCTACATACATACACAAGTTTAAAGACCGAGTGCTTCACACAAAGTGTGGTTCCAGTCTCATGTCCTAATGGCGGCACTCCAGGCAGCCCTATTCAGAGCTGCCTCACGCTCAGGTTTTTAAATTCAAGATCAGATCATATAGTCTGATCCCACTCTTTTCTAGGTCTAACCCTTGGTGCAGGTCCCTCCAGTTTCACCAACTTTCATCTCCTCACCCAGCTTAGTTCATCCATTCTCTCCACATGCCCAAACCAACCAAACATGTTTGTGCCCATCTCACCATCATTGTACTACAGTATGCTGCTGTCTTGTTTTCTATTCCAGTGTTGACTGAGTGGATGAAGTAAGTCTTGGTTCCATTATGAAGGCACGTTCCTATGACTGGCTGATTGTGGATGTTGGATCAGCCATCTTTTAGTAATGTAACATTTTGTCCCTCAAATCGGAGGCCATCGTCATTTCACACTCGATATTTATTTCATCCAAGAGTTAACCAGCTATAACCTTCCCATTTGGGGGCTTGTATGATTCTCCCCATAACATGTGGATGAGTTTCACCATGTGTTCATATTCTGCAACACTGAAGGGAATGTTACAGGCATAAAACATTCTTGCAAACTGTAGGTCTACTAATTCTTCTCAGCTTCTGTGGTCTTGTGAACAAATCTCTCAATGTTCTGTACTAAGGAAAAATGTGGGGCAGTGAAGTCGCACTTCTTTTGAGTGGTGGGTATGAAGAAGTGCTTCCCTGGCTGATTTTTTTCATTAGGTGTACTAATGTCCTCCTCTTCTTCCTCCTCCAGGGATTCTTGGTGTGAAGACATTTACTTGATCAAGAGAGTACATCTCTTAAGGTGTTCTCTCAGTCTTTATACTTTTGAACTTATTTTTTCCACTACAGTGTCTTCACTTCTGTTTCTATTTTCCCTTCTCATCATTAGTTTCATCAAACTCCCTCCATTTTATAGCTTTGTATCTGCTTTTACATGTTATGATGTTCTGTTGCATAGTGACCCTTCACTGACTACTACCTAACAAAGACTGGTATAGTTGTGCTGTCCCGGATGAATTATTTATGCTTTTTTCCTTATACACGTTAAACATAAATGCTTCTCGAGGCTAAGCAGCCTGGATTTGATCACGTTTTGCACAACATGTCTCAGCATGAATATTTACAATATGGTTAGATAAATCTTTGATGAAAAAATGCATAACACTCATACACTTTATCACACTGCACAGTATAATGTAAGTTCCAGTATGGTACTGTTAATCATTTACCCATCATTACCTAAAGAGAACAATTAATTTTATTTAATTATTACAGTTGAATGCATACAATATATACTGTATATCTATACTGAATGTCTGCACCCTAGGTTTCATCATCTTTGTACTACATGAATCCAGTACTGAAAGAAATGACAGTATGATATTCTGATGTAAAATGTATTTTGTACAATACATCGTTTAAAGGAAATAAAAATTTTTACTGTAAAAATCTCAAGATTTGTAAAAATCCTGGGTTATATATATATATATATATATATATATATATATATATATATATATATATATATATATATATATATATATATATATATATATATATATATATATATATATATATATATATATATATATATATAATGCAGGTGGGTTGGTAAAAAAAAAATGCCAGTCCTGAATAAGACCCACCTTGATCATCGTGGTTCACAGCCAGTATTCTACTCATGATTCTGTCAAGACTGATACACTGAGACACTAAGGTAAAGAGTGAATGAGTAGCAAAACAAAAAGTTTAGTGAAGCATTGAAAGATGGGCCAAAGAAGCGTTTGTCTACAAAATTTATGTATATCATAATGAAATATTTTGTGCTTATTTTGATTTTCACAGGTTGGATATTTGCCATTTTACCTTGTACAGGGTGTTGAAATTAATGAACATGTTACATTTATTTAATATAGTACTCTATATGAAGTCATTGCACTCTCATCTTAAATGTCGGGACCAACTGCCTAGCCCCGGGCTCCTACGCTCCTCATGGGACAATGTAGGATTGGATGATGGATGGATGAAGTCATTGCAAGTACTATGTGATTATGCAGTATTTATATAGGCTCGGGCAGATTTCATGCAGTTACCTTTTGTTTGAAACAAAATATTTTAGAAAGGGTCATTTGGCATATACTGTAGTCACATTTCAATGAAGTATTCTAGACAGATAATGATGTTATGAATATATCTTGTTTTTATGTTTGTTTGTTTTTTTAACCTAAAATGCCGGTAAAGTGTAAATTTTGTCACCTAAAATAGGGCATATATTTTTTTTTAATTAGTGAATTTTCATGGGCATATACAAAAGAATGACACCACCGGGTTCTGGGGCCGCCAAATGGGTACTGGTAATAATGGAAATTGTAGCCCCAGGTTCATTTGAATCCTGAAACCTTGGGAATGGTGGTTAAAATTACCCTCTTTTTGCAGATCATCCTCCTCATTTAGGGGGAATGGGAGGAAGACGAGAAATGTTTGCATAATAAGGCAGTTAAGCCAAATGGTTTCATCGGTGCTACCACATGAAGGCGTCTCTCTCCAACAGCACAATTGATCGATGACCGATGCCATCTCGTGTTAACCCCTTGAATCCCATGACGTACTCTCAAAGTCTTTTTGATATCTTTAGACGATTTTATTCACCTCAGGGGAGACTTTTCAATTCCGAGTGGTGTGATACAGCCTTAATAAATCATTCGCTGCTACTCATTATTCCCAAGTTGAATAAAATCGTGTGGAGACAGCAGTAATATGATGCGGAGTAAGCCATCGGGTTGCTGGAGTTATGGGATGTTTGTGTATAATACCAGGACATATGTGAGTTTAATTATAGTGGGTTTAGAATAGTGATACATTACAAGTGTTTATAATAATGTTACGGAGACAAGGAATGTGGATAATATTAAGAATATATGGGGTAAATGGGAAGTTGCTGAATACCGTGAAGAGTAATTATGAGGGTGCTAAGGCTGCAGTGCGTGTGGATAGTGAACTGACAGAATTTTTCCATCTGAATGTTGGATTGAATCAGGGATGTGTCATGTCTCCATAGTTGTTCAGTCTGTATATGGGTGGGGTTCTAAAAGATATTAGGTAGGGCAGTGAATGCCGGAGCAGCGCTAATGAGAGACAGCAGCGTCTGGAAACTTCCTGTACCGTTGTTTGCAGATGATACTGTATTGTTAAGTGAGGAAGACGAAGAGGAACTGCAAAGCTTGGCGAATGACTCTGGGAGAGTTTGTATGAAACGGAATCCAAAGGTGAATGAAGGGGAGAGTAAAGCTATGGTCTCCGAGAGAAATTAAGTCACTTAATGTACAGTGAGTTTGGATCGTGAGGATATGGAAAATGTGAGTGCATTTTAGTATTTGGGTATGTGGTGAATTAGGACTGAAGCTTGGAGGATGAAGTGCTTGAAAGTGTGCAACAAGGAAGAAAAGTTGCTGATTGTTTGAAAGCAGCAATAAGAAATAGGGAAGTGAGCAAGGAAAAAAAAAGAAAAAAATGTTGCCGCATGACAGTAACGTCATGCCAACTCAAACGTATTGAAGTGAAACTTACATCTTGTTGGAAGGACACAAGTCAAGTGTAAGAGCTGTGGAAATGAGTTATTTGAGAGTAGTATGTGGAGTTACATGGAGTGACAGACAAACAAATGAGGAAGAGGGAGTGTTGTGGTGTGGATGTGAACGTGATAAAAAGCGTTATGAGAAAATTACACTGAGGTAGTTTGGCCATGTGGAGAGGATGGAGAGCGAGAGACTAACGAAAACTGTGTATGTATGTGAGTTGGAGGAGGGGGGAGAGGCAGGGGGAGGCCAAGGATGAGATGTAGGGATGGAATAGGGAGGTAAATGAGAGGGAGGGGGGTGAGCTGGAGGAAGGGAAGTGAAACGGAGAGGAACAATGAGATAAGGAGGCGACTTGTTTGTGGCCACCCCTTACGGGATTAAGGTGTCTGGCAATACATAGACAGGCATTTCATCCGCCAGTAACACCCCTCTCTCTCTCTCTCTCTCTCTCTCTCTCTCATCTGCCTGTATTCTAAGCCCATAATGAAGATTTCGCAGCACCAGGTCCCGAGTGATTTATTCTGTACAGTACACCTCAATATCCTCATGTATGTTATTGATCCCAAATACGTCGATATTAAAACAGTATAACTAATACATAAGATAATACTCAAGTGTAATACGCAGAATAAATTGCTAAGGAGGAGGTGTTACGAAGCATCCTATGGCACTTAGAACACGGTCGTTAGAGCAACAGAGTGGCTGGCCAGAGATGGTTTGAGAGGATGTAGCCTTAAGAAGCCTTTAAAACCTACTGACGTCATTTTAACCCACTGGTGCTGAGGGTCGTTTAAAAAGGACACAGCTAGGCATTTTTAAAAGTCAGCGTAGGATGCAACCCCATGGTACAAACCAACGAGCACCGCGACTGTGAGCTGACAGACGAAGAGCGGTACGCCAGATACTCTTTCAACATAATCCCACACACAGGAACTTTGAGCACTAAGGGATTAAGTTTATTCTTGCTGACACCAGACTATTTTCTTCTCAGCAAATGTCAAACATACTGAAGGGGTATATACAAAAAGCCATCTCTAAACCCCAGCACCTCACGTAAATAGACAAAGTGTGAAGGAAGCATTGTGTGTGTGTGTGTGTGTGTGTGTGTGTGTGTGTGTGTGTGTGTGTGTGTGTGTGTGTGTGTGTGTGTATAACGAAGCATTAAAAGTGGTTCCAACCCCAGCATCATCTATTTAACTCACAAGCACAATCCAGTGGGCTGCAAACCAAATTTTCCCTTACTGTACAGCCCACCGTCGTGTTTTCGAGTGATACATGGAGGACTGGAGTATGAATAACCGGGCAGCTCCACCACCTGGTGATATCGGTGCCACCACATGAAGGCGTGCCTCTCCATCACCTCAGCGGAGTGAAGGTGTGAATCAAAGTTGAAACATTTAAGGCAACTCATGTAATTTGTTAAGTGGTAAATTAGGCTGCCTGCACAACAGACGAGTCGAGTGGAGTCTATTCATGACTCGATCGGGGGTAGTATAAGCGCCTTTAGAGATTTCGTAACACCTCTTCCTTACCGATTAATTCTGCACATTGCATCTCAATATCCTAAATATGTCGATATTAAAACGATATTAACACCGTACAAGACAATGTTAGTGAAATATGTAAAACTGAATCGCCAAGGAGGAGATTCAACGAAGCCTTCCATGCCATCAAAAATATAAGGCACAGAACATAGTGTTAATAAATCTTGATGCTGAGCGCCCTGACTACCTCCAAACCACTTTACTCAGCTTAGCAGAGACTTTTCCAGTTTGGAGAGAGAGAGAGAGAGAGAGAGAGAGAGAGAGAGAGAGTTTCGCTCTTCACTACAAAAGGTCTGCCCTAAAATGAATGAAGTCGGTCAAGGTGTCATTGTAAGTGGCCTGGGATATTTCGTAACATCTCTTCCTTACCGATTTATTCTGCACATTGCATCTCGGTATTCTCTTGTATGTTAGTGATGCAAACTATGCCGATGATAAAACGATATAAATAACACACAAGACAATGTTAAGATGTAGTATGCAAAAATGAAAACGCGAAGGACACGGCGCTATGAAGCCTCCTATGCAGTGCTTCTAGCGCTTGAGAGATTTTTTATGATCTTGAAATACTAACCTTAGGTTTGAAAGCTTGAAAGAAAATAATGAAAACGTGAAGCCTTGAAAAATGATTAAAAACGACAATAAACATTCAGAGAGAGAGAGAGAGAGAGAGAGAGAGAGAAACACCTGAAACCACAAAAAATCTGGAAAGAGGGAGAACACCTGCAACAACGAGAAAATCTGTATGGAGAGAGGGAGAAAGAATGACGAAACCACAAAGAGAGAGAGAGAGAGAGAGAGAGAGAGAGAGAGAGAGAGAGGGTTAATATTGTATTAGCTATGTAATTAATGTAAAAAATCCGCAACAATTAACCAAAAATATGCCCTGGTACCTTACACACACACACACACACACACACACACACACACACACACACACACACCATAACACGAGATGGCATCAATTATCGACGAGTTGTGGTGCTGGAGAGAGACGCCTTCATGTGGTAGCACTGATATACCCATGCGGCTCCACTGCCTGATTAAACAAACACTCTTTATCTACCCTACCATTTTCCCGATAGAAAGCGGATGATCTGCAGCAGGAGAGAAATATCAGCCTACATTCCACAAGGTTCAGGTTTCAAATGAATCTAGGACTATTACTACTCCCCTTCTGGCTGCCAAAGATAGTCTACTAGCCAGCTGGTGAACCTGGAAACGTTGAGTACAGTAAGGTTTTATGTTTGGAATGGAATGTACACATCCTAAGGATGCAGAAACTGCCGGATGCTATTTCGCATATGTTGAGCAATGTGCGTAATTGACATAATTAGCATATTCGTATAATCTCCCTTATTAAACCGCCTAGAGAATTCCTATGGGCGTCTACACCTAAGTTTTAAGTTCCCAATGATGTAAAACTGCAAGATGCTACTGTGCATATTTTTATTATTTTCCATAATTTGCCTAATTAACATATTAATTAGGTCATGTCACGAAATAATATATTCTCTATTTGACCGAATGTGTTATAAATCAAAGCAAAAGTCAGTTTTGGATCTAATATTCTAAATCAATGTATTATTGTTCTTTAAATCAACAATTAGCGCTGCGCACAGTGTTGTCCTGACTGGAGAGAGTCAATATGTGTCTTTATGGTCAATGTCACTCCTCTCCATATCCTCGTCTTCTTCATCTCCCTCCTCCTCGTCTCTCTTTTCATCATCCATATGTTAGAGGGCTGAAGCATTCCTCCCCTCCTTCACACAAGCAGTAGTTGGTGCATGATAGTCCGTTTCTCACAAAACTGCTCCTCCCACTGCATGCCTTCCTCTTGGCTTGGTAGTTGCAGCTTGTAACCTCCATTACCTGTTCAGGTGCTATGGGATCCCCAGACAGCACTGGCATCGCTTCGTTGTTAGCATCAACTTTCCAACCGTAGTCAATAATCTCGACAGCAGGAGGGCTACGCTTGGGTGCAGCCTTTCGCAGCATGATCTGAAGATGTGCTTGCTGGATGTGGAGGGCCAGGTTATTGTTTGTTGGGGGGAGGGACTTTAGTGGTGGTGGGTTTTTACGCTTGCAAAATACTTCATGCCTAGCACAATTCATTGGAGTGCATTTCTTCTGTCCATAGAGGGCCAGAAAGAATGATGTACCCGTTTCCATCAGGTCATACTGGGTGGCATCCTTTTCTCCTAGAACTGTGTCCAATCCAGGGATGTCATTCTCAAGAAGCACTCTGAGGGTAGAGGCCTTTCCCGTCCCATTCGGGTTGGACACCGTGTCGCATCCGGATAGAGCATGCATACCCAAGATGCCTTTGCATTTCTCCCTCAGCTTGGCGACAGTGATGTTTATGTCGAGCACCGATCTAGCCCATTTCTCCATCTGAACCCGGCCTGTCAACCCACCCTTCCAGCACCAGTACACAAGCAAGACAAACACATCTGTGTCATCACTAAGAATGCGCACAGTCCGAGCTCCCCCTGACGCAGCATGAAGCATGTAACTTATGAGAGATATGTCTGCTTCATCATGCATCACAATACTGTTAGCTCCGCTCACATGTTCAGTGTTACCACCAAGGTCATGCGTACAGAGTAGTTGGGAGAGCTGCTGCTTGTTATTTTTGTTCTGCATGATGGCTTCGCGTCCAGGTAGAGGTGAGGTCAATGTCTACTTCTATGCAGTTGATCCTACCGGCTCTCCTGTGCCTTTCACGATCCCTTGCACTGATATCATCGAACCGATCAAAAATATACTTTGTAGTTGACCAGACGGTTTTTCATACGATAGCAAGATCACCAACTGTTCCTGACGATGGCCAGACAGTATGGTAAAGCAACTGCGAGACGTCCATCAGCAAAACATCCGGAGGAGGATGGTTCTTTATGGCAACACCAATACGATTGACCAGCAGGAACTTGTTGCTTTTTCTGAGGCAGCCATACTCGACGAAGAGTGATGGAGACACAGGGCACAGCTCATTCTGGAAAAGAACAGAGAAGTCAATGTTAATCACCAGGAAACGAGAGAATATAGCTTGCAGATAATAGGCAGTTCTGTCTTTCAGCCTCACACCACACTTCAGTAACTGGATGGTCTTCGCCTTCTTCGTGATGGCCTTGTGGAAGCCATCACGGAAGGCTGCAGCAACCTCTTTCTGCATCTTCTGGCCAATCTGCATCGCATCCTGGACATTGATGTCTTTGCCTGATGCCACTCGTCCACTCATAATGTTGCACAAGGATGGTGATTGAGCAGTGAGTGGATGAGAATGCTTTCGAAGTTCATCCGGTATCCTCTGTCTGTCTTCTCCATCCAAAGCACGCCTCTTTTCATCTAATTCTTTGTGTTTAGCAGGTGAACGAGAGGTTTCTTCTACAGGGCTGTACATGTCATCCAGAGCTATGGAGAGTTGACAGCAGACACAAAATGATTCAATCCAGACAGCAACTTGTTCAGGGTTGCAATGGAAATGTTCCTGACTTCTGCCTTGACCCTTCTAACTAAGTGGTCAACACCATCATCAACATCAGAATCTTTGGACAGCTTGACCAGTTTCAGAGTTATGCCGACAAACTTTCGAAGTCCAGCAATCGAGGAACATCCTTCTAAATGCAACACGATAATCTCCTCACCAAAATACTCAGTCAAGTGCACCTGCATTTGAGTGTAAACATGATGCAACTCAGCAACTGTCCATGTAACCGACACATTGGCTCTTATATGATTGATAAGAGACTTAAACGAATCATCCACACGTGGCTGACAGGATTCAAACTTGGTTGAGTCGATGGGTATCTTTCTGAAGTTCTTGCAACACTTACTGTGATACTGAGCATCTGCTGCTGGAAATCATTTGGACTGCCATTGACCCTAATCTGCACTACTCTGGACCAATCATCTTGGTGTTCATCGCAAAATGTTAAGTATCACCTGCTTGAAAGTGAGCTGGCCAGGTTTTTTTTCAGTCTCACACTGACTTACAGGTTTCCACCTTTTTGGATTATTGGGATTTTTTGGCTCGCAGATGTGGCCACAGAATAGACAATCTCTTTTGGATACAAACTCAGCCACAGACAGATATTGCCAGATTCGTACATTACCTGCAATGCCACTAATATTCCCATCTCCAAAAGTATTGAAATTCTTGGCGTCTCACTTAACAATGCCCTCAGCTGGACCTCTCATGTTAGATCACTTGTTAAAACCGCCTCAAAGAAACTTGGATTATTGTATAGAGTCCGTAACTTCTTCGCTGATGAGCAGTTGGCTATAATTTATGAGTCATATGTGCTCTCAGCTTGAATATTGCTCACCCTTGTGGAATGGATGAGGAGAGGTTGCATTAAAACAACTAGATAAAATTCAGAACAAAGCTGTTAGAATTATTAACAACCCTGTCATTACAAATAAACTATCTCCCCTGCAAGTAAGAAGCAATGTTGCCTCCCTTGCATTATTTTACAGATTTATATATATATATATATATATATATATATATATATATATATATATATATATATATATATATATATATATATTGGCAAATGCTCAGACGAAGTTGCGTCCATGGTGCCACCTCTCCATGCCTTCCCTCGTGCTACTCGGGCATCTGGCAGCGCTCATGACTGGAATGTCACTCAGCCATATTGCAGAACTTTTGCCTATCAGAATTTTTTCATTTCCCGAACTGCATCTCTCTGGAACTCGCTTCCTCAGAGTTGTTTCCCTCAAAATTTCATCCCACAGCTGTTCAAGTCTAACTGTTACAGATATTTTATGAACAGAGGACACCAGTAATCTGGTGTCTGGATTATTTCTTTTTTTATTCATTTGTTTTTCCTTCCTCCGTTGTTATAAAAAAAAAAAAAAAAAAAAAAAAAAACATGAGAACGGCTAATTCGCGCAGGAGGCTCATCAGTGAGTGGCCAACCATTGGATTTTCTTTTGGTACCTAATACATTTCTAGACACAGATGCATACGAGCTGTAGCATGATTTGTGACACATCACTGATGCATTTTCGCCCTCTGATGCAAGTATAGACAGAAGTTTTTCATGGATTCCATCATCACACTCTTGACTTCTACCGCTGTGTCTGTATTCCTGGTACCCCACATCTATTAAAATACTTCTTCTGTCTTCCACAGGGTGCAAAGAAGCACTGCATGGCCATATTACTATGCAGGACCTGCAAAACAAAACATTTTGGTGCAATAAATTATAATAAAGTCCCCAGGTGGTTTGATCAAGACAATATTCATTATTTAGAATGTATTGACTTGAGCAACTGATATGCTGATCATGTCGGTTATGCAAATTGCTCAGCATATGCAAATTAGCATCCGGCAGTATCTGCATCCTTAGGATGTGTCCATTGCATTTCAAACAAAACCTTACTGTACTCAACATTTCCAGGTTCACCATAGGGCATATAGGGAGGGCTAGTAGACTAAGAGTCTAGGCTATGGCAGTCCAGATCATTTAATTAATTCACATGAGACCACCAAACGCCCCTGTGTTCCACAAACGTAAATTCATATGGCCACCACTTGGTTTCGATCCATGGTTAGTTAGGATATAAGTTGCAACCGCAGTTGGAGCATTATGGTAATACAAGTTATGATATAACAAAAATTTCTCATGTGAAAGTAGGATACGTAATGACCTCATTTAAATTTTTTTGTTTTATTGTTTCAAACTGCACAGTTAATGCCAATTGTTCAACCCATTTCGGTGAAACTAATGTGCATTGTGGCGTTAATATAAAAAAATAAAAATAACATGTTAGGCTATTCACCTAATGAAACCGAAAGAAGTATGTCAGCCTACTAAGGCTGGTTTGCTTTCATCTCATGGAACTGGGTTACTCTTAAAACTTGAATACAGAGTCGTGTTTGCAGTCCCCTTATGACCGTGATTACAAAATAATTACGGGCCCTACTGGCTGGCCCGGGATCAATTTTCAAGTTTAGAAAATAGAACTGTTTTTCTTTACCAATTTCAAGAGAATCGTCTCGCGCACCTGCCAATATAACTTATAGCATCTTAACCCATCTTGTGATACGTAATGAACCGAGGGAAAATTCACAAATCTACTGCGGAGAAGCAGGTGAAAGCTCAGCAAGTTTGCAATTATACACGGTACTTGGAAATATCCATACATTTGCAGAGAAAACTAAAAGTCATTGTTGCTGATATTGTTTGGAATGACTAAAAATGTGTAATATGGACAAAATCAGTACATAATATAGGTACTTCGGGGAATTTTTTTTTTTTTTCCCCCCACTCGTTTTGATGTTCAAGTTCATGTAAGTATTGTTTTAATTTTGCAGTCTGGGTGGTGCAGTGTGTCAAACGAGACAACGAAAGATGCTATTGTTACTCTGGTACCTGACAGGGTCAACCGTTGCTGCCAAAATTCGATACGACCCGAGATTAGCACTTCACACGGAGGAATCAGCTGCTGCATGAAGGGAAGGACAGGGTTTACATCCATACATTCACCACAAACGCCTATGTTGCTGAAATGCTTATACAAAACAAGAAATGTGAAAAAAAGACCATATTCAGTACATGATATGTGTACTTATAAATATTAATAACATGAATATGATTTTCTCCCACTCATGTTTGTCAACTAGTACAGAGGAGTACAAAGGAAGGCAAACAACAACAGGCCTTATGGTCCTTTCGAGGCTGCTTGTTACAGAGTAGACTATGACTACGATATCTAATTCTATATGGTGAAGGATAAGGACATTAAAGCAAAAACACTCCCCAGCCTCCAAACCCTCCAGTTAAAACTGGCAAGAAAATGTGAGAAAAACCACCATGCGGCATGGAAAAACTGACATGGAATTTTTACAGGAAAGACTGAAAGGAAAAGTTATATTCTATAATACTTTATCTATAAGCTAACAGTTTGAATAGCCTGAAAGAAAAAGTAGTAATGTAAAATGAATAATCAAATATTAAATAACTAAGGCACAACATGCATGGTATGTTAACAGGGCGTCTGTAGACACAGCATGGAAATTACACAGTGCATAGTGCAGATGTTCAGGGGTGGTGCCACAGCCTTGCCTGGCGCTTTTAAGGTAGGCAGCAGTCAATCAGGCCCCAACTCCGTTCACTTCACTGAGACCAGGAACTTTCCCATGCAGGACAAGTACATAAGTTTCCTCCTGAAGCAGTGACCCCTGGTACATTAAAAAAATCCTGATGGTGGTCACTCCACTAACAGGGACCCTCAGTGATCCTCAGCCCATCACAAGTCGAAAGTAAGAGTTATGACTGTTAACTCACCAGGGGTTTCTGTGCATATCCTAGTCTGTGTTTATACTCTATTTGCATTTAATTAATTGATCCGTGCTCTGAGGAAAAAAAAAAGTTTATATATACACGAGTGTTTTATTCTGGAGTAAACATATTAAGTTGGGGGTTAGACGACAGTTACTTATTCAAGTGACCTTTAAAGGTTAGTACTATATCACAATTTACTACATTGGAGGGCAATTTGTTCCATATATTTACAACTCTGTTAAAGAAAAAAGGCTTAGCTTCATGTGACTGGAATCGTTTCCCAATTATTTTGTGCCCATTACCTCTAGTATAATTCAAGTGATCAACTGTGCAGTATTTATCAACAGCCATGTTATCGAGCCCTTTGAATATTTTAAATACTTGAATTAAGTCTCCTAGTAATCTGCATTTAGTTAGGGTGAAGAGATTCAGGGCTTCTGAACGCTCCTCATATGGTTTGTTTCTCAAGCTAGGTATCATTTTGGTTACCCGACACTGTACTCTTTCAAGTTTCTCTATATCTTTTTGTAATAAGGTGACCGGAACTGGACACAATACTCTAAATGTGAACGAACTAGAGAATTATATAAGGTGAGGATGATATTACTGGATTTATATTCGAATGCTCTTCCAATGAATCTGATTAATTTGTTGGCTTTCATAACAGCCTACATACATTGTTGGCTTAGTTTAAAATCATTTGTTACAATTATTCCTAAATCTTTTTCATAACTGACATTATGTAGTGAAATGTTATTCATGGTGTAACTGTCTTGATTTCTTTGTTCGACCTGACGTTGTAGGCTGAGTGGAATTTTGTACTGTAATGTTTTGACTTGTCTTTGTTCGAACTGAGCTTTATTTTGGAGTGATACAGCAGTTCAGTGTAATTGTTGTGTGTTGACAGTAGTGTGGGAACGATTTTTGTGACTTGCTTTAAGAAGTCTGTGGCAATCATCTGTGACTGTGGTTGGCGTCACTGTGTTGGTAGATGTAAACAACTGCAGTCTGATTCAGTATACTTGGTGTATTTTGTGTCAAGCATTCCCCTGTGTACATTGTGAGTACTATTCCGTTAGTTTTTGTTTTTTTCCTCCAGTGAAAACAGTTTATATCGCATGTTTACAGTCATCTAGTGAGTAGAGTTTTCATTGCATTTTCCCACCACTATCCAACCCTTATTTAGACTACTTGGTTAACTTTTTTTCTCTCATCTCATGGTAAGTTAGAATACTTAGCAGGTAGATCCCTCCTTACCTTACTTCACTTGAAAAGACAGTTAGCATCTCAACATTTAAACCACCATTGCCGCAAAGTAACTCCCTGTGAATTTGTTTTTATAAGGTTCAGCATGCATGTAATTGTTTTTGTATACAGATAACACTTTTTTTTCTCAGTTACAGATAAATTTTCTTCTCCCTGTTTACAGGCACTGCTACATCTAGTGTTTTGTTACTTCTATGTAACACTTTTTTTTTACACTTAGTAATTGTGTGCGTTCTGAATGCACAGCACCAATACTGCCAGATATCCGGACAGACAATCTACGAGGAAGCTGTTTTGGTGACCTTGGTCCTTGATCTTCACTGGGTGGAGGAAGTTTTTCCTAAAAATGTAGCCTACAGCAGCCCAATCCTTGGCTCCAAGTCAGTCCAGAGGGTCAGAAATTGTACCTGTACACCACATTGGTGATGATGGCAATGGACCATATTCCTGCAAGATTTCATGGACACAAACATGTACGAATTTCCTCATAGAGATTGTCTGTCCGGATTTCTGGCAGTAATGATACTGTGCGTTCAGAACGCACACGCCTACTGAGTGTAAAAAGAGTGTTATATACCACTTGACAGGACAATAAATGCACTCCACACCGCCAATCTTCAAGTCGCTCTTATCTACCAAGCGCATGTTACGATTATAGTCTGTGACTGGATTTGGTTTCCGAGTACACTTGCCTGTCACACGATTTATTCCTCCCCCCCCCTGTGGCGGGGGGGGGGCAATCTGACCGCACTATGAAGTGGTGCTACTACTCTGCGGCCAAGTTGTGTTAGGAAGAATACTGCCACCGTATTCCCTGCGTGTCGTAAAAGGTGACTAAAAGGGGCGGGGTGAGGGGACTAGGGCAAGGCTACCGAGAGAGAAGGTCTGATAGATGTTCTGCTACGTCAGCACTACGTCACGACCTTAGGTCCTTCCAAGTTCCAATGCCGTATTGGCAACTCGACCACGAGTCTAACTGGCAATTCGTCAGTGTGATTTATTGGAGCGTGACGGTAGCACACCACACCTGTGTATCTTTATTCATTAGAATTATTCATGGTTTCTTTGACTCCCAGGCTTGTTAACTGCTATCTGCAATAATGCCAAGCAAGTGTTGTGTGCCATTCTGCAAAGGAAACTATGAAAATGGCCCCTCGGTGTGTATTTTCTCGTTTCCTAAAGACAAGGAACTTGTGGACGAGTGGACAAGGTTAATAAAACGGGATAATTTTTCACCTAATCATTACAGCAGGGTAAGTAAATGTATTATTTTTATAGTCCCATGATTACATTCTAAGATTATTAACCTTTAGATAATATGTTGATTGCCAGATATTGACGAAAGGGTTATAAACTTGGTGACCCGAAGTGAACATGCGATGGGTTAGTGAGGTGACCTTGGTAGCCTTAATGGCGAAGGTCGCGGGGTCACAGTTGCCTATAGCGCATTTTAGACGACTCAAAGAAATTAGATAATATATGCACCGATATACAAGTAGTTGAGGAATATTTCAGGTATCCTATGTTATAGCATGGACATTGATACATATCACAATCATATTATTATCAATTTACTGCATTAGTAAACAATGAACTAAAATAGCCTAGTTTTCCATTTTCTGTAAAGTGCACTCTCCGTTTGATTTGATACAAAGCTTCATTTTTCATTTATTTATCTGAGTAATGTAGGATTTGTTATAGCATGCAGGATGTTGCCTCTGCTATTTGTAATACCAGCATAATGCATTATAACGAACGTTAGTGACAGTAATTATGTGAACTAAAAAAAAAAAAAAAAAAACGATAGTTTCCCCATTTTATTTTCCCATTTTCTCCATTTTCTCTAATGCGCGTTATCCTAAAAACAATATGTATATATTTTTTTATTTGATGAACGTGTCAGAAGTTTCTTGTTATAGCATACCTATAATAGTCGTATGACCAGACTGATGTAGTATTAAAGTTAGCAACAGAATTTTTTAGAACTATAAATTGTTCAATATTCCCTAATGTAGGGGATGTTTTATAATTACACTCATTATTATTTTTTACTCAAACGTATTCGTGCATGAAAAAATAAATATATAAATTACAGCACCCACCTTTGTACAGGTGTGTGAACTACACTTTCGGCCAGAGGAGATAGAGAGGGAAACATCATACTTTGATGAGAAAACAGGGAGGAGACTTACAGCAAAATTAGGCAGGCCAAGACTTAGGAAGGGGGCAATTCCTTCAAAGTTGCCTAACTGTCCCTCCTATCTTTCATCAACTACTTCCTTGAGAGAATCTCCAGATACAAGGAGATGCAGAAAGGAAGAAGGTGCAATTCAGACTGCAACTGCAGAGTGTTGCAGATGATTTGCTGTATAAGCAACAAAGAAAGTTTGCAACGATGGATGAACTGCTAGCGAAGCTCGATTTTCTGGATACATTCTGGAGTGTAGTCAATAATCGGGAATCAGTCTTGATATGCCATATTGCACGCATGCCTTATCATAACATAACATTGTCTCTGGAAATTGATAAACATTGTGCAGTGAGGGTATTTGTAGGTGAAATTGAGATGCAGAATTTAGGTGACTATCGTATTCCCTCACATATCAGTGACACTAATTCTCTCGAAGAGCTGTTGGCAAACCTAAAAAAATGTAACAGTGAGGAACCTGCTTCTAGTCCTGGAAGAATGATTTTTATATTGCAACTGGTCATTTCAATGTTATCACTTTTACGAGATGAGACATCTAAGCACATAAATACCGTGAAAGTAATATGTGAACAGCTACACCTAATGACATCAAAAAAACTGAAATATTCACCCGAGTTCATGGTATTTTCATCCTTACTATATAACTGCTCCCCACAAGGTTACAGATTGTTGAGGAACACTGGTTACTTACTCTTGCCAAGCTACTCTACTGCTAGGAAACTCACCCTATCACAACATTTGAGCCCGGCAGCTGAACAGCAGAATAGTAACTTTTTGGTGTATATTAAGAATAAATTTAAATTTCTATCACAAAGTGACGTAACTGTAACACTAATGATTGATGAGATTCATATTAAGCAATATTTTGATTATAAAGGTGGCAATGATGTTGGGTCAGCTTTCAACAGTACAGCTTTCAACAGTACTGAGGCAGCTAGCAGTGCATTTGTGTTTATGATAAGTAGCTTGTGCTCAAAATTTAAGGATGTTGTTCACATATTGCCTGCTAAAACTATGCAAGCAGAAGACCTGTTCAATTTCATAAAGCGGATCATCATTGGCTTAGAGGAGATAGGCTTCAGAGTCATATGTGCAGTGACAGACAACAACTCCATCAATAGGAAGGCCATGTCATATTTTCACTCGCCACCACGATGTTCTACTGTCTATCGCCATCCAGCACAGACTTCCAGGCCATTGTTTTTTGTTTGATTCAGTACATATATTCAGATGCATTAGAAATAATTGGATCAATCAGAAAAATCATGACAAGTACATGCAATTTCCACACTTTTCCATTGATGAGATATGTGATAGAGTAACCAGAATTTGTAAAGATGCTTTTACTACTCTAAAACAACTTCACTCTCTAGAAGCAGATTCCCTCCTCAAGCATGCCTATAAGCTTACGCTAAAGTCTTTATCACCCTCAACTCTTGAAAAACAAAATGTCAGCTTGGTGTTGCAGATTTTCAACGAATATATTGTACAAGCATTAATGACTCTAGGGAAAACACATAATTTACCATACTTTGAAGATGTTGCTAATTACATACAGATAATCTATACTTGGTGGACAGTAATGAACGAAAAGTCTCCATATAAAGGTTGTCGTCTTCAAAACAAATTTGCTGCTCCAATGACAAGTGATGACAATAATGAAAGATATTTTTTCCTGCACAATTTCCTAAGCTGGTTAAATCTTTGGGATGGCATGACAGAAGTGACTGGAAAACTGACGAATGAAACATTTACTGCTCTGAGTCATACGACCACAGCCATATTACAAATAACTGATTATTGCATAGGTGAACTAAACATGAAATATATACTACCAGGAAAATTTCAAACTGATCATTTGGAGGCAAGATTTGGAAAATATCGGCAGCTTGCAGGAGGCAATTATAACATATCCATTAGACAAGTGTTTGAGTGTGAAAAAAAACTGAGGATGATATCTGTACTGAAGTTACCTCTTTATAACCAAAGTGTTTACTTTAAAGTATTTGAAGAAGCAAACTGGGAGAAAATGGAAAATAATGATACGGGAAACATGCATAGGTTCGATGTTGTTGTGACTCCAGAGGATATAGAAAACTCCATGGATCTCCTTCAAGTAATAACATACCTTGCAGGATTCTGCTGCTTTGCTGTGTACAAAAAAGTGAAATGTGAATTATGTAAAGACTTACTTACCACTGATGACGAAATGGAAAGCTTACCAGACAACCATAATTTCATACAGGGCATAAGTAGAGGGGCTCTATTGTATCCAGATGATGCTGTTGTAAATATTATCATGTATAATTATATAATCATTAACAAACTTACACAACATCCAGAGTTCACAAAATCCGTAAATCAAAGAAATATAGGCACAGAGATAACACTTAATGTATTGATGGATGAAGATGCCTTCCTTCCTATGAACAACTGTAATGAAGGTCATAACATAGAAAAAATTCAAAGAATGCTACTGTGGGCTTCCACAAATGCGTTGCTAAATAATTTCTGTGCAAAATTAAATGATCTCATAAATCAAAATAAAAGACAGGGAAAAAAAGGAAGCTACAGACACTGACGTAAGGTAAAGTTAGGTTAGGGTAGGTAACAAAAACCAGACAGCCTGTAAATATTATCCCAGGTGGCTCAATTATCATCATACTCCTGTTAACTTATAGTCAAAATTTCATCATTGCTCATAAACTTTGATGTACTGCATTTTATCGCCTGGGACAGCACTGTAGTGTGGTGATGGAAGAGAGTGTGAGTGTAATGTTTTAAGTGCAATATAATGAGAAAGTGGACGTCGGTGGAGTGATGCGGTTGATAGTAATGTGAATGGTAACATGCAATGGTTTTGTTTCTGTGAGAAGTGAAGTGGGCAGTTTAATAATACATGTAAACCAATTGTTGATGGTGATGATATGTGTAAATAAAGGACTCATTTAACTGCTGAATTATGATTTTCCTACTTAAGCAAGAAATTTTATTTAATGATGTATGTCTAGCTTAAATTCATAGCCAAATGTCTACACAAGTTGTATGTGGGGAGCAAATACTTTTAGGAAGTACATAGACGATACAAGTAAAGGTTCAGCGGGCTGAGAACGCGGTGTGAAGAGGAGAGTCGGACCCAAGTTAGTGACGTCACGGACGAGGTATCAGGCCTTCTCTCTCGGTGGCCTTGACTAGGGACCCTCTCCTCTGTTTTTTAATTCCTAAAAAAGAGACGGGCCAGAGAAAGGGATGGGGGATTGAGTTATCCCCGTACCCTGAAGATTGGGTCTATGAATGTGCGTGGATGTAGTACGATTGAGGCTAAAAGGGAGGAGATTGGGAGAATGTTTGTGAGAAGAAAGTTGGATGTGTTAGCTTTGAGTGAAACGAAGATGAAAGGAAAGGATGTGTCTATGTTTGGAATGTGAATGGAAGATTGTCAGGTGTTGATAAAGGAAGAGCAAGAGGAGGAGTGGCCTTGTTAATGAGTCCGGAAGTACAGCAGTATGTGATTGAATGGAAGGAGGTGTCATCGAGACTGGTGTGGGTGAAAGCAAAATTTGAACGTGAGTTGTGGGTGTTTGTGAGTGCATATGGGCCTCCTAGTGAAAGGGATGAGGAAGAGAGGGAGTCTTTCTGAAATGATGTTCATGAGTGTCTGCAGAGTTTTGGAGCGAATGTGAATGTGGTAATGATGGGAGATCTGAATGCTGGAGTAGGAAATGTAGCATTTGAAGGTGTAGTTGGTATGCATGGTGTGCCTGGAAGAAATGAAAATGTGGAACGAATGATAGGGATGTGCGTTGAGCGAGAGATGATGATTAGGAAATACGCTGTTTGAGAAGAAAGATATTTATAAGTATACATGGGTGAGACAGGAGGGTGGAAGGGTTGTTGATAGAGCTTTGATGGCCTATGTGGGTGTGTCCAGGAATGAAAGAGGAAGATTGTTGGATGTGAGAGTTCTGAGAGGGGAGGGTGGAGGTATGTCTGACCACTACCTGGTGGAGGGAAAGTTAAGAGTAGGTAAGAGATGGGTGAGAGCTAGAAGGGTTAGGTGTGGCAGGGAGGTTTTGAAAGTGAGTGAGTTGGATAAAAGAGAGAAAATGATAGAGTATCAGAAGAAATTGAAAGATGAATGGAACGCAGTGAAAGATCAGGAGAACGGCAGAGTGAAGGAGGAATGGCAGTTGTTTAAGAGTGCTGTGGTGGGGCATGCAGAAGAGGTGTGTGGTGTGAGACGTGTGGGTGGTGGTGTAAGAAAAGGAAGTGAATGGTGGTCCGAGGAAGTAAGTATGGCTGTGGCAGAGAAGAGACGTGCATATGAAGTGTGGCTGCAGAGGAAGGATGAGGTGTCATATGAGAGGTATAAGGAAAAGAGGAATAGGGCGAGAAGAGCTGTGCGTGATGCTAAAGTGGCAGCAGATGAAAGGTGGGGTAGGCGACTGACTGAGAATTTTCAACAGAATAAGAAAATGTTCTGGAAGGAGGTGAAAAGGGTGCGAAAGGGAGAGTCTGGGAAGGAAGAGCAAGTAAAAGCAGAGGATGGAAGGATGTTAATTGAGTTGGATGCAGTAAGGAAGAGATGGGCAGAGTATTTTGAAAGATTGTTAAATGTAGAGGAGGAAAGGGTGGCTGAGATTGTGGCGGATAGAAGGGTGCAAGGAATAAATGTGTTGGGAGAGTTGAATGATTCTTTGATCACGAAGGAGGAAGTGGAGAAGGCAGTAAAGGAGATGAAAACAGGGAAAGCTGCAGGTATGGATGGGTGTACTGTGGAATGCCTGAAGGGTGGTGGAGTGGGTACTGTTGACTGGTTAGCAAGATTGCTGAATGTGTGTTTTGTGAAAGGTATGGTGCCAATTGACTGGGCAAGTGCTTGTGTGGTCCCGTTGTATAAAGGCAAGGGTGATAAGTATGAATGAACTTGCTTTAGGGGTATAAGTCTCTTGAGTGTTGTAGGTAACGTGTATCGTAGAGTGTTAATTATGAGAGTTAGAGAGGGTACAGTGGGAGTGATTGGTGATGAGCAGTGTGGCTTTAGGAGAGGGAAAGGATGCGTGGATCAGGTGTTTGCTGTGAGACAAGTGTGTGAAAAGTATTTAGCGAAAGGCAAGGATGTGTGTTGGGCATTCATAGATTTAGAGAAAGTGTATGAAAGGGTGTGTGAAAGGAGGAAATTGAAAGTAAATGAGAATAAGAGTAAAGCGATGAAGTGTACGAGGTTGATAGATGGTAGGGGGATGAATATAGTTTTGAATGGTGAGTTGCTTGAGGAGGTAGATTGTTTTAAATATCTAGGGTCACATGTTGCTGTGGATGGAAGAATAGATGCAGAAGTGAAGTTTAGAATAAATGAAGTAGGAAAGGTGCTGGGAGGAATGAAAAAAGTGTTTAAATGTCGTTCGCTTAGAATGGATATAAAGAGAAGGCTGTATGAGGGTGTTGTGGTACCGACTGCATTATATGGGGCTGAAACATGGAATGTGGGTGTAGCAGAGAGGAAAAGTTTGAATGTAATGGAGATGAGATGTCTGAGGAGTATGTGTGGAGTGACGCGTATGGATCGAGTGCGAAATGATGAAGTGCGAAGGAGAACTGGAGTTGTTCGGGAGATGGCTGGTAGAGCTGAGCAGAGGGTGTTGCAATGGTTTGGGCATATGGAGAGAATGGATAATGAACGATTGGTGAAAAAGATAACTAGATCTGATGTGAGAGGTGTAAGGCTGAGAGGGAGACCACGAATAGGATGGATGGACAGTGTGAAGAGAGCGCTGGATGCGAGAGGGATGTCTGTTGAGCAAGGAAGAGTGGCTGTGCGTGACAGAAATAAATGGAGAGAAATTGTGAATGAATAAGTGATGACGCAGCCCTGAGGGGATATTCTCCCGCATTTGGTCTGATCAGCTAGTCAGGTCAGGTGCGGGTAAGGGGATGGGTCTGTTATGATGTAGCAGGGGTAAACCAGTTCTGCTGTCGGGCCCTGCTGCGGATGTCACTGATTGCATTGCGCAGTTGACCCTTGTGCGGTGTGATGCAGTGAGGATCTGTCCGTTCTCCCCTTTGGGGCTAAGATGCGAATGAATGTGTTTGAATGGATGAGTAAATGGAGAGTGAGTCGTCCTGTCTCGGCTACCTCCCTTTCCTTGGGGGAAGCAGCCTAGGTATATAGATAGATAGATAGTATGATAGAATTGATAGGGAGGCTTTGTGGACTGTTTTAAGATTGTATGGACCTGATGGTAGGTTACTAGATGGGGTGAAGAGTTTTTATGTAAATAGTAAAAGGTTTGTAAGAGTGGGAAATGCTTTGAGTGATTGGTTTCCCGTGAGAGTGGGGCTGCGACAGGGATGTGTGATGTCGCCTTGGTTGTTTAATATTTATATGGATGGTGTTGTAAGGGAGGTGAATGCAAGAGTTTTAGGTGTAGGTCTGAGTCTGGTGAATGTTGATGGTGGAGAGTGGAACCTGAAGCAGCTGCTGTTTGCAGATGCTGCTGCACTGGTGGCTGATTCAGAGGAGAGATTGAGACAGTTGGTAGAGGAGTTTGGAAGGGTGTGTTAAAGGAGGAAATTGAAAGTAAATGAGAACAGGAGTAAAGTTATGAAGTGTACGAGGTTGGTAGATGGTAGGGGGATGAATGTAGTTTTGAATGGTGAGTTGCTTGAGGAGGTAGATTGTTTTAAATATTTAGGGTCACATGTTGCTGTGGATGGAAGAATAGATGCAGAAGTGAAGTTTAGAATGAATGAAGTGGGAAAGATGCTGGGAGGAATGAAAAAGGTGTTGAGATGTCATTCGCTTAGAATGGATGTAAAAAGAAGGCTGTATGAGGGTGTTGTGGTACCGACTTCATTATATGGGGCTTATATATGGAATATGGGTGTAGCAGAGAGGAAAAGTTTGAATGTAATGGAGATGAGGTGTCTGAGGAATATGTGTGGAGTGACGCGTGTGAATCGAGTGCGAAATGATGAAGTGCAAAGGAGAACTGGAGTTGTTTGGGAGATGGCTGATAGAGTTGAGCAGAGGGTGTTGCGATGGTTTGGACATATGGAGAGAATGGATAATGAGCGATTGGTGAAAAAGATAACTAGATCTGATGTGAGAGGTGTAAGGCTGAGAGGGAGACCAAGAATAGGATGGATGGACAGTGTGAAGAGTTCGCTAGATGTTAGAAGGATGTCTTTTGAGCAAGGAAGAGTGGCTGTGCATGACAGAAATAAAGGGAGAGAAATTGTGAATGAATAAATGATGACGCAGCCCTGAGGGGTTATTCTCCCGCATATAGACTGATCAGCTAGTCAGGTCAGGTGCGGGTAAGGGGATAGGTCTATTATTATGTGGCAGGGGTAAACCAGCTCTGCTGCTGGGCCCTGCTGCGGATGTCGCTGATTGCACTGCGCAGTTGACCCTTGTGCGGTGTGATGCGGTGAGGATCTGTCCCTTCTCCCCTTTGGGGCTAAGATGCGAATGAATGTGTTTGAATGGATGAGTAAATGGGGAGTGTGTCGTCCTGTCTCGGCTACCTCCCCTTCCTTGGGGGAAGCAGCCTAGGTATATACTGTAGATAGATAGATAGATAGTGTCATTGAGAGCTCCGGTGTGCACAGTTGATAGCTTTTGCTCGTCATGCTTGTCTCGCCAATGCAGGTCAAGGAGATCTGTGCTTTGTTGCACCTCCACAGTGCCTCTGTCTTGCTCATTACTGAACAGTGGCATGCCACATTGGTTCGACTGCATTGTGCCACAACACCCAATGTCCCTGGCGAGGAGGTGCAGTGCCAGGTCTGGAGAGGTTTATCAATTATCTGTGTGGAGTATGTGACCTCTACCCACATAATCTTCCATCATTTTCTTTACTACTGCACCAGAAATGCCAAGACTCGTTATGTGGAATATCAGTCATTTCTCTAGGGTAACATATGATATTCAGAACAGCACCGTCTCACAATCATTCAGTACATATATCTTCATCCTAAACTGATGACATTTCGGTGGGATGTACTGCCTGAAAGAAATACGGTCATGGAATAACTTTTGCGACTCTTCAAGCACAATCTTACTATGAATTATTGAAGGTCAGGGGGAGGAATGGAAACTTGCCGGGGACTGTACATGGTAGAGTAAGTAGTAGTAAACATACTCCAACTATCTATGCAGAAAAATAAAGAAAAACTTATGAATGTATAAATCACTAATGCCATTATCCATAAGCCAGATCAAAGAAAGTAAAATCTTTGTTAACATTGTAAATTCGTAGAGTTAACAATTACATGTACGAGTACATTACACATGCAAGAAGTGATTTATTGTGAATCTTATACTATCAGTTAATTTTCTTTGAGGTGGAAATAACGTGGATGGGTCGGAAGCAGGAGCTGCCACACATCACTATATAATGTTGAGAGAGAGAGAGAGAGAGAGAGAGAGAGAACATAATTAAGTTAAACTGAACTATTAATGGGAGAAACAGAGGCAAGTAGTGAGGTACATCCCTCTCAGTACGATATGCTTGTGTTAAACCCTAACAGTACAGTCCCATGACGTATTGTACAGAAATACATTTTTCGATAGCGCTACATGAGTTTTAGTAACCAAGGTGGAACATCAAGTACTCAAGGAAATGACCTTGCGAGTTCGGGGCTACAAGAGGTTGAAAACAATTGACATTGATAACTCTCGTATAATCAGCACAAATCGTCTTTAAAATAGATGAATGTAGTATGAAAATAGCTTTGACATAACATCAAAGAGTATAGGGAAAGGTAAGAGGGGACAGTGGCGCGAGTCTATGGGAAAAGTGTAACTTCTGGAACGGTGGCGCCGCCCGAGGGAAGGCGCGGAAACTGTGATAACAGTCGTTTGTGCTGGCTCACACCACATCAGTGTTTAAGGCAAATGTTAGCACTTATTTAGGTTGTAACAATATCTTAAGCTCCTTTATAGGCTACATATATAAAACGATGCACTAATTAGGGAATCTTATTGAATATTCTGCAGGAAAAAATTAGTAAATAAATACAAATGAGAGAGGCACTCGTCACTGGCAGCCCATACCTCACGACTTGACACAGTGACCTCTGACTGTGGTTTACATCTTCATTTAAAACTCCTGACACTAAATCAAGTGTCATTCAAAAGGCTGAGACTTAGGGAGTAAATAAATGAGATATATCAGGTCAATCTATTAGGAAATTGAAACTCTCCATTGCAAATAAGTAATAACAATATTGTATCTGGAGCAGCATTAGTATGATTTTAAGAAAATATCTGTTCTGTCTGCATGTATAGCTATGAATGCAGACAGAGGAGCATATCTATGGTCCCCAGTTTTACATCCTAACTTAACCTAACCAAACCTATTCTTCTAACATAACTTTTTAACCTACCCTATCCTAAACTAACCTAACCTAACCTATGCTTGGCAGCATAGGGATGACCCCCAGAGAGAGAGAGAGAGAGAGAGAGAGAGAGAGAATGATAAAGAAGAGGGAGAAAGGAAGGATTACCAGCAAATAACTAGAAAAGAAATATATAATAGTGATGAATATATACCGGAAGTTGGTTCAAATTATTCTGTTAAATACTTCAACCTTTCCATATTAACAATCATGGAATAATGATAATGTCAATGTCAATATTAATCAAAGCACTTTTGCTGCATATGAGGAATTATTGTACCAACAATGTATTTTTTTACAATAGAAAAAAATAATAACTGCAACTTTTTGGAGGGGGGGTGTAATGCCAAACCTTATAAATGTATATACAGGGTTGGTGGCTTTAAACCAATGGTTTAAACGAAGCATTTTTTTTTTTTTTAGCCAAATCCTCGCTCTCTCTCTCTCTCTCTCTCTCTCTCTCTCTCTCTCTCTCTCTCTCTCTCTCCTACAACTAAATTTAAAAAATTTTCAATTGCAAAAGTAAAAGAGGTCTTCCATGCATATGAGACAAGTGTTGCTGACTGATAAAACTTGATAAAAGCATGTGAGAGAAGTGTAGCTGGCTGATAAAAAGCTGGCTGATAAAAGCATGTGAAACAAATGTAGCTGGCTGATAAACGCATGTGAGACAAATGTAGCTGGCTGATAAAAAGCATGTGAGACAAATGTAGCTGGCTGATAAAAAGCATGTGAGACAAATGTAGCTGGCTGATAAAAGCATGTGAGACAAATGTAGCTGGCTGATAAAAGCATGTGAGACAAATGTAGCTGGCTGATAAAAAGCATGTGAGACAAATGTAGCTGGCTGATAAAAAGCATGTGAGACAAATGTAGCTGGCTGATAAAAAGCATGTGAGACAAATGTAGCTGGCTGATAAAAAGCATGTGAGACAAACGTAGTTTCATGATAAAAGCATGTGAGACAAATGTAGCTGGCTGATAAAAGCATGTGAGACAAATGTAACTGGCTGATAAAAAGCATGTGAGACAAATGTAGTTGGCATGTGAGACAAATGTAGCTGGCTGATAAAAGCTGATAAAAACATGTGAAACAAGTGTAGCTGGCTGGTAAAAGCTTTCTTTTAGACTAATTCAGGAACCGTATTTTCACTTTTTTTTATATCCGAGTTCATGAACTGGTTGTCTTCGAAGTGCTCAGCACAAAAAACACAACTTCTAAACAGAGACTCGGATGTTCTCCCCAGATCTGCCCTCCTCTCTTTGACCTCTATGTTAACAACACTTAGTAACCATAGTAGTCTATAGATAAAACACTGAGAAATTACATAGCATGAGCAACATAAAAAGAGCCTGATACCCTAAAACAACGCTCAGTAACCACTTGTAGTGTCTAGATAGATCATGGTGAATTAAAAACCAAAGCAACATTGAGAAAATAACCAACCAGATCAACATTTCTGATAAATTCAACAGCGTGAACATAGTTTAGATAAGATGTGATTGTCAATATATCACTCCCCTTTCCTTGTCCCTTGGGAATCGAAAAAGAGATAATCCCGGCCTTTTTTGCCTAGAATTTCAGCAGTTAATAGCAGCACAAACCTCACTGACCGGCATGATGTTTACATTCTCCAGCTCTGTTCCCGCTCCTGCTGGTTGGGGTGCCACTTCACCCAGAGATACACGGGGATGGTGCGACTGTCCCCTCTTAATCTTTCTCTATACTCTTTGATAACATCAAGTACATGCTGAGCCACGCAATGCTTCAATTTAGCTGTAAGTAAGGAAAACACTGAGCAATATCTTAAACCTAATGAACAGATGGTCAGTGTGCGGTACTGTGATTCCCTTATTTACGGCCAAATCCAAGCTTAATATTGTTCAGCAAGTATTTGATACAATATGTAAGATTTTCACACAACAGGGATTATGGCGTCTAGCAATAGATAGATAGATAAATAGATTTATCTTATCTATTTTAAACGGAATTTACGCTGATAATACGGGAATTAACAGTGTCGATATTTTCATCTTCCTTGTAGCACCAAACTCGCAAGTGGTCAGTTAGAATCCTTACCTTTGACAGAGTTCCAAGAGAGGTGGTGAGGTGGGCAATGAGAAAGCTTGGGATAGAGGAGTGTCCGGTTAGGGTCGTTATGGCCATGTATGTGGGTGCTCACACCCAGGTAAGAGTGAATGGAGATTCGAGTGATGAGTTTCCCGTAAATATTGGTATGCATCAGGGGTCGGTCTTGAGCCCCTTGTTTTTTATCATGGTGCTTGAAGCCTTCTCACGTGCCTTCAGAAATGGACTCTCGTGGGAGATGTTGTATAATGATGATTTGGTGTTGGTTGCAATGAAAGGGAAGTGGAGGAAAGATTTAGGAAGCGGAGAGATGCTATGGGGCACAAGGTAAGAGTAAATGCAGATAAAGCAAAAGTGATGGTATCTAGGGCTGGGGATGGTACTGTCAAAGAAGAGGGAGAGTGACCATGTGCGATTTATCACAAGGGCGTAGGAAGTCATTGTATCTTGTGCAGTGTTTGTGATAAGTGGGTGCATAAGAGATGTAGGCTAGTGATATTAGAGGTAGACTGCAAGATAATGCTGAAACATTTGTGCGGTGTATCGAGGAGAGCATGTGGATATTGCCAGACGTGTAAGGACTGAACTTGCTGGTGAGTCTCTTGAGTGTGTGGAAGTTTTGTTATTTGGGAGATATGTGCTGGAGGTGGGGCAGGAGCTACCTCTGTGGCTAGAGTGAGAAGTGGTTTGAAGAAGTTCAGGGAGCTGTTGCCTTTCCTGACATTGAGAGGGCTCTCCCTCCATGCTAAGGGATCTTCGTATGCGGCATGTGTTAGGAGTGTAATGCTGTGTGGTAGGGAGACCTGAGCGGTAAAGGAAGAGGATATGCGCAGGCTCATACGTACAGAAATGACAATGACTAGGTGGATGTACAGTGCATCCTGGAGTGCAAGGCCTGGAGGGGCTAGGTTTACAATGGAAGAGTTGAGAGGTAGGATGGGACTTGAGTGTATTGGTGTTGTGATGAAGAGAGGTAGATTGAGATGGTTTGGGCATGTAGAGAGGATGGGGGATGATTACTGGGTGCAGAAAGTGAGAAGTGTTAATGTTGGGGGTAGGGCAGTGAGAAGTAGACCGAAAAAAGACCTGGGACAAGGTCATTGAGCGTGACCTCAGTGTTAAGGGACTAAATAGGGAAGCTGCCACAGATCGAGCAGCATGGAGAGCCCCCATTATATGACCAAGGCAGACGCATGCAAGCATGCTGGAGCCTTCAAAAATGAAAACGACAAAATAGTGCAATATACATGCAAAGAGGTTTTGTTGTGATAGTAAACTAGTATTTATTGTGTTCAGCTCCTCTAGTGCTGTAAGAACTTACCCAAGTAAGTTCTTCAGAAAATAAGAAAAATGTATTTGCAAGAAAAGAAAACGTCGTCAAGGATAACTCAAGTGATCATATGCGAAACAAACCTTATTTACAGAGAAAGTGAAGGTAATTTTTTGAAGCAAATAAGATGCAATAAGCCTTTCAGTATCTCTTCTCTCTTCCTTCCCATACACCAGAGTGTACAGTGTCACTCT
Source organism: Coenobita brevimanus (assembly GCF_032717465.1). Lineage (NCBI taxonomy): Eukaryota > Metazoa > Arthropoda > Malacostraca > Decapoda > Coenobitidae > Coenobita > Coenobita brevimanus. The sequence goes on from NC_136961.1 coordinate 3,837,552, forward strand.
GGAAAGGCCAGAAAATTAGGGCAAATAAACTGAGCTAGCCACATGCACAATGGGTCATGATTCATTTATGTGGCAGTGGGAGGGACACTGGAGAGAAGTGTCGATAAGTGCGGCAAGAGGCAGCGTGAGCGAATGCAAACAGGAAATCCCCATCTGGCCGAGGCAGGTGTGCAGGCTGTGTGTTCTAGTCATTGACCCACCCACTCGTATGAGCACAGCCCTCCACAACCCCCCAGATTACCTCCATTCATAACATCCTGACTCCACAGTGCCTCCACCCAGAGATCTGCGGACACTTACACTGAAAAGACGACGAATAGGCGCGTATTCTGATCTTTAATTGAAAATTCTATGTGATGTAGTCACAGAGCTATGGCAAGTTGAAAGCAGCCTACTTCTCGGGGGGGGGGGGGGCACATACGAGAATGGCTCCAATCGTAGGACCCCCGAACGATATGGGTTAAGCAGTATTAAATCCTCTGTTGGTCAGTTGGTTGGAGTAGTCGTTTGCACTTTGATAGTTACCTCAAAAAGTGTTCACACAGTCATACAAAACGTGTATGTACGCTGTCATGTAGAAAACGTATCGCCCCCATAGTCTGCTGTATATCAACCAAACACAAAAAACAGACCCATCCAAACATGTATTATCGTCATCATCCTGATATCATGTCCAAAGGCGAAAGATAAAATAAAAGTAAGAACACTAGCATCAGCATCATTAACAGGGACAACATAATGAACATTACCCACCCAACGATGCACACAGTCACTATTCATAACTCAGCAACACATATAACTTATAATAACCAAACAACAACAACGAGCATCTCTATTACCAATTACTCACCAATATACATGCATTCGCTGATAATCATTCAAGAATACACTTATTAACATATAACCAGTCATTACTATAGTCCTTCAGTAATAACAACACAACAGTATGATGCACTCACTAACTAGTACCCGACAACATATAACTAATAACCATGGTGGGCTACACACTTTCCAGTATGGTACTGGTTACAGCAACGACCACCACCATTACCAACACCTTCACCAACAAAGCAAATATTAACCACCTGACCGTTTCCACACTTCACTGATAACAACACAACATAATCCTAAGTATGTCTTTAAGTCCCTTTGTATATTGTCTTATTCTTAGTAGCACCATTCATTTATCTACAGGCATAGCCCCGGGATTGAATGGTTTGCAGCCTATCTCAATATATCCAGCGTTACACAGTTCACCATCAGAATCTCCATCTCACCCTTCCAGTCACTAACATGCATTCGATGATAATAACAGTCACAATAAGCAGTATACATATTCAGTAGTCTCTAATAACCACACTGCACACTCAGTTATGCCAAGTTTTAACCAACAGCATCTCCATACATAGTGGTAGGTGGTGGCGACCATCATCCACTCACTTGATGTAATGCTGCCTACTTCTTCCTTAGCCTTTATCATTCTTTTTCTGCGCCTGCCCTACTCTCTTCCTATTTCTCCCATCTTTTCTGTCACTACTTAATGCTTTTCTTTCCGTTATAGGTGGCTCTACATTGAGTGACAAGCCAAATGGTTTCCTGTAAGCCAAGAAACCATTTACAACGCTGGGTGGTAACCATACGACCAAACCATACGTGCTCCCTACGTGTCAAGTAGGTTGGTGGAGGGTTAGTGCCCCTCCCTGTAAAACAAATAACTCAGAGTCAAATGGCCACCCCATACGGGATTACGGCGTCTGGCAATAGATAGATAGATAGATAGATCTCCATACATGTATTATAATAGGCCGTATATACAATTATCTATATAACCACCCTGCGATATCCATATTCACAATAACCACACAGTAATTCATGCATCCTCTAAGAACAACGATTCACATCCTCCAAAATGCCAACAACCACTAGTAGCCCTCACAAATAACAAGTCCTTCCCCAACACCACTTTCCTTTTGTTAATGGCTACTCAACAGTATACACATCCACAATAAGCACACGACAATCCATGCAATTACTGATAATCACACAACATACTCTCCAAATTCAATAAGTTAATATAACATCTTCAAATGCCAACATTTATTGACAACCCGTATCTCAGCCTCCATAGCACATTTGTCTGTCACAACATACAATATTTCCTACATTATATACGTAGAATTCACTCTGCAGGCTCCAGTGAGCCAACAGTTAATGTAACTCAAACTGTATGTCTGCACTTAATAGACACCTCCATCAGCCTTCCTTGAACTTCTTTAACCCCACACTCCTCCACGACATACACAATTAACTGCAAGATGATAGTCATAACCATTACAGTACACACATCAGTATGGTAAGAAATTACTATCATCATCACCAGTACCTTAACCTCTCCTAGCACTACGTTCCCACACGACACACACACGTTCCTACAGTAAATACAATCATAGTATCCATGCTATGGACCCAGCATGCCAATTACATCTACAAACTAGCATCACCAGTACCTTAATTTCCCCACCACCACGTTCCAGGGCGACACACACACAGGGTTCTAGGATAAACTGTCACTAATCGAGTCTGCCCAACAACAACTGCGAGAGTTCCCAGATAGTTTGGAAATTTAGGAGTCTCTGTCCTGACTTGGCCATTCTTTATTGTATTTCCTGGGCGGCTTTATTTTGATAGTGTGTGTGTGTGTGTGTGTGTGTGTGTGTGTGTGGTTTCTGTTATGATTACCTACATGGAAGGGATACATTTTTCCTGCTCGCGGTTTGATAGATCAAGTATTTTCATTCCCGGTCATGTTCCCAAAGCCGCAAGAAAACAGATCGTGACCGGTTTCCCTCCTTCTCTCACTTCACACTGATTAGTGGCAGAGTCGGTGGAGCAACCATGCTGTAGAAACACTGGATGAGACTACAAAGTGCAAAGCCTCGTGTGTTTTCTGTCACAGTATAATTGTTAATAATGTTCTGTAGATCCCTTAACTATTTGTAATGGGATCCTCTTTACTTTTGTTACACTGTTTCACATTCTTCATAGATATTAACATCACATGAATATTTTCAGGAACTCTGTTTCCATGTCAGTCGTTTATTATGCTTTTTTGCCTAAATCACATTTACAGTATGTGGCTTTTCCGTTTCCATTTATGCGTCGTCATTCAGAGTACTGTATTGAGCAACAATAATACTTATTATTTTAATTCAGTTCCAATAATTCTATCAGCCCGTCATTCATATCTCCTCATTTATATACAAAAACGCGTTAGTTGGCCTCGTGACCTGTGCCGTACAACAAAACCGTCACAGCGGGTTAAGAAATGAGCGGATTGTGCTGATGTTTGATGGAGAATGGAGCTGAGGCAGAAAAGTATGCCTTATGAAAAGGGTTGGTTTGGGAATATTCGCTTGAATGCAGTGAAGGTACTGTTTATTTCAAACTATCCTCCAAGATTGAAAGTATAATGAGAATAAAGAAATGGGCGAGGTAGAAAAAGAAATGTTAGGAATGAGCTGAAATTTTGGTGCAGGTTGAGAAATGCCATGAGAGTATATCCTGAAAAAATTGGTGTTGCAGGATTATTGGTTTTAGTGCAGTGAAGGCATATGTCAGTGTTCTCCCCCCAGAGGAAGCAGCAACGATAACACCAACAAAGCAATTTTGTACTGCCCTCATTTACGTGGCGTCTAGTCGCTAAAGAGACGCCTTCATGTGGTGACAGCGATATAACGAAACGGCTCCTCCACCTGGTTATGCAAACGTCTCTTAACTCCCTTTCTATCCCTGTTAGGAAGATGGTGGTCTGTCGGAGAAAGATAGCTTCAGCCTCCAGTCCACCAGGCTCATCCTACCTGGAGTTACGTTTACAACAAATACGCGGCTACTTGCGACGTAGGTAACTAGTCCTTTATGCTACTTTTATAGTCTGAATTACATTCCATATATACAGGCCACTGTACCGATAAACGATCATGTCACTCCGTATTATGCATAAGTTAACTCTCCGCCGCACATAGCACCGGGAATACGAGAGTAGCATGGGCTTTTCTCGTTCTTCTTCATGTTCTAGTGTAATATAGCTTTCAGGTAAAGGTTTATTGCACTGAAACCATTACTCCAACAGTACCCATTAAACAGAGCACACTCTCATCCAGCTCATCCCACCCATTCCTTTGTCCCCTACGCTCATTCGCCCCACCATCATCCAGCTCATCTCACATATTTCTTTGTCCCCCATGCTCGTTACCCCGCCTGTATCCAGCTCATTCCACCAATTTCTTTGTCCGCCACGCTAATTCCCCCTTCCCTTCCCAACATACAATGTCATTCTTGCAAGATCTCTTCAAATATACTTTCATTGCACCCACACCACTAATTCCACATTATACATTTTCACTGAATACACTTTGCTACCCGAATCCCACATCCCACAACATTCCTGCCAATCCCTCCCATTCCTTGGTGTACTCCATTCATTACTTAATCCCCATTTGATGCTTTCATAGCCGACGCAATGCACGAATCAGCGAACGCACTTTTTGTCTGTAATCTCAATCAGTTCTTTCTTCGTTGGTTACGTGTTTGTTTTAGTGGAGCCTTGCCTTCACTCAGGGTGGTCTTCTTCCTGTCTGGGGTCCCAGTGAACATACACCGGCCACGATCAGACACAAGCGGTTATGCTTCAGAAGTCATAGCACAGCTGAGTAGCTGTGAGCCGTCAAACACAGCCTTGGGAATGCATAAACTGTTTGTTGCCACTAAAAAAAAAAAAAAAAAAAAAAAAAAGTGACTTAGGATGAGTGTGACGCAAAAATAAGTGAAACTTGAAAGACATACTACGTCTTGATTTGGTGACGGACGATGATGTGTGTTGTGTGCAAGTAGTATATTAAATCTGTTTAGACTATGCGAGGATTATACAGTATTAATCCATCAAACAATACCGACGAACTTCCGTTAGAAATGTAGCTTCAGCTTACAATGGTCAATTTTATTTTGATAATTTTTCCAAGAAATATATCATGGTCATAAGTTTATGCAGCATCATAGTGGAAGAAATAGCTGTTTTTCATCTGCAACTAGGAGTGATATATAATGCTAACATTTCATAGTGGTAGCTTCATTTCCTGATGCTCTCCTGACGAAAGCTATTTGTTTCCCCAGAAAAGGGGACTTCCATACACTATTGCAACATTTGCCTGACTATACAAACATTTGCAATACGTAAGGTCTGTGTAATGTTCCGAATCATTGATGACGATGGAATCATGATTTTTGCCAAAAAGAACCAGTGCAGAGTTTACAGTCTTTGATACATAGTTTGGTGGGCGTGTTGTGACCGAGGGTGGGCTGGGGTGTCCATCACTCCGGCTCCCCGCCTGTCCAATAACTGTTGGGGAAGATTGGAGAAAAGTTTGGTGGCAGACACCGGCTGGGGGGATATTGCCTCTTTAAAAGCTCTTCACCCAGCATTGTCTTGGTTCACTTCTCTGGTTGGCATTCTGTTTTATACAGACGATTTATTCTCTTATTATGTTCTTGCTAATGTCATCTTCTTTTAATAATTTTAGGAGAAACTTTTCGAACTGCGAGGATATCTTTCAGTCACCTCGTAATTATAATAGATCCCCAGAGGTGGAGTATTAATAATTTGGAGATAAAATGAATAAAACATATAGATGTGTCAAAAGAATGGACAATGTACAATGTGTTACTTGTAGTTGTTGCAACCCCAGTAACATCTGGACGTGAACCCGGTGGATTGCAGGCTGAAGTTACCCTCCTACAGTCCACCATCCTTCTTCCAGGAGGATAGGGAGTTGAGAGATGTTTGTATAACCAGGCAACTTCGCCACCCAGTTATACTGATACCACCACGTGAAGGCGTCCCTCTCCCGCAGTACTATGTTCGTTAAAAATTATTTACGAATATGGACTGCACTAAGGTCATTAAGCCAGACAACTATTATGGGTATAATACCTGTGGAGGGGATGTTGTGTGACTCCATGTGTCAGTATAGTTTGATATATATACCGGTACTGACGAGTCACTTACCAGCTATAAGGTTATAATACTGTATATCACTAGGCACTTAACCGATGTCACCACTTATATGGACACAAGGTGTTCGTGTACCAGAATATAGTTGTAAGATGGTAGATGGAATTCACCCGATGAATACACACAAATCTGAATGTAATTTGCACTGAAATGAAAAAAAAAAAAAAGTACTCCAGGATATGGTAACAAACACATTAGAAAAGCATATATATATATATATATATATATATATATATATATATATATATATATATATATATATATATATATATATATATATATATATATATATATATATATATATTATTCTTGTTACTTTGCAATCATCCCGGTGCAGCCATTTAACTTTTGTTCCACCACCTGCCCACCATGAGACATGGGTTGGGTGTCATTTACCATTAACCTCTACGGAGCTAAAATCCATAATAAGGACCAGGATTTATCAACCAACGGTTGTGTATCGTATTTCCAAGGTCTGTTGGGTGCTTTCCTTGTCAGTTAATACTGTATATTTCTCTGGGTGTCCCTTACCATGCATCGTGGTTTTAATCCCTTTAGTTCCTACTCCTGAAATTCACTTCCTCACCATCTAATCCTTCCTCTTTCCCCCCTCCTTCTTTCTGACTTTTGGGCAAAGCTCGTTACAGTTTAGATTTCTTTTTTCAGCTGCGCTACTACTTGCTGTAAAAGGATTGGCTTAACTACTCATATTAACACCTTTAGTCTCTATATTAAGCCTACTGTCCGTTTCTGTATAATAGAAATTAATGGTAAGGATGGAGGACATAATGAGTTTACATACTGACAACACGTGTAATTATCATAGACCTCGATGAGACATAACATACATACTGAAAGTTCATTATCAGCAAACACTGTTGATTAATAAGGTGACAAATTAAATGGAATATCTGCACTCTATCATGTATATGACCTCCACAGTCATTGACCTACTTTCACTTCGTGTTTTGTAAGTGTTTGTTATTCATAGGACTTCTTGTTTGCCATTGATATTTCGCCTTAGTTAACCATTTTCTTCCGATGACATACTGTCTTTTGTTGCTACTGCCAGGCTTATCAGATTAATATTAACTTCTCCAAAAGGATGAATTACTTATAGCTTTCAATGATCTCTTCACCAATGCAGGGCTCTCCTAAAGCGCAGTATATTGTTTGCTTGTTAAAAATTAATCAAAAATATGTCACCTACAATAGCTTAATGGGGCTTAGTACAACCTTATTCATAATACAAGGATTCATATTATTAATTCATTATAAGTGAACTGTTATTAGGAGGAGCTACTCTGGAGACTGACAGCGCTTCAGTGATGAGAAACCGATGAGTTAATCAAGTATGAGAATTAAATTTTGATCTGACTGCAGGTCATTTCATATTTGTCAGCGTAAACAACACCTGCCCTGGAAGTACACACAAATTTTCATGCAAGTATCCCCTCGACTGCATATTGATTGGCAGGAGAAACAGCAGACATGGAAAGTCTCTGCTCTCTCCACTGGTTGTCTTTCTTGCAGAAACAATTAATTGCTTATGATAATTATTCCTCATAAAAAACATTACTGACAGAAAAGAAAAAGAGACGTGAGAATTTTCTGTCTTTTCCTTTCCTGTCATATTGGCAACAAACACAGCAAACCTCGGTGGGATTACTCAACACAAAGATACACTCTGTTGCTCTGCTAAGACTGACTGATGGATGTCGTGATACGGAACATCTGGGCTGGGGCCTGGTCCACGTAGGGTGTTCATACGGTTCATGACTGACTGAGAAATATTTTATTGGTTTTGAGCCTGATAGTTTTATTAAAACTATATTTCTGTTTATTCATTTTATTTCATTATTCTTATATATCTATTTCATGATTCCTGGTGGAACCCCTCATAATTGTCTGCGGAACCCTGGTTGGGAATCACTAGTTTAGAGGTTCTAGCGTGATTAACAGGTGCGAGCGACTTACTCGTAGAACAAGTAAATAGTGTACAAATGTTAGAAACGAGTGTCAAATGCAAATTGGATGGAGAATTATAAGACAAACAGACAGACAGTCAGAGAGAAAGGCAGACAGATAGACAGACAGACAAATAGATGACGGATATACAGAAAGGCAGGTAGAAAGGTAGGTAGGTAAGAAGACAAAGTAGCAGCAAAAGAAGAAATGACTAATACTGTAAGAGCACGTAATCACCAAGGACCAAAAATCCAGGTGGGCGAAAGGTGTGTATGGAAGAGGGAATATTGTAATGAAGTGTCACACTGGATCAAGACGCCCTTGATGCATAACAGGCGTCTAAGGAGGCTGTTTGTGATAAATCCCAGTGATCAGCGGTGCTCAACTGGTGTGAATATGAGCTTCGATCTTTCGTCTGACTACCATCAGAAAAATGTTTACTTGAAAGAAATCTTACATTTCTAGTTAAACTGCTGCAAAGCTGTATTAATTGACCGGTTACTTGCCACCGATGCACTCACAGATCACATGCAGGCCAAAACCAGACTAGTTTACTCGGCTGAAAGAAATGTCACAGCCTTACCCTTTCAGTTCGATGATATTTTTATATATCTTCATCCTTGCTCTCTCCGGACGATTTGGCTCAAAGAAAACTTTTTCGTGAAGGCTGTAACTAGCCTCTTCAGCTTCTTATATCTCGTACTCTGAGTAAACTTGACTAGCGTTAGCAAAGACAGATGATCAAAATGTCACCGTTGAAAACACTCGGGTCCCTATGACTCAGCCTCAGTTGGATACAGTTGTTTGATGTTAACTGGAGTAAAATAGTAGGTAATGTTGACACTGAGAAAGTCATTAGCAGTGTGAAGCATTCATCGATGAAGCTAATGAGTGAGTGAGTACATTAGACTGTGTTATCCCACTCTTGTGCACCGTCCTGCAAAAGTTGATAGCTTCAGTTACCTGCACTTTACCATGTGGAAAGAGTGAGGATTGAAAATATAACAGTGCAGCAATAATGCCATATTCATTAATGGGTTAATTATTATATGGTGACGGACAGTGTGTGTGTGTGTGTGTGTGTGTGTGTGTGTGTGTGTGTGTGTGTGTGTGTGTGTGTGTGTGTGTGTGTGAGAGAGAGAGAGAGAGAGTACACAGGAGTGAGTACATAAGAAGTACAGATTTCATGAGGCCAATTGGTCCATGACGAGGTTATTTGTTACAAAAAATGCTGCTCTTACTAAGATCTAATCAACGTGTGAGGGAACAGGATTGAAAATAGGAAGGCTTTCCTCCATCTACCACACCACCTGGTAAAACCTGCGGGAAAAGGAAAATAAATACACCACGGTTAGTAGGAGGAACATGCGTGGAAATTTTAAAGGAGAGGCAGGAAAGAAACGATTCTGCACTATGTAGTATCTGTTCTACGATTTGTAAAAGAAATGCAAACACAATTGTCAGATGTTCTTGTTATTAAACATACGTATCACAGTCGTCAGCATCACTTCAGACTGGAAATAAACGAGACTCAGTTATAGCCTACAGTCTCAATATATTGTTTAGCCGAATTTTAAATGTGTCAACAGTGTTTGCACTAACTATTGTTGCTGGTAACTTTTTTCTTTGTTCCACTAAACGAATATTAATATAGTTTTCCCCTATATTAGTGTTGTATTTCTTGCTTGAGTGTAAAGTGGAGGGACTGTAAGAAAATGTTCTGGAAAGAGGTGAAATGAGTAAGACAGGGTGGAAGTGAAGTTAGCAGGGGAGTGAAAGATAAAAATGGTAGATTACTAGTGGAGAAGGGAGAAAAAGTGAGCAGATGGAGAGAACACTTTAAGGAACTGTTGAACATAGAGGATGGAAGTAATGCGAGTATAAATGGCTGGGGAATGGCTGGGAGAAGGAGGAAGGTGAGAAGACAGGAAGAAATCAGTAGGATAGAAGTTGTGGAAGCAATGAAGAAAGTTAAACTGGGGAAAGCCCCAGGAATTGATGGAGTGTGTGGTGAAATGCTGAAGTATGGGGGAGAGATAGTAGTAGAATGGATGTGGAAGATGTGCAGATTGGCCTGGGAGGAAGGTAGAGTCCCAGAGGATTGGAAGTCAGGTATAGTTATTCCTTTGTACAAAGCAAAAGGGGAAAAAGAAGTGTGTGGTAATCATAGGGGCATCTGTCTTCTTAGTATAATAGGAAAAGTGTATGGTAGGATACTTATTGACAGAGTTAGAGAAAGAACAGAAGAATTAGCTGGAGAAGAACAGGGAGGCTTTAGGAAGGGAAGAGGTTGTGTAGCTCAGACATTCATTCTTAGATCTTTAGTGGAAGAGTTTCTAGAGAAGGGAAAGAAGTTGTATGTGGCTTTCATGGTTTTGGAGAAAGCTTATGACAGGGTGGATAGACAAGGATTGTGGAAAGTATTAAGAATATATGGAGTAGATGGGAAATTGTTGAATGCTGTGAAGAGTATGTATGATGGTGCTAAGGCTACAGTGCGTGTGGATGGTGAACTGAGTGAATTTTTCTCTTTGAAGGTTGGGTTGAAACAGGGATATGTCATGTCTCCATGGTTGTTCAATCTGTACATGGATGGGGTAATAAAAGAGGTACAATGTATGGTAGTGGATGTTGGAGTGGCCCTGGTGAGAAAGGGTAGTGTTTGGAAACTCCCTGTACTGTTGTTTGCAGATGATACAGTGTTGTTGAGTAAAGACGAAGGGGAGCTGCAAGGCTTGGAGGATGAGTTTGGGAGAGTGTGTAAGAACCGGAATCTAATGGTGAATGTAGGGAAGAGTAAAGTGATGGTCTTTGAGAGAGATGAAGTCAGTGAATGTACAGCGAGGTTGGATGGTGAGGAATTGGAAAATGTGAGTACGTTTAAGTACTTGGGTAGTGTGATGAGTAAGGATGGAGGTTTGGAGGGTGAAGTGCTTGAAAGGGTACAGCAGGGAAGAAAGGTTGCTGGTTCCTTGAAAGCAGTGATAAGAAACAGAGAAGTGAGCATGGATGTGAAAAAGTTACTACATGACAGTATTGTGATACCAACTCTAACGTATGGAAGTGAAGCTTGGACGTTGCTGGAGGGACACAAGTCAAGAGTGAGAGCAGTGGAAATGAGTTACTTAAGAGGAGCCTGTGGAGTCACATGGAGAGACAGGCTGACGAATGAGGATATAAAGAAGCGTTGTAGTGTGAATGTGGATGTGATAGGAAGCGTTAGGAGGAATACACTGAGGTGGTTTGGCCATGTGGAAAGGATGGAGGGTGAAAGACTGACGAAGAGAGTGTATGTGAGTAAGGTGGAGAGGGGAAGAGGAAGGGGGAGGCCGAGGATGAGATGGAGGGAAGGGGTGGAGAGGTATATGAGAGAGGGGGGTGTGAGTTGGGAGCGGGGCAGTGAAATGGCGGGGGACAGGGCGACGTGGAGGCGATTTGTTTGTGGCCACCCCGAACGGGATTGAGGCGTCTGGCAATAGATAGATAGATAGATCTCTTGCTTATGAGTTGCATTCCTTTTTTTCTAGTCTCAGCATCACTGCATTTCGGACAAATTATCATACATAACATCGTCAACTTTGTTTAGAGTTTTTAATACTTGTGTTAGATCTGCCCTGTGGTGTTGCTTTTTCAGAGAATGCATATCGAGTTTCTTTAGTTAATCTTCTTGGGTTAGATTTCGCATGGCTCATTTTCGTGGCTGTGGTTGCACTCTCTCGAGTCTGTCGTTGTCCATAATAATATTCGGACATCATTGCTGCACACAGTATTCTAGATGTGAACTAACTATTGACCGTTAAAACTTAGATATTACATCGAGAGTTTTGTGATAAAAGTGTCTTGTGGTGAAGCTGAACATTTTATTTACCTTATTGCTGGCTGCTATACATTGTTTTGAGGTTCTGATGTCGTTACTGAAAGTAACTCCTAAATACTTCTCGTAATATACTTCTGCCAGTGGGGTATTGGAAAATCGATCATTCATATCTTACGTTTTTGTCTCCATTTTGTTACATTTATCTATATTAGGCTACATTCACCTTTAGGCCTATCTATAATAATTTATCAATGTTAAACTTCATCTGCCATTTTTCGCTCCAATTTATTAACTTTTTTTTTTTTTTTATGGATTCACAGTTTGCTTCCGCAATTACTTTGCCTCCAACCTTCGTGCCATCTGGCTCCCTTAGAAACGCGTCCATTTTCTAGATCACTGATAGATATAGTTTAAAGAACTGGACCTGAAACTGACCCTTGAGGAACTCCGCTTGTTACTTCTAGCCAATACAATGATTAGCCATTTACCACTACACGCTGCTTGCGATTCGTTATGCAGTGGCCAATCCATTAACTTTAGTTTGTGAAGAGGCCATGGTCAGAGTTTATCTGGTAGTCTTAAATGAGGGGCCTTATCAGACGTTTCTGGGAATCTAGGTAGATGACATCTGAAGATATATTTCCGTCTCATTTATAATATATCAATGAAAAAGAAATCCAAGATAATTTATAAGACATGATTTATCATTACGAAACTCTTGCTGAGCATCTGTTATAAGATTATTCTTATTAAGCAACACTGTAATTATATCTCTAATATTTATTTTCCAAAATTTTGATTATTACTGACGTTAGGCTTACTGGGGATCCTTTTCTGATTAAACATTCTGTTCATAAGGATATAGATGCTCCAGATTAAGGAACGCTAAACTGAAAATCGAGAACAGATGGGTAGTTGGCAGCCAAAGAGAGTAAAATTACCACTGCTCAAAGGGTCATAGGCTGAGAGCCGAGCCAGAATAGTTGGCCTCACACCCGCCATCACCTGTCCTTTTTCAATTAACTTATCTCCCCTGGTGACCCTCCTCCCTCTTCCGTTACCTCACCTGGTTATCATCCTCCCCTCCATTTCTTTCACTTGTTGGCCATCCTCTCCCTCCCTTTGCCTCACCTGTTTGCCATTTACCCCCTTCCTTTACCTCATCTGGTTGCCATTCTCCTTCTTCCAGTACCCACCTGGTACCTTCCTTCCCTCTCCTTACATCACCTGTTAGCCATCCTCACCCTCCCTTTACCTCATTCTGCGTCTCTTTTTCCCCCTCCCTTACCTCACCTTTTGCCATCCTTCCCTCTCCTTACCTTGCCTGGTGGCCATCCTTCCCCCCCCTTACCTCACCTGGTGGCCCTCCCTTCTTCCGCTTACCTCACCTGGTGGTCCTCCCTTCTTCCGCTTACCTCACCTGGTGGCCCTCCTTCCCTCCCCTCACCTCACCTGATGACCCTCCTGCCCTCCCCTCACCTCATCTGGCGGCCTTCATGCTCTTCGTTCTCCCTGTCCTGTCTCCTGTCCTTCTAACCACATTTGGTTGCTTCTTTCACTTCCCTCGCTGGGAACTAGAGAGGAGATCATTTGCTGTAAGACGAAAAAAAGAAATCCAAAAGAAAAACAGCAGACACAGGCCACTGTGAAATACGAAGAAAAACAGTGGAAAGCCAACAGACAGCATGAAACATCTTTACAGTTCGAAACACCATTAATTACAAATAAAAACAAATGAATTTCCTCCAAGTTGTAAATATTAAAACATATAAAGAAATACAAAGTAAAGCAAAGTGGAACGAGCCTAGGGTGTTCAATACAAAGGAAAACAAATAAAATAACGCTGTAGTTTTTTTGTACTAAAAACAACAACAACATAATAGGACACAATGAAATATAAAAGAAACGTGTGAAATTTAAGAAACTTTAAGTAACCAGGTATAATCCAGAAGTGAATGAAATTCAAGCATTCCGAAGGGTAATCCATTCACTTTCAGCCCTCTGAATGGTGGAATTTACATCTGCTGAACAAAATAGTTTTGTAGTAGTTTTTAGTAAAACAAATTATTGCTTATATAAGAGTTAAAAAGTTAAGTTCAAAATTAACCCCTGTAATCCGGTAACTTATTTCCCATTTATTTTTGTTACTGTGGTAGGTGGGGGCGCTCACCATCCACTCACTCGATGTAGTGCTGCTGTCGGGTGTCTGCCCTTTCCTCTCCTCCATCCTTCTTTCCTTCCATCCTCTTCTGTCTTCCTTTCCTTCATTCTTTCCTTGTCCTTCTGCCTACGGGTAACTTTACACTCCCTCTTCTGTCTTTCTTTTCTTCATTCTTTCCTCTTCCTTCTGCCTGTGGGTGACTCTACACTGAGTGACAAGCCAAATGGTTTCCTGTACACCAGGAAACCATTTACTACGCTGGGTGGTAACCATATAGCCAAATTTTGGCGCCTGGTGGTTTAGTGGGTAGTTATTGCACTCCAGTTGGATTGAGCCGGTGAAGGTTTATATCCAAGGGATGGTTGGGGTTGATTGCTCATGTAATGCCACTCAGGGATGAGTGAGGCTGGTCACTCTCATCTTAAATGTCAGGACCAACTTGTCTAGTCCCGGGTTCCTACGTTCCACTGTGGGACGACATATGATCGGATGATGATGATGATTTCGGGTGGAGTTGTTGGAGACCATCGCCAACTCCTGGTGGCACCAAAATGACTGGACGGAGTTGTATAGTTAAATAAACGTCCACCAGTTTCTTCCCCATCCCCCGAAAGGATGATGATGGACTGTGGGAGGGCAGTTTTGGCCTTCGAGTGGGCTTTTGTTGGGTCTCTGTTCATGTGGGGGTGTCAGGGTATGAGAGGGTTGGTCTGCTGGCTAAGGCAGCGTCGGCACGCCCTCCTGCTTCTGTGGGATCCTATCCTCCTCTGCATCGGCTGCCTCCATATGATTTTTATTCTTTTATTGCTGAACGAATTCGGCGTGGTTGGCAAGACCACTGGGATGCGGTGGGGTCTAACGAGATGCATGCTATGTGTGGCGAGGTGGGCTCCTTCACTTACCGAGGCCTGTCCCACCGGTGACAGACTGCTGTATGACGGTTGTGAATTGGCCACACCCGGTTCTTTAATGGATTTTTAATGGATGGAGAGCGCTTCCCCTCCATTCTGTAGGGATTGCTTGGTCCCCTGGGCCGTTTGGCACTTGCTGGTGGACTGCCCCAGTTTTGGGGATGTCACCGTAAGTACCTCCCTGAGCATCAGGCCAGTGATGGCTCGTGCCGTGTTGCGTCGGTGCTTGGAGAGGTGGATTATTGTACGAAGAGGGGGGGGGGGAACCTCAACTTTGTGGAGGCAGCTGGATTGCTGCATAAGGTTTAGTACTTGGTGTTTTGTTTTTAGATATTTGGAGTGGGTTATTCTTTTTTAGTGGATCTAGATTTTTATATTTTCATGTTTATATTTTTACGTGTGATAAAGCTGTGTACCTGCTTTTATTCTCTGTTGGCGTCTTTTGCCTTGATTCCCGGCAGCATATGACCCTGGCAGCTGCGATATCATTTTTTTTTTTTTAATCAATCAGTGCTTCCTTCCCTGTCTTTGTTTCTCTTCCCTTTCTTTTTCGTTTTCTTCTTCCTCATCACCATCCCCATCGTCTCTCTCTCTCTCTCTCTCTCTCTCTCTCATTCCACTTATCTATCAATGTAGCGCCAATTGTTAATTCTTCCAGTAAAATTTTCTTAAAAAAAAAAAAATGGAATCGTCTGGAGGCGGATAAGAAACGATAACACACCATCGCCTGACGGGCTTATCCTCAATAATCAAAACAATTATTTTTTCCTGATTCGCCCCTTTCACTGTCAGTACTCTATATAACGGCAAATGAGAGGACATTCTACCAATACTTATTGTACTTGTCCATAACAGTTGGCACACCACCGGTAGGGAGATAAACCCAGTAGGATCTGAGTCACGTGGGTTGTTGTTATCAATTATAACTTAGCTTTCATTGCCAGATTAGGTGACTACTGCTCGTTGTACCCGACGGATTCACTGCTTATATACTGTATATTGTTCGTTGTACCCGAAGGATTCACTGCTTATATATATATATATATATATATATATATATATATATATATATATATATATATATATATATATATATATATATATATATATATATATATATATTGCTCGTTGTACCCGACGGATTCACTGCTTATATATATTGCTCGTTGTACCCGACGGATTCACTGCTTATATATATTGCTCGTTGTACCCGACGGATTCACTGCTTATATATATATTGCTCGTTGTACCCGACGGTTTCACTTCTTATATGTTGTGTAATATCACTGACATTTTGCAGCCACCTGCACACCCATAACATACAACAACACGGCTTGGGATTTATGCCTGTAGACTCCACGTGTGTCATCTTTTTTTATATCCCTGTCTTTTCCCAGAACACTGACTGAAGATGTCAGTATACCTCCACGACACCATCTGTACTGCTGGGCCAACAGGGACAAGGGATAAACAGACCGTGTCTGTAATTTAACCTAATTTCTTCTAGGTGTAAGCTGCATGTCATAAAAACACCCCCGATTATACAGTCCATCAAGTCTTGTATGGAGACAGCCTAGCACGTATTCGTTAAGGATGGTGGGTGTTAGCGCCGAACTGGTGGCATGTGGAGGTGTATGGTACGTAGAAGGACCGGTGGGCGTTAGGGAACGGGCTACTGATGCCTGTGTCTAAAGTCGTACCCGTGAAAAATACTGTTACTTCATGTCGGCTTCTGCAAATACGCCGTGGTTTACCCAAATCGTTCCACTACTTGTCTCTTCAGTATAGCTGCCCGCTTTTCTTAACCCACTCCCCTACCCACATCATTCCTACAATTTCCTTTAGTGCCGAGTTGATAATACTTAAAGCACGAACACTTAGACAGACTTACCGTGTTTTGACCATAAATTAGTAAACATATAATTATGGACAAACATGCCTGAGGCTATCATATTGTTGTTGACTTTATGTTATAATACGGTAAGCAGTCTGATCAGATGTCATTATAATTGGCTGTCCACAATGCCCGTTAATAAATGGTGGCCAGCCTTCACCTTAGCCAATGACGCTTTAACTCCATCAATTCCTGGACGTATTACTTCATTATATTCTCGCTGTTATAACATAATTTTTCTCGCCTTTGAAGCCGGACCTGAGATAAACAAAGCCCCCCCTAAAAAAAAAAAAAAAAAAAAAAAAACTTTTAACCTCTTCCATATGAGAGTTGAGCGAGTTTTCCTATCTGAATAAAGATGTATGATGCTAAACAGACTAGTATATATGACACCTGACTTACCTTCCTCCACTCACACTCTCATATCACATCCCACAAATCTACTCTTCCATAGGCCTACTCGCATTTCGCCCTCCTTCAAACTTCAGCCTCCGTTACTCGACGCTTTATTCATTCAGTCCTCCATCTCACTCTCGGTCTCCACCTCTTGTCTCATTCCCTCCGTATACTGTTTTAGCCTGTTCATCCCGAAGACGGATGTTATATTGTATTCTACGAATCCCCAGGCGATAAGATTTTTATATAGTAGAGATTTACCGAACTGGAGTGATTGGCTTGGGCCTTTGTTGTTAGCCTTCCCCTTAACACATCGTTTTACCCGTCCCCTCCCAGGAGAGGCTCGGGGAGGGGTATTGTTTTAACTCGGTTTTTCTGTTTGTTTGTTTGTTTGTTTGTCTGTTTTGTTTGTTTGTTTGTTTGTCTGTCTGTCTGCCTGTCTGTCTGTTAACAACTACTGGTGTGATTTTTACTAAAATTTCAGGGTTGATGGGCTATGACCCTCTAATCACCTCATTAAGTTTTGGGCCAAATTGTGCCAAGGCCCAGCTGTAGGGCCAAAAAAAAAAAAAAAAAAAAAAAAAAAAAAAAATGACGGGTAAAAATCGTTTTTTCGCCATAACTCCTTTCAAATTTGTCATACCGACATGAAATCAAAACTTAAAGGTGCGTCTTCCAAATCTTTATCCTATAACATGCCTCAACACATTAGGGTGGTCACCCCTCAGTTTGCGGTACGGGGTCAGTGTCAGGTGGGTCGGGCCTAAAATTTCAGATGGGCATAAAATCGTCAATTCTCTCCCGATTTACTCCAAATTTGATATGTGACATCTTTGACTATATATCCTGCTGTGTTTATACGTCAGAATTAAAATGATTGCCTTGGACGGGTTTGCTGTGCCTTGGCACCGCTGCTTGTCTTGGTTTTAGACCCTCTCACCATACTAAAATGTTATCTCACTCGTTTTGTTAGATCTTTTATGCTATACTACACCATTTTCTCTGTAGGGACTGCTCACACTCCTCTCTTATTACCTTCTTGCTGCCCATATCCATCAACCAGCTAAACAACTCGAAAAATTTTCCAAAGATTTTATATTCTCCCTCCCTTCCTTAAATCTGTCCATCCTTAAACATCGCTGTACAATATTTCATTATATGCAGTGAATGCTCACCATCCTTGCTTGTCACGCTATTAAATTACTTTCCCATGAAACCATTGTCTAACAGTTCATACTCTACAAGGTTCCCTAATTCTAAAATTGTACTTCCTGGAAAGATTTCTTCCAAACCTATCTTTCCACCTTGTTGTAGTCCGTTCCCAACCACACTACATTACTTCAGAGTGTGTGACCACTTCCCCCTTTCCTCTCTTCTTATCTTGGTGCAATCCTTTCCAGTCCAACCGCTCTGCAACATTTCATTCTGTGTGACATCTCTTTTCTCTCCTCTCCTATCATCCTGTTGCAATCCCTCTCATCCCAGCTCTTGCACGTTACTTCAGTCTCAGCAGAATTCTCACTCTCCTCTCTTCCCTTCCTGCCACCAGTCAGACCCATATAACAGTGTATATCCGTCCTAGCGAACCACTCAGCCCCTGTCACCTAATCTGCATAGAACAGCACTATCCTGTACTGTACAGTACATTGTGCCAGTTGTCGCATGTTGACTCTTTTACTGCAAGAGGGTATTTGTTTTAAGATTAGTTTGTGTCGGTAGAGAAGGAATGTCAGATATTAAGGGAAGAGTATCGTATATGATCTCTTAAATACAACTGAAATGCATAACATGGTGAAAGATGTCTAGGACGTTTGTCAATACAGTTCATCTTAAGTGAATCATATGTGAAAGTTGCATTGTACCCCTTTGATAGCTTATGCTAGAGAAAATTATTCGGATGTAGCATTTTACTATACAGTGCGGCGAGTACAAAGGTGTACAAAAGAAAGCAAACAGCTACAGACCTGCTGGTCCTTTTGTGGCTGTTTGGTATAGGGAAGGTTATAACTAACAAAACTAATGTATCAGCTAAAGACAAGCATAGCAAAGCAGAAAGGCTACCCCAACATTTCTCCTTTCTCTGAAATCTCCATTCTGGGAGATTTCAGTGTTCACCACTACCTTTGGCTCTCCTCTCCTTTCACTGATCCACCTGGTGAACAAGCCTACATCTTTTCCATCCTTAATGACCTAGAGCATCTTGTACAGCACCCTACCCGTATGCCTGACCGCCTTGGAGAGAGCTCCAGCATATTTGACCTCTTCCTTACAACTAATCCTTCGGCTTCCAATGTTAATCTTTTCTCTCCGTTGGGCTCCTCCGATCACAAACTTGTCCTATGGCTCCAGTACGGCCTGTGGACCCTCCAAAGAAACGTAGTCTGTGGCACTTTGGAGCTGCGGATTGGGAGGCCCTCAGGCAGTACTTCTTTGATTTTCCCTGGAATGATTATTGCTTCCATGGCCGGGAGCCATCTGAGTGTGCCTTGTGCATTACGGAGGTTATTCTCTCGGGCATGGAAGCATACATTCCTTTCTCATATCCTTTGACTAATGCAAGAAAGCCTTGGTTTAATCACGCTTGTTCTAATGTTGTCCGCAACAAGGAGAGGGCCTATAAAAGGTACAGGAACCAACCCACTCCTGAATCACATTTTTTACGTTTCTGCCTGGAATCGTGCTAAGTCTGTTCTTCGCTCTGATAAAAATAATTTCATATGTACTAAATGCTCTCAACTCTCCAACTCGAATTCTTCCCGCTCCTTCTGGCACCTTGCCAAAACCCTTTCTAACACCTTTACCTCATCATCCTTCTCTCCTCTTATCTACTCTGATGGTTCTGTAGCTATTTCTTCTACTGATAAAGCAGATCTCTTCGCTCAGACTTTCTCCTCCAATTCTACCTTAGACGATTCCGGTGCTGTTCCTCCATCACTTCCCCCCTCTAGCTTCCTCACGGCTGACATTAAAATGTCTTCAGCTGATGTATTTTCTGCCATCACAGGCCTCAATACTAACAAGGCATATGGGCCTGATGGAGTCCCTCCTGTTGTTCTCAAGAACTGTGCTTCTGTGCTTACACCCTGCCTAGGCAAACTCTTTCGCCTTTGTCTTTCAATTTGTACATTTCTTTCTTGCTGAAAGTTTGCTCTCATTCAGCCAGTCCAAATGAAGGGTGATCATTCCCAACCCTCTAACTATCGTCCAATTGCTTTAACATCCCGTATCTCAAAAGTTTTCGAGTCCATTCTAAATCGACAAATTTTAAAGCAACTCTCCTTTCTTTCTGACCGTCACTATGGGTTCCGTCAGGGACGCTCCACTGGCGATCTTCTCACCTACCTTTCAGACACCTGGTCATCCTCCTTTCGGGACTTTGGAGAAAGCTTTGCCATCGCACTTGACATCTCAAAGGCTTTCGATCGAGTCTGGCATAAATCTTTAATTTCCAAACTGCACTCTTACGGTTTCTCTCCTTCTATCTGTGCCTTCATCTCTAGCTTCCTTCCTGGTCGTTCTATAGCCGCTGTTGTAGACGGCCATCGTTCTTCTCCTAGAACTATCAACAGTTGTGTTCCTCAGGGCTCTGTCCTATCACCAACTCTCTTTCTTTTATTCATCAATGACCTTCTAAGCTGTACATCTGACCCTATCCACTCGTACACTGATGACTCCACTCTTCACCTTTCCACTCAGTTCCCGCAACGTCCATATCAGCAGTGACTTCAACAAACAAGAGATGAGGTTATGGCACACCTAATGTCTGACTTGGCTTGTATCTCTGAGGGGAGTTATATAATCTTGTTGTTTTTAATGCATCAAAGACACAGTTCTTACAGATATCAACCATACAAAATCTTCCACAGGTGTACCCACTAATGTTTAATAATATTCAGCTTAAGCCTGCATCATCCTTGAACATGCTTGGGGTTTCATTCACTCGGGACTTATCTTGGAAAGATCATATTACATCTCTTGTAAAATCTGCTTTCAAGAGATTAGGTGTGCTAAACCGACTCCGTACTTTCTTTATCCATACACAGTTATTGACTTTATACACGGGTTTTATTCGCCTCTGTTTAGAGTACAACTCTCACGTGTGGGGAGGCTCCTCACATACAGCTCTTCTCAATAGGGTGGAGTCAAAGGCTTTTCGTCTCATCAACTCTCCTCCTCTTACTGGCTCCCTTCAACCTCTGTCTCTTCGCCGCACTGTTGCATCTTTATCTCCTTTCTATCGCTACTTCAGTGCTCACTGCTCTTCTGAACTGTCTGCTTGCATCCCTCCACCTGTACGTAGCACCCGTCCAGTAGGAAACTCTCATCCCTTCTCTGTCCAACTCTCTAATGCAAGAGTTAACTGTTACTGCCAGTCTTTCATATACGCAACCGATCAACTCTGGAACTGTCTCCCTCTGTCTGTATTTCCTACTTCCTATGATCTCCAGTCTTTTAAACCCAGTGTGTCCAGGCATCTCGATGAACGGATCTTGAATTTGGCTCTCTCTTGTATTTTGTTTTCTCTTGGAAGGAACGGTTACTGCGAGCTCATGGCTTTTGGTTCCTTCTTCCTAGCATAAAAAAAAAAGAACCCTCCAGCCGAAGTCAGCAGAAAATAGTAAGAAGGCGTACCATCAAGCTTAGAAAAGCTGTCATGGAAATTTCGAAGGAAAGGGAAGAAAATTGTATTTTTCACTATTTCCTGACAAGGAAAGTTATAGTGTGAATTATAACACAGGCTGCTGCTGCGTTTGAAGAGGTTAAAATCAGCTAAGGCGAGACGCAGGGGCGGGCAGTTAGGTAAAGAGAGTACACACTGCTGGTGCAGGAAGAGGAGACACCTGTAGCAGTGAGTGTAGAGGACGTCAAAGATGGGTACAAAAACAGGAGAGAGAGAGAGAGAGAGAGAGAGAGAGAGAGAGAGAGAGAGAGAGAGATGAAGTCGTCTGGATGCAAACACAAGAAAAGTGCAGGAGTAAAAAGAGTGACGGGGAGGGGGGGGGAGGGGATGTGTGATGAAGCGTTAAGTGGGTAGAACATGGACGGAGGAGTGATAGAAAGATGAGACATGGTAGCTGAGAGTTACATGAATGTGCATTTGTGAGTTATTACTGCAAAGCTCAGGAAATGAAGGTGAAGATTTCGTTACAAGAAACCAAGCTAGGTGTGACTGTACTTAGCTTATGAACAATCTATCTTCAGAGGTCATTAAGTATGTCTTCCCCGTAGACATTTTTCAATGTTACAGTGGTAGACTGATAAGTCAGGATAGTCAGGTTACACATTACAGAGATTTTAACAGACTGCCCCGACAGTCGCCAACACATGCTCTGGAATACAACTGCAGATGTTAGGTACTGACGAATAAAGAAAGACTATCCATCATTATGCCAGCTTCATTCCTTATAATGTATTGGGACTTAACTTTTTTTTTTTTTTTATGTGTCCGACTCTGGGCATAGGCTTCACAACCTGCCCTCAAGGTCCAGTAGTCCTCCTACATACCATACACCTCTGGAATGGAAATTCTGATGAGCTGAGTTTGAAACCCGTAAAGTTCCCTGAATTAGCCCTCACCCTAAAGGTCATTCTTAAGTTAGGTTTCTGTGCTGTGTGACCCTAGACTTGTTGAACCCTGTAACTAATAAGAGAAAATGTCTGGTTCAAGAAGGTTACAGTGAGAAACTCGACAGGGGCATTAATTTGACTTAAGAGTTATAAATGAAACTGAGAACAGAATTGGGGAAAAACATGAAAAGTAATCAATGATAATTGTACGTTCCCAGACAAATGGGCAATGAGGATCTATCAAATTTGCATGTAATGCGTGATTTTTCTCAAAGAGCATATAGAGAGATAGACTATTGTGTAGAGATAGACTATTGTGTGTCTAAAGGCCACATAAGATTATCACGCCCCGGGGAATTGACCGCCCTGTAGTCGAACATGGGGATACTCCCAGGTTGGAAGGAAAGCTGATGAGAGGCAGAGCTGAAGCTCCCGTTTCATCAGCCCTGGGGACTAGGTTCTCACTATCCCCCTCTGTGAACACTTTCGGTGTTTCATTGAAACAGGCAGCAGGCCAATATAGTCTCCTATACAACTTTATTCCGTCAACACCAAACTACGTGCACATTACATACCACGCTTTATATTCTAAATTCAGACAAAAGTGCGCCTCATCACCCAGCCTCCGAGTCCCCTCTGGGGGTGGGAACAGCCCCAGACATCCATCTTTTTTCCGGTGACGGCCGAGTGAGATGCATGAAACCACTGTCTGACTCATTCCATGCCCATTTCTCCAACATTCCTGGCTATTCGTCTAATTCTCTTTCTGTTGAACACCACCCCCTTGCTCTAAATATCACTTGCGTTTCCTCACCGAGACTCAGCTGTCTGACGCATATGATTGCAAACTCTTCTCTGTATCTTCCCACTTCCTCTATACAGTACTGACTTCAAAACCAAAGATGGCTGTCGTCTATATTTAAGCACTAACATATCTTGCATCTCTGACTAGATATTTTTGTGATGTGTACTTATTCTCTAAATCTAGTGCCTATGAAAATTTTTCGACTACCTTACTTTACGGTGGAACACATCCTATCAATATCTCCATTCTCTGAAATCCCCATTCTAGGTGATTTCATTGTTTACCATCACGTTTGATTCTCCTTTTTTTTTTTTTCACTAATTCACCTGGTGAACAAGCCTACAGCTTTTTTGTCCTTAATGACCTAAAGCAGCATGTACAGCACCCTGCTCGTATCCCTTACTAACTTGGAGAGCGTTCCAACATGCGTGACCTCTTCCTTTCAAATATACTGTTAATCTTTTCTATCGGTTCGGCTCCTACGATCACAATCTTATCAGATTAACCTGTCCTAGCACTCCAGGATGGTCTGTGGACCCTCCCAACAAGTGGCGGCTGTGGCACTTTGGAGATGTTGATTGGAAGGCCATGAAGCAGAACTTCTTTTATTTTCCCTGAAATAATTATTGCTTCCATGGACGATAATCATCTGAGTGAGCCTCACACATTACGGAGGCTATTCTCTAGAGCATAGGAGCATACATTCCTTTCTCTTATTATGTGACTAATGCAAGAAAAAGTTTAATCATGCTTGCTCTAATGCACTCCACAAGGAGAAGGTTTACAAAAGGTACTGGAACCCAACCATCCCTGAATCTCATCCTTTTTATGAATCTGCAAGGAAATGTGTTAAGTTTGATCTTTGCTCTGCCAAGAACAATTTTACTCGTACTAAATGCTCCGAGCTCTCCAACTTAAATTTTTCCACTCCTTCTGGCACCTTTTTCCTGCTCTGATGGTCCGTAGCAGTTTCTTCTACTGAATAAGCAGAACTATTTGCTCAGACATTCCCCTCCAACTCCACCTTAGATGTTTCTGGTTTGTTCCTCCATCACTTACCCCCACTGACTTCGACACGACTGACATTAAAATTTCTTCAGATGTTTTTTCAGCCATCGTTGGTCTCAGTACTAACAAGGCATGTGGGCCTGATAGGGTTCCTACTGTTTCTTTAAGAACTGTACTTCTGTGCTTTCAACCTGCCTAAGGTACACTCTTTCGCTTTTGTCTGTCAGCTTGTACCTTTCCTTCTTGCTGGAAGTTTGCTCTCAATTCTCCTGTCCCAAAGGAGAATGACCATTCCCGGTGCCCTAACTATCGCCCGGTTGCTTTAACATCCTGTATTTCTGTTTGTTTAAAGCTATTCTTTTAATAATTAAATCACCATTCGTATCAGAGCCTTTTTTTTTTTTTTTTTTTTTTTACGCTGGTATGTGTTTCTTCAGGTACGCTGCACTGGTGATTATCTCACTTTCCTTTCAAACTCATTGTCATCTTCCTTTCAGGATTTTGGCGAAAGCTTTGCCATTGTACTAAACATCTCAAAGGCTTTCGATCGAGTCTGGCATTAATCTCTAATTTCCAAACCGTTTTCTAATGGTCTATAATATCCTTTAATCTGTGCCTTCACTTCTAGCTTCCTTTCTGGTTTGTTCAGAAAGTGCCGTTATGTGGTCGTTGTTCAAGTACTGCTGTTATGTGATCTTGCGTTGTCTCAAATGTTTTAGTCCACCTAACGCCAGATGTTTATATTCACCCGACAGTGAGTTGCAGGAGCCTGAGAATGTTGATAACGTCACTGTAATGTAGACAAATTGCAACTAAGGGTAAATGATATTATATAGATGATAATTCACAGGAGCTTGAAAGTGTTGATCCTGTCACTAAAAACCTTCGAGTGAGCGAGAAAAATCTAACATTCTTATCTACATAATAAAGATTGGCAAACGAGGAAGTATAGGGACGCTGTGGTGTTGATGTGGATGTGATTGAAAGCGATAGCAGAAAATTACTCTGAGATGGTTTGGCCAAGCGGAGAGGATGAAGAATGAGAGACTGACTAGAAAATTGTGTGGATGAGGTGGAAGAGGAGAGAAGAAATGGGAGACAGAGGATAAGATGGAGTGACGGAGTTGAGAGACATATGAGAGAGAGATGTGTGTGAGTTGGGGGGGAGGGTGAGCAAATGGTGGAAGGCAGGGCGACATGGAGCAGACTTATTTATTTATAGCCACTACTTACGCGATTTAGGTGTCTGGTTATAGAGAGATATATTGACTGGTAGATACACAGTTCATGAAACCGTTCCCTGTGCCAGCTTGGGATGGAACTTCCGTAATTTCAGCTGACATCTTTTGACCCCTTGAACAGATGGCGTGGTTGGCTGAGATATTCATGCAACCTCTTGGCGATTACTTTCACCTAGAGATGTATCACTACATTACTTTCTCCTCCTTGCCTCGGGTTCAAAATTCATCCCTTAGTCTCGAATAATGAGTTATAACAAGGACCTAATGATAGTCACGAAGAAGTGGCGGAGAAAATCGTAGAATCGTAGTAATATCATCCGTAATGGAGCTGTAACAAAAGGTTAGTACTGGAATGTACTGTCAGTCACGAAGCCGTGCATGGATAGAATATAGTGCCACAGTAATTTTCTATTATTCTGTCACTGATCTAAGGGAATAAAGTCATACTGTTACCCACATTCAGTAAAATAATTTAAGTAGCGTGTATATATTTTTCATTAGCTTTCCAACGATATACATACAGGTAGATCCTCTGTAACAATAATATTTTCTGAAACAGACCAGTTTTGATGCTTTGCTTTCTATATAGAAGTAAACTTCCTGTTATAAATAGACTGGTATAACATGGTTACTAACCATCAACCGCTCAACAATACCATACGTACGTACAGTGATCTCAGTCGGTCGAATAATACCAGCTAATGGTCTTCTTCAGTATTATTATTGCTCAAGCGGCAGTATTCGTAGCGTGAGCTGCTGGAAAACAAATGGTTTTAAGAGTAAGTCCTGCCCAAGTAACTGGGTGGGAGAAATGGATTTTCTCCAGATTTATGGCAGTCCGATCCCTGGGTTAAAGAAAGTAAACATATTGCCCCCACACTGACTGCAAATCTTAGACGGTGAATAAAATGGAGTTTCTGTTATATACCTGCCTTCAGTCGTTACTCTGTCAGATTGGAGGGCATATCAAGGATGTAACAAAGAATACGAATAAATTCAAAATGTTCATTATAAAACATGTAAAATACAGCTGTTCATGTTTTGTATTTGTATGCTTACTGTATGATGCCAATAAAACTTATATATTTACTCTGACTTATTCGTTTGATTTCACTTTATCTTTAAATCATACGTATTGTTTAAATATAATGTCTATACAGAAAACAGACAATCATTGTGCCTCGTCAGTTTACAATTATTGTTTCAGAACCTTGAAATATAATTTATACTTACCTATCCAATGCAGTGACATCTTTATTTATTCAGGTTGATTCAAGAGAATAATATTCAGTTTAGCCAAGTCATGAACTCTGAGATTTCAGTGTTTGGTACCAACCTGCATGAGTGTTGTTATTGATGTTGTTGTTGTTGTGTTGTTCAACCTGGTCTGACTGGCTCAGCAGACTCATCAGCCGCAAGAATGAAACCGCCTTTGTGGAATCGTCTCATAGGTTTCCTACACAGTTGATGTTGTGTCTTCATCTTAGTGTGGGATGTGCAGTGCAGTGCTTCACTATGTGTGGTATGTTTTGAGTCCATTTTACATGCTGGGTACGTGTCATCTGTAATTCCTCTCAGCCCAACTCAATGGTGGTAACTGACTGAGTAATGGGAGATGTTCTGATCTAAGCCTAGATCAGAACGTCAACTCTGAACAAAGGTACCTCTGATGGGTGGACGTAGAGAAGGCGGTCTCGTAATGCAGTGTTCTGACCGAGGTGCATATTGTCTTACCCATGTAATGAATATGTTGAGAGTTTATTGATAATGCTGGAATGTCTGAGGTGGGATGTTGAAGAGGGTAGAGTATGTTGCTGTGGAGGTTCTTTAATGTGCCTAGTTGTGCTGTGTGGTTCTCATATGATAACAGGGCAAGGCTGCTGTATACATTTGTGTGCCCTTCATATCAAGATATTCTATCATGACAAGTTTCAGGAATCTGTCAGTGTGAAGGCTTGTGCACACCCTTGTGCTTTCAGTTTTAATGATACAGTCAAAACTGTAAACCTAATTCCAAGAAGCTACACAAACCATTGAAGCGTTTGGACTTTTCTCGACTTAAAATAATCGTTTGATGTTATCCTAAATATACTCCAAGGCTGCACCAATAAACATTAAATGGTCACCTGCATAATTTGTTGAGAAGTTTACTGTTATGTATGCTCTCAGATAAAGAAAATCTTTTGGTGTTTGAATGAAACAATCAGGTGTGCCAACCACAGTGAAAAGATAACCGCACCCCAACTGAACCGCATTTACATGCCTTATTACAGAAAAAGCCTCAGTGATTTACCCTCTCAGGGTCTCGTTTTTCCATAGTATTAAGTTCCAGCTAAAGACAATTTTATTCAATAGAGAGTGAGTGATAGGGGCCAAAGTTGACCAATATTGGTACCATTAACAATCTCCAGGTTGGAAATATTTTAGTACATATGTTGTACTCCTAGTAGTAGGTGGGGTCACTCACCATCCACGCACTCGATGTAGGCTGCTCTCGGATAGCTGCCCTTTCCTCTCCTCCTTCCTTCTTTCCTCCCTTCCTTTTTTGTCTTTCTTTCTTTCATTCATTCCTCTTCCTTCTGTGTATGGGTGACTCTACGCTGAGTGACAAGCCAAATGGTTTCCCGTACACCAGGAAACTATTTACTACGCTGGGTGGTAACCATATAACCAAATTATGGCGCCTGGTGGTTTAGTGGGTTATTAAAGCACTCCAATCGGATTGCGCCTGGGTAGGTTTATATCCAAGGGGTAATTCGGGTTTATTGGTCATGTAATGCTATTCAGGGATGAGTGAAGCTGGTCACTATCATTTGAATTGTCAGGACCAACTTGCCTAACCTCGGGCTCCTACGCTCATCATGGGGCAGCACAGGATTAGATGCCAGCATACGATTGTATTCAGCTGGGAGTGGAGTTCTCAGATCCTAAATGATAGTAAACCACTAAAGATGGTCACACCTCTAGTATTCTTGCCCAAAACAATACTAGACGCTTTTACTTAGCTGAGAGTAGTAGATACCTGATTGATAATACTGGCAGCATAATCCTCTTAAGTACGAGTTTTCCCTCTATGGTCACTTTTTGAGCTAAGTATCGGACTGTAAGCAATTTCTTTGTCCACTTGGCCTCAGTACGATTTAATGTCACTTAAGGAAGAGCACTCGTATTGGAGGGGCTAATATGGCTATGAAATAGGAGTATAAGCCCTCCATTTCGAATATGAAGGTTACAAGAATAAAATACCATAAACACTCATGACAGACAAAGAGTAATATGTTTTGAATCATCTGTTGCTGAACTCACCATCTAGATGCTTTTATTCAACTTACAAAATGCCTTTCACACTTTAGGCGTTGAATGCTTTATCTATCTCACGCAGTTGAAAATATCATTTGGAGAAACTGGAGATAGGAAAAACATAGTACGGAAATAAATCATCACTGTACAGGAGGTAATATGTACTGTTCAAATCCTCCCAACTCGCAAAGTTCATCATTCGTCTTTGAACCTTTTGAACCTCTGAAGCTTCCATATCTGTCATTATTCACCTTCAGATAATTTATGCAGGGAAGGAAAATCTTCCGTTTTGGAGGGGTTAATGAAGACTATGACTAACCCCACCCATCCAGATATCTCTTCTGCTATGTACAAAATTCTCTAAAGATAGCAAGAATAAGCTAGAGAAAGGAGTCATCACTGTGCAGGAGATAATACCGGCTGTTCGAACCCTCCCTCACTGAATTCGCCATCCTGTTCTGAATCCTATGGTGCTTTAAAGCCTTTCCTTATATGGCCAGCATAGGTGATAGTGAAAGGATGGCCCGGTGGAGAGGAAGAGGAGGGGCGAGAGGAATCCGAATTTACATCTATTACTTCCATTTGTTTTCATGCACGATACTTCACTGTATATTGTAGGATATAGAGCTATGGGTAGTTATTATTTACTTAAGGATTGTAGACCGATTCTCGTCTTGGCATTCACAGCAAATGAACTTTTTTGTGGTGCGGGGAAGGAGGGGTGAGCTAGTTGCCGCCCTAATGTATGATTTACTTTAAGTTCCTGTAGCTCACTTTCCGTTAATTAAAATCATTGATGTTAACTGGGATAAGCACTAGAAATGTCCCGTGAAAGAGTTAATGATCGTCGTATATGCAGTGACTCAGTTTCAGGTGAATAATACTGTTTGTCAACAGCTGGAATAAGTACTACAACAGACGTCACAATGAGACGGTTTACAGTTTCTTGTTTCGTCCCAAATGAGCATATACTTGCTGGGAACGATACTTTTTTTCATCGCGGTTGCCACTGCACACTTTTTTTTCCCTAGAGTCATACTTTTTGAGAACCTGTATATGTACATTTTTTTTTTTTTTAATCGAGGCGAAGATGCACTTGACAGATTGGTGATGACTGGCTGGATGCAATATGTCCGAGTAATATGATTGTATTTCAAATAATTTCCAGTAATTATTAGTAATTACTGGTAAATATTTGAAATAAAACGATGTTATTCGGACATGCCGCATTCAGCCAATCATCACCAACCTGCCAAGCTCATCATCGCCTCCATAAAAAAGTATAGTGGTGACTGACACAGGTATGACCTATGGTAACAGTTTTGGAGGCAAACTGGTCTAGATGCTCGTTATGGTACAGTGTTTATCCTTAGTCAGTTTCTGAGACAAACTGTTGCCAGTAGTACCTGTGGTACAGCTTTTAAACAGTTACATTTCTTGGTAGTGTATTTATATTTTCAACCACATTGACAATTAAACTTTTTTATGCACCTAACGATTTACCCTGTTAGATTATCTCTTAAATACTCCGGGCAAGGCATCTACATTCCATGCCATTGCATGAAACTTGTATGAGATGTTACATGGTCGTTACCAGTAACTTCTGACGATGTATGCCATGGTCATATGCTCCACTATATTTAGCTGATATTGGGCAACGGGAGTCTCACGGTCAGGGCAAGCGTAGGCGGTAGCTGAATCGGCAGAGAGGCGGCCTGCAGTCCTAATGGACCAAGGATCGAATCCCGGCTGAGGCAGGGAACGGTTTAAGGATTTGATTTTCATAAAAAAGCAGACTTTGCTGATCTGCCAGAAGATCCGCTGACATGTGAGAATACCCCTGCTAATACCAATACACAAGTCCTGTAGGAGAATGCCCTAGCATGTATTCAATATGGATAGTGGGTGTTAGCGCCGAAGTGGTGACATGTGGAAGTGTGTAGGAGGACTGCTCGGCCTTGGGATAGGCCTTGAAGCCTCTGCTCAGAGTTGGACACATTAAGAAAAAAATCAGACGATTTAAATTAGCTAGGTGTATCACACGACCCTGAGAACTTGAAGTTTTAACCATCAGTTTTCAGAAAACTTGAACAACTCTGTTACTGTATTTAGACAAATGCCTAACCATTATTTCCACATGAGAAAGAGTCATAAGAGCCTTAGGCATATAAGGCATAAACCAGTGTGGCATTTTATTTTGGGTGTCTTGTTTCCCCGTCAGTAGGGGCGCTTCAGCGATACAACTCACCTTAGTAAGCCGTGGGATGCAGTTGCCACTGTTAACATATATTTTTCAGCTGGCCTTAGATCATTTTCTTTTAATTCCAGCAGAGTGAAATCTTTTGCATTCAGCGAGTATAACACTTCAGTGCAATGACGAAATAATATCCTATTCTTGCCATCACCATACAGCTTTGTGGAAAACACCAAGGGCAGAGAGGGGACCCCTTTTAGTGAACGTTTCGCCAAGCAAGCTTCTTCATAAATGCACACATTGGTAGCAATAATCAGCTCAAATAATTAAAGCCTGGGACATCATTAACAAAAACAAGAACAATAATGTTTATGAAACCCTATAATAGACCTAGTCTGGCTTCACCTCGCTTAACAAGAATGCCAATGGTTTCGATAACTTATATATATATATATATATCCATCATCCAATCCTACGTTGCCCCATGAGGAGCGTAGGAGCCCGGAGCTAGGCAGTTGGTCCTGACATTTAAGATAAGAGTGACCAACTTCACTCATCCCTGAGTGGCATTACGTGAGCAATAAACCCCAACCATCCTTTGGATATAAACCTTCACCGGCTCAATCCGATTGGAGCACAATAATTACCCACTAAACCACCAGGCGCCAACATTTGGTTATATGGTTACCACCCAGCGTAGTAAATGGTTTCCTGGTGTACAGGAAACCATTTGGCTTGTCACTCAGTGTAGAGTCACCCACAGGCAGAAGGAAGAGGAAAGAATGAAGGAATGAAAGACAGAAGAGGGAGTGTAAAGTTACCTGTAGGCAGAAGGACAAGGAAAGAATGAAGGAAAGAAAGACAGAAGATGATGGAAGGAAAGAAGGATGGAGGAGAGGACAGGGTAGACACATGAGAGCAGCACTACATTGAGTGAATGGATGGTGAGTGCCCCCACCTACCACAATATATATATATATATATATATATATATATATATATATATATATATATATATATATATATATATATATATATATATATATATATATATATATATATATATATATATATATATATATATATATATATCCTTTCCTTGAGTTAAAATGATCAAACTTTCCAATGCAGGCAGATTCAAGATTCTTTATGTTGATATACAATGAATGCGGTTTCTTGCCTGTTTATTGTGTGGTCAATATTCAACTTATGTATGTTATATTGCATTACTCAAACGAAATTTCTTCTATCTATCTATTGCCAGACGCCATAAAGTTATCTATCTATCTATCTATTGCCAGACGCCACAATCCCGCAAGGGGTGGCCATTTGACTTTGAAGGTATTTGTTTTACGGGGAGGGGCACTAACCCTCCACCAACCCACTTGTTGACATTTATGGAGCACATATGGTTTCGTTATATGGTTACCACCCAGCGTTTAAATGGTTTCTTGGCTTACAGGAAACCATTTGGCTTGTCACTCAATGTAAACCCACCTGTAAAGGAAAGAAAAGCAATAAGAAGTGACAGGAAAGATGGGAGAAATAGGAAGAGAGAAGGGCAGGCACAGAAAAAGAATGATAAAGGCTAAGGAAGAAGTAGGCGCACTACATCAAGTGAGTGGGTGATGGTCGCCACCACCTACCACAAATCATAAAGTTATAATTATACTTATTGCTCTTTCTGTTCCTCGAATATGAATATATAAGAAAAAGAATAAGTGAGTATTAGCATGATGATAAGGACGACTGCATTAAACTTGTTTCTGAAAATCTCTCATAAACCGAGTAAAATAATCCGTCCGTATGAAAAATTAAATATTATTATAATCTGGTGATGAGAGGGACCTCTATGGCTGAATACTATTTCCATAAATCGCTTCATTACGAAAGGTCTTCCGTCTGTTACTGGTAATAAAATATGTATAAAAAACGTTAGCGTACTGATGTGTTTAAAAAAGCAAATAATTTCGAATGAGTTAATTTTCATTCACTGGATAAACTTTTTATTTTTTTAAAATTGCAGTGAACTGAAGTTATGGAACCAGAGTTCCAAAAACGTTCTATTCATATGCATCGGTTCATCTGATGCAGCACAAACATCAACAGGCTCAAACTTTATTAATTTGTGCAGATCCCTATATACCTGTTGCGTTATTTCACCAAATGGTAAAAACATATACTATGTTGGGTGACACAAACATGACCAATACCTGTACTGATCCTTGGTGGTGTGGTGGGATTATCCCTTCAATCATGCCATGTGTGTTGTTGGTTTATTCTCACTGCTTCCGGTTTTATCCAGCTTATGGGAGCCATATCCTGAAGAGTCACCCACATTTACTTCCCCCCAACTCGAGAAATCTCTCCAAATTTGGGTATACATGTCTGAAGGCATCTGCAATATAATATCAAAGTGTTCAGTGTTTTTTTACGTTTTTCAGTGTTTAGTGTTTTTTGTTTTTGTGTTTCATTAGTTTTAATGTGTTTTTGTATTGTTTTCTTGAACTCTTATTATATCTCCTTCTCGGGTTTTATTCTTTGTTGTAGTCTTTTTTATTGCAGTCCTACAGCAAACGACCCTGGCGGTTGACTGCCATTTTAGTTTAGTTAATTAGTCAGTGAGTCAGTACCAGTCCATATGGATAAGAGATTGTAGGTTTGTTCACCTGGAGGATCAGTTATTGGAGAGGAGAGACAAATGTGGTGATGAACTTTATCATCACCTAATATGAGATTTTTAAAATGGAGAGCATGTGCTCCCCTTTAGAAACAGGGAAAGTATTATGTATAGTCAGCAGAATTAGCAAATAAGTAAACAGCACAGATAATGTTGGTAAGATAATGACAGAAGAAACAAAACTAGAGTGTTGAGAATCCTGAAGCCTTGTGTGACCTGTGAATACATGTAAATCTCTTTATATATCACTTAGCATCACTGAAAGGATAACTGGAGCAGGTAAGGTAGCATCTCCATCAACCTTTCGACAACCTGATGGATAATTCATCTCAACATCAATTTGGTGTTGAGTGTAGCAGGTAAATGTGGCATGTCCCCCAAACTGCGATTTGGCGGGAGTACACCTCACCACTATTTTCGGTAAACCAATGATTACTTCTAATTAAATAATATTATTTACCAAAATATAGGCTGAAATGTCTTATTTGACCTGCGTTCACCTGTAATATTTTACTCCCATGATTAATACACATAAGTGAATTTTCATATTTTTTGTTGTTTAAATACATTAAGCAGTACTTTTGCCATGAATCATGCACCCCATCCCTTGTCCAGAGTGCAGGATCCGACCCTGGCAACTTGACAGGTAACTCACCACATCATCGTTGAGGTGTTCAGTGAAGCAGGTAAAGGTAGCGTCTTCCCCGACTTGATCCAACCTCTGTGCTGTTGGGACCCTCGGACCCCTGATCCATTATGACTGTCGTCCACACGTCATCATCTTCACCAGCCTTCTCTTTTTCATCTTCATCTACCACCTACCCGGATCCCCCCAGCCCCTCTGCCAGAGAAAGGGGACTCTGATCTCCACTCTGTATCCACACATAACATGGCAGAGGGAGAAGGCGTATTAAAAGATTCACTTTGAGTGGAGACTGCCAATACTAGTTCTGTAAGCATAGAAAAGGGGTAATTATTAGCCTTGCAGTCAGTGGTCGAAATTTTTACAATTATTCTATTTCCATACTATTATGGTTAGCTTAAGGGGACACAATTAGAGCTGTAAGCGCTTGCATATAACGTTTATGGGTCCCTTTCTTACTGGGCAAGGCTCAGTCTAGGCCTGTGATACAAAACAAGGAGAGATTACATATGGTCATCAACTGCACGAGAGTCCTTAAAGTAGACAGTAAACAACAAAACTCAATTCACCATAAATCCAGTGAACACTCTGACTCCTGTTTTTCCTGGTCTTTGCTAAAACCTCTCCATCAACTTTATTTCTCTTTTCTTTCTCTTTGCTTCCTGTTTTCTGTTCCGGTGGCTCTACTGTATCTTCATTTGACAGCCCTGAACTTTTTACTCAGACATTTTCATCTCAGGCTGCTCTGAAGATTCTTGGTGCTGATCAATTTCTCCTCTCACTAACTTCAAATGATGATGATCCAAGTTTCTTCGGCTATACTGACTGCCCTCTCTGGTTTTGATATAGAAAAAGTATACGGTTCATAAAGAGTCCCTCCTGTTGCTCTGAAGAAGCGTGCCTCCAAAACAACACCTCACCAAGGCACACTCTTTTGTCTTCACCTAACAACTTGCGCCTTTCCATCTAGCTGCAAGTGTGTACTCATTCAGTCCAACCCAAAGAAGGATAACAGTTCCTTACCCAGAAACAATTATCAGTTTCCTTTATTCTGTTGCATTTCCTGATACTGAGAGTTGGTGGGAACATTCCGCTCCATAAACAGGCGTCTTGTGTAAGAACGATAAATTCGTGTGTCTTAGGTGTAACTGTCATGGTAGGAAGTAGAGGATTAACCACAAAATGATGGGTTGATGATTCTAAGTGATATTTAGTCTTAGGAACTGACTCTGCTTTTGTTGTTTAATGGTTCCTTATTAGGCCGTTAAATAAAAGGCTTCACCCACAGGTATACTAAAAATAATTTGTACTGATTTTCATAGAAGATGAGATTTATTATGTATGGAAATAAACGTTTCACACGTTTAGATTCACAAATTAGCAGCTGCAACTATGGAGCATTCCAGTGAAGAGAACGTGGTTTTGTGTATTATTAATGAAATATAAATTGATTTTACTTCAGTTAATAAATTTGTTATGAATAATTTTTGTCATTAATTTAATGCGTCAAAATCTATTTTCGTTGTCAAAGTTCTGCCATCCAGTGTTTGGATAACACTGGATTAAAATACTTCAAGTTATTTTGGCCACACACACACACACACACACACACACACACACACACACACACATTGCTCAAAATAGGTCCCACCCTGCCCAAAGCCTTGGATGGGCTTAGACGTTTATCACAATGAAAATTTCCCGTCTTCCTAAGTAAACATCTAGGTAGACATCTAAACTTTGCTTTTTATATTATACATTTTTTTGTGATTAAAAGTATAGATAATAATGCATGTATACTATTCTGAGTGTCCAGTCCCATATTATATTGGTCACAGATAATTAAATCACAATACCTGAACATTCAGTGTTCCATTATTTCAAGTATACCAGTAGAAGGACCATAACAGATCTTTAAAAGTATCGGATATGCCGCCACATTTGTATCCAGTTAGTTCTCTATAAACAGAGGTTACCAGTACAGTACTTTCTGAATCCGACCTTAGATTTGAGCTTTTTTTTTTTTTTCACAGTATATATAAATGAACATTAACTTGAAAAAGCATGACTTTTCTAATTTAACTTTTTTTTTAGGGGGGAAGGGGGGCAGGAAACAATTCTACAGAACTACAGACTTAGTCTACTACTTTAACTCACCACTCAATGTTTTTGTTTTCCTGTCTAAAAAAATAATGTAGTGTTACTGTTTGACGATTTTCGGTTTTTAATAGTGAAGTCCTGCCTTGTGCTTATTGGAGGTTAACACACACACACACACACACACACACACACACGGCTGGATACTGACCTGTGAGCAAATATCTGGGACCAACAAGAGATTCAATACAGAGAGGATAAGAGTCCCGGCATCCATTCCCTGACAGTACCCACTCGTTTGTTGGGGCGAGTAACGCACAGAGGAGGCGTGGTGTCAAATATTGTGCGAGAGACTGTACAGTACACAGCGAACAATGTGCTGCTGTACTGCATAAGAATGAAGATGGCTCGAAATACTGTACCAAAGTAAACAATATACATTGCATGATATCGAATGATAACCCCAGGGAGGCAGGTTATCTAACACAGTATGAGAGAATGTACTAATATGATTGAGATGAAATACTGTACTGCGATGTACAGCACAGAAATGGACTACAACTTGATAAATACTGTATAAAATTAACACTGCCCGCAAACCATGCAAAAATACTGTGCACAAGTTAATTATATGCTGAAATACTGTGCCAAATGAAGGGCATTATCCACTGGATCAAGGTAGTCTCATACTTTATTCAAAATACTGTACAAAACTGAATCATACTACGACATACTGAAAAATGTGATGAGCCTGGCAACTTTATGCGAGATACAGTACAGAATGAAGAACACAAGGAAATACTCTAGAACTGAACAATTGTGTTCGAAAATTGTGTAGAAGTAAACAATGCACCAACTACTGCATGGAGGTAGCAGTATCCATAATGCTTTCATACACTGTTTACAGTTAATGAAAAATACTACGAATAATTGTTGTACGTAATGAAGAATACTAAAATACTGTACAGAATGAGCACCGTACGATTACTGAACACCAGTAAATACCATTGTACGAAATGCACACGAGAAGTGTACTGGATATTGTAAATACCGAAAAGCACAGTGATATGAGCTACAGAAATCGACATTGTGTAAAGTACATTGAAGAAATTGATTAAATGCGAAATACTGTGAAACAATGAACAATGTGTGAGAAACTGTATCAGAATTGTCAACAGTATACTAAACAGGTTACGTAGGAGGCGCGGTTCACGATGGCGTTAAACAGTGTGAAAAAACATGATGTATAAAAATGAATACGGCACTAAACGACATTACAGAAATTAACAGTTACGATATATACTGCCAATATTGCATGAAAATATTTACAGGCATCAACAATATTATAGGGAATACTGCATGCAAAATAAACGCGGCACACACACACACACACACACACACACACACACACATATATATATATATATATATATATATATATATATATATATATATATATATATATAGAGATAGATAGATAGATAGATAGACAGATATACATGAGAGAGAGAGAGAGAGAGAGAGAGATTAAAAACAATGTGTGCAAAATACTGCACACAGACTTATGGCTCCGGGCGAAAACTAAAGAGGAAATTATAAGCTATTCAAGCAGTGCTCCACACAAGTGAACAATACACGATATACTGTACAAAAATTATCAATGTAATGAATATTGTACAGCAATGAACAATATGAAATATTGTAAAAAAATGATCACCAACTCTCGTTAGAAGAATAGCTTGATAATTTTTCGTTGGGGAGCTTGTTGATTTTCATTCGCACTTAGAGGGCATTGTTCTCAAGGATGTGCTCTGGAGATTCTCCGGCTTGCGGATCGGTTTCACAATCACTTCCCATTCGTATTAACTCTCATGTTCAGGACAACTCTGGTACTGTATTCGAGTGAACACCAGACGATTATTTTACTCAGCTGAGACCCAAACAATGAAGCCTTCACAAGCAAAAGGCACATGGTTTCAGCGGCAGTGTTCATGAGTGGGTAGAAGATTGGTTCACCGGACGAAAGCAAAGAGTTGTCTATTTATCTATTGCCAGACGCCTCAATCCCGTTCGGGGTGGCCACAAACAAATCGCCTCCACGTGGCCCTGTCCCCCGCCATTTCACTGCCCTGCTCCCAACTCACACCCCTCTCTCTCATATACCTCTCCACCCCATCCCTTCATCTCATCCTCGGCCTCCCCCTCCCTCTCCCCCCCTCCACCTCACTCACATACACTCTCTTCGTCAGTCTTTCACCCTCCATCCTCTCCACATGGCCAAACTACCTCAGTGTATTCCTCCTAACGCTTCCTATCACACCCACATCAAAGAGTTGTAATAAATGGAAAAGAGTCAGACTGGATAAACGTTACAAGTGGAGTGCCGCAAAGTTCAGTGTTAGGTCCTATTCTTTTTTTAATATATATAACTGATATTGATGAAGGTTTATGCGGTAAGATTTCAAAATTTGCTGACAGTACTAAAAGAGGTAACAGAGCAGATACAGCATTGCAAAGGCAGGCAATTCAGAGAGATCTTGATCAACTGTTTACCTGGGCCCAAGCATAGCAAATGGATTTCAATATCAATAAATATAAAGTGGTAAACATTGGCAGTAATAATGCAAGAGCTAGTTATAATGTCCAGCTTGATAGAGTAAACCATAAAAAAGACTTAGGAGTTATAATAATGATTTGAAACCAAACAAACATTGTACAGAAGCTGTGAAAAAAGCCAATAAATTGATTGGATTCATAGGTAAAACATTAGAATATAAATTCGATAATATCATCACCTGGTATAATTCCTTAGTACGCACTTGGAGTATTGCGTTCAATTTTGGTCGCCTTATTATGAAAAGGATATGCAGATACTTGAAAGAGTACAGTGAAGGATGACAAAGGCAATACCTAGATTGAGATATAAACCATGTGAAGAACTATTAGTAGCCCTGAATCCCTTTACCCTAACTAAACGGAAGTTACGAGGAGATTTAATTCAAGTATTCAGAACATTCAAAGAGCGTGATGACATGGCTGTCGATACATACTTCACAGTTGATCACTCGAATTATTCTAGTGGCAATGGGCATAAAATAATTGGCAAACGATTCCAGTCGCACGAAGCTAAGGATTCATTCTTTAACAGAGTTCTACTGTAAATATATGGAACAAATTGACCTCCAATGAAGTAAACTGTGATACAGTACTAGCATTTAAAGGCCGCTTGGATAAGTATTTGTCGGCTAACCCCGAACGTATATATGTTTTCTCCCGAATAAAACACTTGTGTGTAAATATATATATATGGAGCCCCAGTGGTAAAGTGTGCGTTTTCGTACACTGAAGAACGAGGGTTCGCTCCCCGACAGGGTAATAAACTTTGGGAGCGTTCTTCTGGCCACATACTGCGTTGGCGGACACAAGGGATACTGTGGCTGAACCAGTGTTGCTTACTATAAAGTATGCATGCACCCAGTCGGCTTGCGCGGGCCGATTACACTTGGTTCACAGACTACACATACATCCAAAGCCACTCCAACATTTCAGTTACACTTACAAGCACTTCTCACCCTAAATACAATCTCTACCAGACAGCCTAAGCCACTGGTAGAGATACATTGGCTGTATCGTCCCCACTTCGGTAGGAATAGGCCGGTCCCGCAGTGGACACTCAAACGGCTGATGAGATATATTCCCAAGTCTGGATCAATTTATTAAATGCAAATTAGTATAAGCACAGAGTACAATATGCACAGATAGCCCTGAGTTAATGGTCACGACTCTTACTTTCAACGTGTGTTGGGTTATGTTAATGTACCAAGGGTCACTGCTTCAGGATGGTAACTTGTGCTTGCCCGCATAGGAAAATTCCTTGTCTCTGTGGAGTGAACGGAGCTGCGACCTGACTGACTGCTGCCTACCTTAAAAGAGCCAGGCAGTGCTGCCGCACCACCCCTGAACATCCACACTGTGCACTGTGCAATTTCCACACAATGCCTACAAACGCCCCGTTAACTCAACGTACTCATACATAGGCTTAATGTCTTGCCGTAGTTATTTGTTTATTTGATTACTTTCTTTTTCAGGTTATTCATACTGGCAGCTTATAGATAAAGTATTATGGAATGTAACTTTTCCTTTTCAGTCTTTCCTATGAAATTTCCATGTCAGTTTTTCCATGCTGCATGGTGGTTTTTCTCACTTTTTCCTGCCAGTTATAACTGGAGGGTTTGGAGGCAGGGGGAGCCTTCTTGCCTTACTATCCTTATCCTTCAGCATGTAGAATTTGATTTCGTAGTCATAGTCTACTCTATAACAAACAACCTCGAAAGGACCATTTGGTCTTGATTCAGTGTTCGTTGATAACGTCAATACACAATAAGTCCCACATCGGTGTTTCTTTCTCCGACCATAAGGTCTGTTGCTGTTTGCTTTCCTTTGTACTCCTTTGTACCCACGAGTTTAAATATGGTGCTGTCACCATTATTTCTTTCATGTTTGAAACAACGGTATTATTCGACCCCAGTTAACGCCAGACGATTCCGTTAAGCTGAGAGTGAGTCATACGAGCATGAGGCTAAGAAGAAATAATGATTCTATGGATTTTGAACGTGGCTTGGAAAAACACCAGAAATTGGCAAAATGGAGCGTGGAAGCCTATGATCGAAGAGGAAGGACAAAAGTTAAAAGTATACGTGAGGGACTCTCTCTCTCTCTCTCTCTCTCTCTCTCTCTCTCTCTCTCTCTCTCTCCAGCTGTTATCTATAGAATATGTGTCAATATCTATCTATATATATATATACTATATATATATGCTGTATTTATCTATCTATCTATCTATCTATGCACTATTCAGTCATTCGTATCCAGTTTTTCGATTTCTTCAGTTTATTATTTTTCTGGTCTATATACTTCAGTCTGACTCACGCATCTACGATACACTGTCACCTGAATATACTATTCCGGTGTCAACAAGAATATAATATTAGCTTTGTTCCGACCATGGATCGTTTATAGCGGTAACATTAATTTCATCATATTCCTATGATCCTACTGAGTGTCTGGCCCGTCCACATTAAATACCTCCTGGGGTGGGCGGGAATTGTTCATCATTATAACGCACACAGGTACTCGATCGCACTGGTCCGCGTCCATTGAGGCCATTTGTATTGGGTAAAGTGATGCACCCCCCACCCCCTGCTAGCAAGCATTTGGCGTGAACTTACTCTTACTTACCTTAAATGGAATTGACTTCAATGGCTGTGTTGAATACAAGAGGGATATAAAAAGTTATTCCTGTCATCATAAGGCAAACTGATCACTAATTTATCTAGCCTAAATAATAATGACAATAACACTAATGGGGCTAAGATGTGAATGAATGTATTTGAGAGTGTGTCGTCCTGTCTCGGCTACCTCCCTTTCCTTGGGGGAAGCAGTCTGGTTATATAGATAGATAGATTATTATTATTATTATTATTATTATTATTATTGTTATTATTATTAATATATTTGTAGTTATCTGGAACATAGGGCAGGAGCTGTTTTGACTGTCAGATGGTTAAGGATGCACATAACATGGCCGCAGATAAACACGCAAATATTTTTTTTTTTTTTATCTTCAGACTATAATGCCATTCTGGAAAGGATGTGTTTATTATACAAACTGCCTCATAAAATAACATGAAATTGATGTCCACAATAAATTAGGACTAAGAATGAATGGTGGCATACACACATACATATATACGTACATAACAGGTACGACATACATTGCCCCTAATCCCCTATACTACGTACTGTTCTCAAATAAATCACACAGAACAATGTACATATTGTTGTGCGTTAGATCACAATTTGTTTGAACCATTTCGATCAAGTGGGCACATTTCAGGTTAACAGAAGCTTTTGTGTGAAAAATTGCACGAGTCAAAGGGTCAATCCATTAGGTTACAAAGCTACTGTTTTGAAATTAACGTCCTTCATTACAATGACCATTTATGAGTTAATTCCTCCTACCTACTGACGCTTTTATTCAACTTTCGGTAGATTTGTGGAATTGGTGGGTTAACATACATTCATTAACCATTTGGCCGCGAAGCGAGACGGAGAGGGAAAGTCTCTTAAACAGATTATAACAGTCTGACGTTAGTCAGGAAAAAAAAAAGGGGGGGGGGGAGAAGGGGACGTTCAGGGACGAAAGAGTTCTACTGTATAGCCTCTTTGTCTGTTGGTTCAGAATGATCAGGAAAAAGGTATCCCAGGGAGGAGAGGAGGATGAAGATAGTGATTGCTCCCCTACAGTTATCTCCTGCCTAACTATTCAGGTGAGTTATTGTGTGTGGCCAAATATGAGTCGCATTTTCCTTTGTGCCATGTTGATAACTCCACAACATGTATATATCCATCCTTTATTCTTTCTCTTTCTGGATGCTGCCCAACCCATGTAAGTAGAAAAGGTTAAGCTAATGATGATGAATCAGCTAAACCACTCGGTTCTTATTACTCTCATTATTATTAATATTATTAGTCAGAAAAAATAACTTTACCTAACAGTTTAGTTAATCATATATATATACAATATATATATATATATATATATATATATATATATATATACAATATATATATATATATATATATATATATATATACCTAGGCTGCTTCCCCCATGGAAAGGGAGGTATCTGAGACAGGACGACACACTCCCCATTTACTCATCCATTCAAACACAGTCAATCGCATCTTAGCCCCAAAGGGGAGAAGGGACAGATCCTCACCGCATCACACCACACATGGGTCAACTGCACAGTGCAGTCAGTGACATCCGCACCAGGGCCCGACAGCAGAGCTGGTTTACCCCTGCCACATCATAATAGACCCATCCCCTTACTCGCACCTGACCTGACTAGTTAATCAGACCAAATGCTGGAGAATATCCCCTCAGGGCTGCATCATCATTTATTCATTCACAATTTCTCTCCATTTATTTCTGTCACGCACAACCACTCTTCCTTGC
Source organism: Coenobita brevimanus (assembly GCF_032717465.1). Taxonomy (NCBI): domain Eukaryota; kingdom Metazoa; phylum Arthropoda; class Malacostraca; order Decapoda; family Coenobitidae; genus Coenobita; species Coenobita brevimanus. The sequence continues at coordinate 3,881,323 of NC_136961.1, forward strand.
TCAACAGACATCCCTCTCGCATCCAGCGCTCTCTTCACACTGTCCATCCATCCTATTCGTGGTCTCCCTCTCAGCCTTACACCTCTCACATCAGATCTAGTTATCTTTTTCACCAATCGCTTATTACCCATTCTCTTCATATGGCCAAACCATTGCAACACCCTCTGCTCAACTCTACCAGCCATCTCCCGAACAACTCCAGTTCTCCTTCGCACTTCATCATTTCGCACTCAATCCATACGCGTCACTCCACACATACTCCTCAGACACCTCATCTCCATTACATTCAAACTTTTCCTCTCTGGTACACCCATATTCCATGTTTCAGCCCCATATAACGCAGTCGGTACCACAACACGCTCATACAGCCTACTCTTTACATCCATTCTAAGCGAACGACATCTAAACACTTTTTTCATTCCTCCCAGCACCTTTCCTACTTCATTTATTCTAAACTTCACTTCTGCATCTATTCTTCCATCCATAGCAACATGCGACCTAAATATTTAAAACACTCCACCTCCTCAAGCAACTCACCATTCAAAACTATATTCATCCCCCTACCATCTACCAACCTCGTACACTTCATCACTTTACTCTTATTCTCATTTACTTTCAATTTCCTCCTTTCACACACCCTTCCAAACTCCTCTACCAACTGTCTCAATCCCTCCTCTGAATCAGCCACCAGTGCAGTATCATCTGCAAACAGCAGCTGCTTAAGATTCCACTCTCCACCATCGACATTGACCAGATTCAGACTTCCACCTAACACTCTTGCATTCACCTCTCTTACAACACCATCCATATAAATATTAAACAACCAAGGCGACATCACACATCTCTGTCGCAGCCCCACTCTCACGGGAAACCAATCACTCACAGCATTTCCCACTCTTACACACGCTCTACTATTTAGATAAAAACTTTTCACCCCTTTTAGTAACCTACCATCAAGTCCATACAATCTTAAAACAGTTCACAAAGCCTCCCTATCAATTCTGTCATACGCTTTCTCTAAATCCATGAATACCCAAAACACATCCTTGCCTTTCGCTAAATACTTTTCACACACTTGTCTCACAGCAAACACCTGATCCACGCATCCCCCTCCCTCTCCTAAATTCACACTGATCATCACCAATTACTCCCTCTGTACCCTCTCTAACTCTCATAATTAACACTCTACCATACACCTTACCTACAACACTCAACAGACTTATACCCCTGAAGCTAGTACATTCATACTTATCACCCTTGCCTTTATTCAACAGGACCACACAAGCACTTGCCCAGTCAATTGGCACCATACCTTTCAAAAAGCATACATTCAACAATCTTACTAACCAGTCAACAATAGTCACTCCACCACTCTTCAGGCATTCAACACCACACCCATCCATACCTGCAGCTTTCCCTGTTTTCATCTCCTTTACTACCTTCTCCACTTTCTACTTCGTGATGAAAGAATCATTCAACTCTCCCAACACATTTATTCCTTGCACCCTTCCATCTGCCACAATCTCAGCTACCCTTTCCTCCTCTACATTTAACAATCTTTCAAAATACTCTGCCCATCTCTTCCTTACTGCATCAGTCTCAGTTAACATCCTTCCATCCTCTGCATTTATTCGCTCTTCCTTCCCCGACTCTCCCTTTCGCACCCTTTTCACCTCCTTCCAAAACATTTTCTTATTCTGTTGAAAATTCTCAGTCAGCCGCCTACCGCACCTCTCATCTGCTGCCACTTTAGCATCACGCACAGCTCTTCTCGCCCTATTCCTCCTTTCCTTCACTCACTTTCAAAACCTCCCTGACGCACCTAACCCTCCTAGCTCTCACCCATCTCTTACCTACTCTCAACTTTCCCTCCACCAGGTACTGGTCAGACATATCTCCACCCTCCCCTCTCAGAACTCTCACATCCAACAATCTTCATATTACATTCTTAGACACAACCACATAGTCCATCAAAGCTCTTTCAAGAACCCTTCCACCCTCCTGTCTCACCCATGTATACTTATAAATATCTTTCTTCTCAAACAGCGTATTTCCAATCACCATCTCTCGCTCAACACACATCGCTATCATTCGTTCCCCATTTTCATTTCTTCCAGGCACACCATGCATACCAACTACGTCTTCAACTGCTACATTTCCCACTCTAGCATTCAGATCTCCCATCATTACCACATTCACATTCGCTCCAAAACTCTGCAGACACTCATGAACATCATTCCAGAAAGACTCCGTCTCTTCTTCATCCCTTTCACTACCAGGCCCATATGCACTCACAAACACCCACAACTTCCGTTCAAATTTCGCTTTCACCCACATCAGTCTCGATGACACCTCCTTCCATTCAGTCACACACTGCTGTACTTCCGGACTCACTAACAAGGCCACACCTGAATATCTATCTATCTATCTAAGTATCTATCTATCTATCTATTTCTCTCTCTCTCTCTCTCTCTCTCTCTCTCTCTCTATATATATATATATATATATATATATATATATATCTATCTATATATATATATATCTATCTATATATTGTTACGGAACAGCGAAAGATAATGTACACTAAGTGAGAATACTAAAAATCACTACTGTCCCGTAAAGTTCCAGGTTCAAAACAAAAGAGTTGGGTAAAATTACAAGTTAAAGTTTAATGCTCAAACTAACAACAAAACATTCAGGACTCATAAGGATAATGTAATGGCAAAAAACAGGTTAAATATATGGTTAACTGCAATAGCCTCTATTAACACGAAATTAGCAAGAGTAAATTTATCTAAGTCAGCCCTGATAAAATGAAAATACACTGGGTAATGCTCACTTAATGCAAGATAAATTATTACAGATACAAAGTATTATTAATGATGGCTGACAAGAACCTTACATAAATTACAAAAATCTTCTAGGTCCAAGAATTAACCTTATGCTACACAGTACAAGAAAAAATGCGATAACACTTATACTCAAATTACACAGCTGCTAGATGGTTGGAGACTTCCTGAGCACTCAATAATAACTGTACAGGGGAGGACAGAGATGTGAACAAAATGAGGAGCAGATCTAAGAGGCAATAATGCAGAGACTGAGCTCATTATATAGGGGCCGGCAGAGCTTGATACAACTTGTAAGAAGGACGCGCAAATGAAGCCATGGGGACAAAGAGTTGACAATCCCGCTCTGAACAACAGAAAGGACGACTTACTCTACTATAACGGTAGAAGGGGGGGACTGAGGCAGAACACGCTCGTGATCAAACATGCAGCATACTGTGCATTAAAATTACACAAAGGATGATGAAATCATAGGCTATGTAACACCTCCCCACAAAGAAAAAGAAATTTACAAAGGAAATTTCTTATTACTCTAAAACAATCTGTCTAAAGTCTAGATAAGCAATCTGCAATAACATTTTCTTTCCCCTTGACATGTTGTATGTCTAATGAATACTCCTGAAGAAGTAGACTCCATCTTGTCAATCTCTGATTTTTATCTTTAAACTTACTAAGGAATTTCAGTGGGTTATGATCGGTATAAATGACTATGGGGTCAAAACCAGAACAAATAAAATGAAAAATGCTGTAAACTCAAAATCAAGGCCAAAAGCTCTTTCTCAATAGTTGAGTAGTTCTTTTGAGGTGGAATGAACTTCTTACTGTAATAAGATACAGGATGTTCAATACCCTGATCATCCTCTTGCAGCAAAACAGCCCCAGCTCCTGTATCACTTGCATCAACAGACATCTTAAAAGGCTTAGCAAAATTTGGAGTAGCGAGCACTGGCTGACTTAATAGGATAGCTTTAAGTTTGCTGAAAGAGGATTCATAGTTATCGGTCCAGACAAATTTAACTCCCTTTTTCAGTAGGTCTGTAAGTGGTGATACAAGAATAGAAAAGTTAAGAACAAATCTCCTGTAATAACCTACCATTCCCAAAAATCTTTGTAGCTCTTTCCTACTTTTAGGTTTGGGAAGATCACTTATAACCTGAACCTTAGCTCCTGGTGGTGCAACATGTCCATCACCAATTACGTACCCAAGGTACTGAACTTTAGCTTGACCAAACTCACACTTTGATAAATTAGCTATAAGATTAGCATGAACCAAACGCTCAAGAAATTTACTGACATGGCATAGGTGATCTTTCCAGTTGTCACTGAAGATTAATACATCATCAATATAAACAACACACCCTGCCAAACCCTCTGTTACAACATTCATGAGCTTCTGAAAAGTGGCTGGTGCATTCTTCATACCATATGGCATTACAGAACATGCAAAAGTCTTTCCTAGTGTTACAAAACATGAGATCTCCCTAGCACGTTCAGTCATAGGTACTTGCCAGTATCCCTTTAACAAATCAGACTTACTTATGTACCTAGCCTTTCCGATCTTGTCTATGCAATCTTCCACACGAGGGAGAGGGTAAGTGTCTGTTTTGGTTATCTGATTAACACGTCTGTAGTCGATGCAAAGCCGCTGTGACCCACCTGGCTTAGGGACCAGAGTGACAGGAGAACTCCACTCGCTCTGACAGGGCTCAATCATCTTGTGGTCCAACAGGTAGCCAAGCTCCTTCTGGATGAGAGGAACTTTCACTGGGTTCACACGGTAAGGAGGCAATTTAATTGGCTTTGCGTCTCCAACATCGACATCATGCATCAACACAGTGGTTCTTCCTGGAGTGGCACGGAACACTTGCGGGTACTCCTGCAGTAATGCCGAAAACTGCTGCCTCTCCTCTTGAGGTAGATGAGAAAGCTTAGTCTGGAGATCATTCATGATATCAGGATTCTTCCCCAAACTATCACTCAGGCTCATACTGCATGGGAGAGCTTCACTTGCAGACTCGGGTGGAACAGCTACAGTGCAGTCTGGATTATTTTCGTCCTGCCTGTGATATAACTTTAGCATGTTGATGTGACATAGTTGCTTGTTCTTTCTACGATCTGGTGTGGCGATGACATAGTTGACATCACTGAGTTTTTTCTCCACGGAATAAGGACCACTAAACTTGGCTTGAAGAGGTTGCCCATGCACCGGTAGCAGAATCAAAACCTGATCTCCCGGCTGAAAGTGGCATAACCTGGACTTCTTATCATACCAAGTCTTCATCTTCTCCTGAGCAGCTCCTAAATTCTCTCTCGCCAGCTGTAAAGCAGTGGACAGCCGTTCTTTGAACTTCATCACATACTCCAGCAGGTTGACGTCATCTTCCTCCGACAGCCAGCATTCCTTGAGTAGCTTAAGGGGTCCTCTTACTTCATGGCCAAACAGTAGTTCAAAAGGTGAGAAGCCCAGTGATTCATTTGGAGATTCTCTTGCGGCAAATACAACGAATGGAAGACCTTTATCCCAGTCTTTCTGATGTTCCAAACAGTATTTCTTGAGCATTGATTTGAGTGTTTCATGATATCCCTCCAACGCTCCTTGAGTCTGGGGATGGTAAGCTGAGGACGTGATCTGGGTGATGCCCAACTCTTTCAGAGACTGCTTGAAAACATTTGACATGAAATTACTTCCCCGGTCGGACTGTACCTCCTTGGGCAAACCAAACTTTGTGAAGAACCCTAGCATTTCCTTAACCACGTTCTTTGCTGAGATATTTCTAAGTGGAATGGCTTCAGGATAACGAGTAGCCATATCAATCAGGGTCAACACATAAGAAAATCCTGAAGAAGTCTTAGGAAGAGGGCCCACAATATCCACCAACACACGGGTGAAAGGCGCCTGAAAAGGAGGAATGGGAACTAGAGGTGCAACCTTTTCGGTCTGATTACACTTCCCCACAACTTGACAGGTGTGACAAGACTTACAATACCAAGGAAACATCCCTGAAAATACCTGGCCAGTAGAAGTGTTTCAAAATGCGTGCCACAGTCTTCCTCACTCCAAGGTGTCCTGCCAAACTGGAATCATGAGCCACACTAATGATATCCTGCCTACAAACACGAGGGATGACAACTTGATGTACAACCTCCCATTCACAGTCGGCTGATGCTGTTGGGGGTCTCCACTTCCTCATAAGTACTCCTGACTTTATATAATAACAAGTAGAAGCACCAGCTGACTCTTCTTCACTGTAAGCAGAGTTAGCTAGACTTTTCAACTCAGGGTCAGCAACCTGCAACTCAACCAACTCTTGACGAGACAAATTATCAACACTACGGGGTACTGCCTCATCTGGTGAGTGGTCCAAATTAGCAAGAAAAGTGTCAGCTAGGATAACATCATCATCATCATTATCCTCTAAATCACTAGTAACTTTAGACTTAGCCCTAGTGACAGCACATGCAGGGAACACATCAGGGACATCACAATCCTGGGACGCAGCCACTGGCTCACTAGACAACTGAGGAGCTGGACACACTTGACTTCCACCAATATCATTTCCAAGTAAGAAAGTTACACCTGACATTGGGAGTGTCTCAACCAACCCAACCATAACGGAACCATTAGCTAAACCAGACTCTAAATTCACTCTGCACAGAGGGACAGAGAAGTAATTATTCCCTACACCTTGTAAGATTACAGTTTCATCAGAGGAATTAACATTAGAGCCTAGAACACTGGTCAGCATAAGGGATTGGCAAGCACCTGTATCACGATATATTTTAACTGATTTCCTGTCATTACTGTCCAGAGGACTGACAAAACCATCAGACAGGAAATTAGCACATGAACTCTTGAGAGTGTCACCCATGTCACTGTTCAAAAGAGGAGCTCCATCATGAGAATTTAAGTTACCCATCAAAGCAGGTTCAGTTAACTCAGTTAAAGAATTCTGGGAACTCTCAAGAGTGGACACTAGACCAATTGACTGAATATTTAAAGACTCCTTTTTGTTCACATCACGCTGTCTCCTGAAACATTTCTCCGTAGTATGACCAAGCTTACTACAATAAGTACATTTACTTTTCTGAAATTTAGAGTTGAAGCTGGTATTTACTTCCTGAGAAACATCATCTTTATTCTCTTTCCTGTTACCTGTACTTTGAGTAGAGGCAACGTACTTACTCTCAGCTTTCTCTTTTCCTCTAGAATATCTCTTGTGAGTGAGAACATATTAATCAGCTAAAACTGCAGCATCAGACAAATTATCTATTCTTCTCTCATCAAGATATAGGCTTACATCTTTACTAATACACCTTTTGAAGTCCTCCAGCAAAATCATCTGCTTAAATTTACCAAAATCAGAATCCACATTCTTAGAATTTAACCACTGCTCTAACAGATCTTCTTTGATTTTTGCATACTCAACATGGGATTGCTTATCTTGCTTATAAGTTGTCCTAAATTTTACTCTAGGCTTCAGGAAGAAGCTCATAGGCCTTAAGAATCAAGCTCTTAACTACATCATAATTATCAGATTGATCCTGAGGCAAAGATGCATAAGTTACTTGAGCTTTACCGGTGAGAACAGTTTGAAGGAGTACTGGCCAATACTTTTTTGGCCAATTAAAACCTGTAGCTACCCTCTCAAACAACTGAAAATACTTTGTTAAATCAGATTCATTAAAGGGAGGGACAAGTTTAAATTTTTAGCCACATCAAAATCATCAGAGCTAGATGATCCAGTTCCACCTTGTTTCATGCGATACTCATGGTCTGCCTGAATCCTAGCTAGTTCAATTTGTGCCTGAGCCTGTATCTGTGCCTCCTGAATCCGAGCCTGAGATTCAGCCTCCTTAGCATTTGCTTGAAATTCAGCCTCCTTAACACGAGACTCCGCCTCCTTAGCCTGAGCCTCCTGCAGGGCTAGCTGTAACTTAGCTAATTCAATCTGCGTTCGCTCATTTGGAGGAGTTACATTAAACAAGCTTTCATTAATCATGTCAACAATTTGATCTTTAGAATGATGAGAGTTAACTGCAATTCCCAATTGTTAAGCAACAAGCTTAAGTTCATTCTTTGTTCTGTTTTCGACATCACACACTGTTTGCACATTTGACAAAATATCTTTGGCTTCATCAAGTGTAGTAACAGTAGACATCATGAATAAATCACAGTCACAAAATATCAAGCAATATCCTTATGATAATATCCTGAATATCCTGATAAGAGGTCGCCAAATTTATGTTACGGAACAGCGAAAGATAATGTACACTTTAATTGAGAATACGAACAATCACTACTGTCCCGTAAAGTTCCAGGTTCAAAACAAAAGAGTTGGGTAAAATTACAAGTTAAAGTTTAATGCTCAAACTAACAACAAAACATTCAGGACTCATAAGGATAATGTAATGGCAAAAAACAGGTTAAATATATGGTTAACTGCAATAGCCTCTATTAACACGAAATTAGCAAGAGTAAATTTATCTAAGTCAGCCCTGATAAAATGAAAATACACTGGGTAATGCTCACTTAATGCAAGATAAATTATTACAGATACAAAGTATTATTAATGATGGCTGACAACAAGAACCTTACATAAATTACAAAAACCTTCTAGGCCCAAGAATTAACCTTATGCTACACAGTACAAGAAAAAATGCAATAACAATTATACTCAAATTACACAGCTGCTAGATGGTTGGAGACTTCCTGAGCACTCAATAATAACTGTACAGGGGAGGACAGAGATGTGAACAAAATGAGGAGCAGATCTAAGTGGCAATAATGCAGAGACTGAGCTCATTATATCGGGGCCGGTAGAGCTTGATACAACTTGTAAGGACGCGCAAATGAAGCCATGGGGACAAAGAGTTGACAATCCCGCTCTGAACAACAGAAAGAACGACTTATTCTACTATAACGGTAGAAGGGGGTGACTGAGGCAGAACACGCTCGTGATCAAACATGCAGCATACTGTGCGTTAAAATTACACAAAGGATGATGAAATCATAGGCTATGTAACAATATATATACAGTATATGTGTGTGTGTGTATGTGTGTGTGTTGGGGGGGTGTCTGTGCAAAATAACCACAGGAAAAATGAAAGGAACGACAGTGAATACTTTGGTATGTTTCATCTTCAGACAGAGTGATACAGAAACGTAAAGGTTAGAGGTCTTTTATGCACACCCGCAGCAAGAAGTGGCACACAGAACGAGGGATGACCTGAATTAAAAGTGATCATTACACAGAAGAATAGGTACCTGCCTTTTTACCTTAGGGATGCACCTGACAATAGAGGTAAATACTGTGGCTTAACTAGTGCACACCTGCAGCAGGGAGTGACAGATAGAACTTAGGATGGCCTGAATTAAAATGAACGATGCACAGAACAATACGTACCTGACTTTTTTCTTTAGAGGTGCAGCTGACAAAAGGGGGTAAATACTGCGACTTAAGACCTAGAGGATTAATGCTAGGTGTGTCCCACACGGGTGTGACAGCACTACCAGAAGACGACAAAGAACAATCAGTTGTTAGTCTCGGGGTACTGCTTTAAAATTAATTCATTTAACAAATGTATCACACTTAAAATGACCATAGTTCATGTTGTTCCTGCATATATATATATATATATATATATATATATATATATATATATATATATATATATATATATATATATATATATATATATATATATATATATATATATATATATATATGGAACGCTGTGAAAGATCAGGAAAATGGCAGTGTGGAGGAGGAATGGCAGTTGTTTAAGAGTGCTGTGGTGGGGCATGCAGAAGAGGTGTGTGGTGTGAGACGTGTGGGTGGTGGTGTAAGAAAAGGAAGTGAATGGTGGTCCGAGGAAGTAAGTATGGCTGTGGCAGAGAAGAGATGTGCATATGAAGTGTGGCTGCAGAGGAAGGATGAGGTGTCATATGAGAGGTATAAGGAAAAGAGGAATAGGGCGAGAAGGGCTGTGAGTGATGCTAAAGTGGCAGCAGATGAAAGGTAGGGTAGGCGACTGACTGAGAATTTTCAACAGAATAAGAAAATGTTCTGGGAGAAGGTGAAAAGGGTAAGAAAGGGAGAGTCTGGGAAGGAAGAGATAGTAAAAGCAGAGGATGGAAGGATGTTAACTGAGATGGATGCAGTAAGGAAGAGATGGGCAGAGTATTTTGAAAGATTGTTAAATGTAGAGGAGGAAAGGGTGGCTGAGACTGTGGCAGATGGAAGGGTGCAAGGAATAAATGTGTTGGGAGAGTTGAATGATTCTTTGATCATGAAGGAGGAAGTGGAGAAGGCAGTAAAGGAGATGAAAACAGGGAAAGCTGCAGGTATGGATGGGTGTGCTGTGGAATGCCTGAAGGGTGGTGGAGTGGCTATTGTTGACTCGTTAGTAAGATTGTTGAATGTGTGCTTTGTGAAAGGTATGGTGCCAATTGACTGGGCAAGTGCTTGTGTGGTCCCATTGTATAAAGGTAAGGGTGATAAGCATGAATGTACTAGCTTTAGGGGTATAAGTCTGTTGAGTGTTGTAGGTAAGGTGTATGGTAGAGTGTTAATTATGAGAGTTAGAGAGGGTATAGAGGGAGTGATTGGTGGTGAGCAGTGTGGCTTTAGGAGAGGGAGGGGATGCGTGGATCAGGTGTTCGCTGTGAGACAAGTGTGTGAAAAGTATTTAGCGAAAGGCAAGGATGTGTTTTGGGCATTCATGGATTTAGAGAAAGCGTATGACAGAATTGATAGGGAGGCTTTGTGGACTGTTTTAAGATTGCATGGACTTGATGGTAGGTAACTAAAAGGGGTGAAAAGTTTTTATGTAAATAGTAGAGCGTGTGTAAGAGTGGGAAATGCTGTGAGTGATTGGTTTCCCGTGAGAGTGGGGCTGTGACAGGGATGTGTTACGTAGCCTTGGTTGTTTAATATTTGTATGGATGGTGTTGTAAGAGAGGTGAATGGAAGAGTGTTAGGTGGAGGTCTGAGTCTGGTGAATGTTGATGGTGGAGAGTGCAATCTGAAGCAGCTGTTGTTTGCAGATGATACTGCACTGGTGGCTGATTCAGAGGAGAGATTGAGACAGTTGGTTGAGGAATTTGGAAGGATGTGTGAAAGGAGGAAATTGAAAGTAAATGAGAAAAAGAGTAAAGTGATGAAGTGTACGAGGTTGGTAGATGGTAGGGGGATGAATGTAGTTTTGAATGGTGAGTTGCTTGAGGAGGTAGAGTGTTTTAAATATCTAGGGTCACATGTTACTGTGGATGGAAGAATAGATGCAGAAGTGAAGTTTAGAATAAATGAAGTAGGAAAGGTGCTGGGAGGAATGAAAAAGGTGTTGAGATGTCGTTCGCTTAGAATGGATGTAGAGAGAAGGCCGTAGGAGGGTGTTGTGGTACCGACTGCGTTATATGGGGCTGAAACATGGAATATGGGTGTAGCATAGAGGAAAAGTTTGAATGTAATGGAGATGAGGTGTCTGAGGAGTATGTGTGGAGTGACGCGTATGGATCGAGTGCGAATTAATGAAGTGCGAAGGAGAACTGGAGTTGTTCGGGAGATGGCTGGTAGAGTTGAGCAGAGGGTGTTGCGATGGTTTGGGCATATGGAGAGAATGGATAATGAGCTATTGGTGAAAAAGATAACTAGATCTGATGTGAGAGGTGTAAGGCTGAGAGGGAGACCACGAATAGGATGGATGGACAGTGTGAAGAGAGCGCTGGATGCAAGAGGGATGTCTGTTGAGCAAAAAAGAGTGGCTGTGCGTGACAGAAATAAATGGAGAGAAATTGTGAATGAATAAATGATGACGCAGCCCTGAGGGGATATTTTCCCGCATTTGTTCTGATCAGCTAGTCAGATCAAGTGCGGGTAAGGGGATGGGTCCATTATAATGTGGCAGGGGTAAACCAGCTCTGCTGTCGGGCCCTGGTGCGGATGTCACTGATTGCACTGCGCAGTTGACCCTTGTGTGGTGTGATGCGGTGAGGATCTGTCCCTTCTCCCCTTTGGGGCTAAGATGCGAATGAATGTGTTTGAACGGATGAGTAAATGGGGAGTGTGTCGTCCTGTCTCGGCTACCTCCCTTTCCTTGGGGGAAGCAGCCTATATATATATATATATATATATATATATATATATATATATATATATATATATATATATATATATATATAAGAACTAGAAACATTCTAGGACATCTATCAGACTATGGAAGAAGAAAAGACAACATATACTATACTCATGGGAGACTTAAAATGCAAAAGTTGGAAAGTCGAAAAATGGAGAAGCATGTATGGGAAAATTTGGAGTGGGAGAAAGGAATGAAGGAGGAAAAATACTGGTAAATTTTGCTGAAATGTTTAACATGAGAATAATGAACATATTCTTTCACAAAAGAACAGGGAGAAAGTGGACCTGGAGAAGCCCAAATGGAGAAACAAAGAATGAAATCGACTTCATTATAGCAGATAAGAATAACACGATCACAAATGTCACAGTTATCAACAAAGCAAATATACTGTAGGTAGTGATCATAGAATGGTCGGTTGCACAGCCAGATTCAATTTCAGAAATGAAAGAAAGACGATGATTAAAGATAAAAAGATATGCCCAATAATAGTAAACGAAAACAAAGCAGCCTTTCAGTTGGAAACAAGGAACAGATTTCAGGCTCTAAGTAATGCTGAATGTGACATTGATGTGGTGAATGACAGACTAACAAAAGTTCTGTGAGAATCAGCGGAGGTAGTAGCAAAACCTAATACAACCAAAGCCAAGAAGTATTCAGAAAAGACACTCAAGCTTATGAAAAAACGAAAGGAAAAGAAAGTAAAGACAAAGAAAGACGAAATAGAACGAGCAGAATTAAATAAGCTTACCAACAAAAGACAAAGAGAAGAAAAAAGAAAGAGAAACATGGATCAGATCAAAGAAACCATCAAAAATAGAAAACGTCTGAAACAGGTCCGAAGTAAAATGGCACTAGGAAAGCAACAAATGATATCACCGAAAGAAAAAAAAAAACGGTGAAATCATTAACTGCAGAGATAAGATGGTGAAGAGAGTCAAAGAATTTTACAAAGAACTGTATGCATCAAAGACAGTAGTAACAATAGCTAACTTTTCAGTTGACATAAGTGAAATATCTGAGGTAACACCAGACAAAGTAAATATTTCTCTTAAAAATATGACAAGAGGGAAGGCTCAGGGAGACGACGGAATAGTAACAGATTTACTGTTGGATGCAGGAGTAGAAGTACAAAATAGGCTTGCTCACTTATTTACCCAATGTATAAAACAGAAGAAAATTCCCAAAACATGGTGTAATGCAATAGTTATTTTACTCTATGAAAAAGGTGACTCAAAAGATCTTAGTAACTATCGACCCATTAGCTTATTATCAGTCATTTACAAACTCTTCCCTAAAGTCCTTACGAACAGAATAACAACAATTTTGGAGGAGAACCAGCCTCGTGAACAGGCAGGATTCCGAAGCGGATATTCGACCACTGATCATCTACATATAATGAATCAGCTAATTGAGAAAACTACAGAATATAATTAACCACTGTGCTTAGGTTTTGTTGATTACGAAAAGGTTTTTGATTCAGTGGAGCACATAGCAATTACAAATTCATTGCGAGAACAAGGAGTGAATGAGCACATTGTAAACCTGCTCGAAAACATATATAAAGAGGGAACTGCTACAGTTAAATTACATAAGGACTCGGAAAAAAATAAGATTGAGAAGAGCGTGCGTCAGGGAGATACAATTTCACCAAAGTTATTTACAGCATGCCTAGAAAGTATTTTCAGAAAGCTAGACTGGGAAAACAAAGACGTGAACATAGATGGAGAAAAACTTAACCATTTAATATTTGCAGATGACATTGTCCTAATCTCAGAAACAGCGGAGGCATTGCAAGAAATGTTAAATGACCTGAACACAGAAAGTCTGAAAGTAGGACTGAAGATGAACCGGAATAAAACTAATGTTTAATCCACAAACACCAAAGATTGTCATCAGAATAAGCGATGAAATTCTTGAAGATGTTGAGGAGTACAACTACATGGGACAAATACTAAAATTAACGAAAGATCATGATAGTGAAATAAAAAGACGCATTACAATTGAATGGAAAGCTTTCGGTAAACAATGAGACATTATGAAAAGTAACTTGCCAGTTTGTATGAAACGAAAAGTATATAACGAATGTATAATTCCAGCTATGACGTATGGTTGTGAGACCGGCAAACTGACCATATCAATGGAAAATAAATTTACCCGTTCTCAGAGAGCAATGGAAAAGTCAATGTTGGGAATATCTTTAAGAGACAGGAAAAGATCAACTTGGGTGAGAGAGCAGCCTAAAGTCAATGATATTATAGAAGTTATAGAAGAACAGAAATGGAGGTGGGCAGGCCATATAACAAGAATAAGGGATAACCGATGGAGCAAGAGGCTGACTAACTGGACACCAAGAGATTGTAAGCGTAGCAGAAAATGGGCAGACAGGAGATGGAGAAATGAGATAGAGATATTTGTAGGGAAAACGTGGCAAAGATTGGCTCAGTCAAGGAATTCGTGGAAAAGGTTGGGGAAGGCCTTTGTTCAGCAGTGGACTAGCTATGGCTGAAGATGATGATATACCGGTATATATATATATATATATATATATATATATATATATATATATATATATATATATATATATATATATATATATGGATAGATAGATAGATATATGAGTGTGTGTGTGTGTGTGTGTGTGTGTGTGTTAAATGAGAGAGAGAGAGAGAGAGAGAGAGAGAGAGAGAGAGAGAGAGAGAGAGAGAGAGAGAGAGAGAGAGAAAGTAAAAAGACAAACAGAGTGGTAACAGAATGGAATGGCGGGGAGAGAATAAGAAAGATGAAAGTGAGGCAAAAAGATACTGAAATAGAAGGGAGTGAAAAAGGGACTAGTGGAAGGCGAAGAGAAGAGCGGAGAGAGGAGAAAGAGAGGAGGTTAAAAGAGTGAGAAGAGATCGAGGGGAAGAGAAGATGCTATGAAGAATAGATGAAGTCGAAGAGATGCGGGGAAGGCAAAGAGAAAAGAAGTGCGAAAGAAGAGAGAAGCGCGAAGACAAGAGGATGCCAGAGAGAAAATAAGAGGGCAAAGAAAAGAAGGAAAAGAGAAAAGGGTTAAAACGAAAAGGGGCGAGGGTTTCTCCCCCTTTCCCCCCACTCCATCCTCTTAGGAACTTCGGTCCCTTGCTAAATTTAGGAGGGTCTTTGTGCCTAATGGAGGACCCGGCCGCCTCCTGCTTCACTAAGAAGACACTCGCTGACACACGTGCTGGGCCAACACATGCCTTGGATGCACTGTACTGTGACAAATGGACGCCCCAGCACCATTCCCCTCAGAAGGAAATGCAATCAATGGTAGAAAGAATATTATACGATCGGTAGAGTTTCATGTTTCATTAATATTAAGTATCACTGTACGAAATGAAGCTCCATCTTCACAACACAGGCACTCTTACACAGTATGAGTAATAACAACAACAACAACAATAACATCAATAATAATTATACTACTACTACTACTAATAATAATAATAATAATAATGAATAATATAAATAGTAATAATAATAATAATAATAATAATAATAATAATAATGTTGATGATGTTGAAGATGATGATGATGAAAAATAAACGATACTATATCAAACACTGGTGCAATAATGCCCCTCACTTAATATTTTCCTGCCTTTACTCCTGGATGATGATGTTGAACTCCAACTTTCCTGTACAGGATTAATTATTAGCTTTACATATACTTCAGCCTTTCTTCGCCTTTTTCTACATATTCAGGATTAGGTTAATATGAGTCATTATGATCCCGTTAGCATATATTCAACCTTCAGGGGCCGAACCTATCAAAATACTAAGTGTCTGGGTATTACTTTTACTTAGGTCCAATCCTGCAGAACTTAGCAAAGTAGATCACTGACGTGCTGCCATCGAAGCTACTTAGTGCACCGCTCATGAAGGTAGAGCAAGTAGATTCAAGGTCGAGTGAGACTGGATGAAAAACAGAGGAAAGCAAATGTCGGACAACTAAATTAAATATTTTCCTCATACCGAGCGCATTAAAACTACAATTTTGAGTTTTTATATCAAAGTTAATTTGAAGTACCGTAATTATGTGCATGACAGTTATAGAAAATATTTGAAATATTTGGGAGTGTAGATTTTCCGATTTTGCCACTTTCTATCTTACAGACTGCCTTCGGTAGTGTTTACATACAGTATAATCGCTATTCACGCTGTTCAAGGACCGCCCTCACCCATTCACGCAAGCTCTGAGGTGCCATCGTAATAAGATAGAAAATCAAGAAAACACCCCCCCCCCCACCAAATAAATGCGAACTGGACCAGAGATGAGGTAATGATGCTTTTGCAATTAGTTGATGAAAGAAAGGGAATTATTAAAGGCAAGTTCGGCCCCCACTTAACAGTTACTTATAAAAGGAAAGCATGGTTGGAAATAACAAATGCCCTTAACGCAGCATTTCCTACGGTCCATCGGACCATGGTACATGTGGAGAAAAAGTGGCAGAATGTTCTATGTCAAAGAAAATCGTCATTGTCAGCAACGAAGAAAATATTTAGCCAAACAGATAAGCTTTTGAGTAATGGGTAGCTTTTATTTACTGCTGCATTTTCTTTCTTTCTTTTCTTTAATAGGGTGGTTTCTTTTCGGTCCTTATTGTTTTCATGGCTTTATTTAAAATTTGGTTTGGTGGGTTAGGATGGGTTAGGTTAAATTAGGAATGATGTCTTGGTTTCTTATATACAGTATACTCACTTAAAGGCCACCTTCGGCGACCTCTGTTCGATGTCAAGTAATTTCCTATCGTCAAAAATGAGTCATAACTCGGGAACCTGTGGCCCGATTGGACTAGACATTGTTTCATTCTTCAAGTTAAAGCATTTTAACGTTACCTTGCTCTAACAAAAATTTGCTCTACGTGCACCATTTTTCCCTTTTTGCTGTGTTACGGTAACAAACAAACACACAGAAATCGGGTCATTATAATACAGAAGCGTATTATTTACGTACATTTTTATTTATTCATTTATTTATGCACAAAGACATCAACATTACTGTTCTGGGAAAATCATTGTCAATTATTAAAGAGTCAAAAATTATGTCATTTATTAATTTACTTATTTGTAAACCAGCCACTTCACAGTTCGATAGTATTTCCAAAAATGTTCTTCCCTCCAAGAAGAAACAATTACTGAAGTGTTTATCATTATTGTTTTGAACAGTTTACAGTAGAATACATTTTCCATACTCAAACATAAATATTAGCGTCTTCAACAACCATGTGAGTTACTTGTGGTAAAACACAGAAATGAAAGTAGTCAGACGCGCGTGTTACATTTCGGGATGAAAGACACTGTGACGCTCCATGTGCATGAGCTGGCCATATACGCTCCTGATGATGCTGGACCTAGCGCTTATGCTGGAGCTTGTGCTATTGCTTATGATACTGCTGCCACAGGATCACAAAATGGAACTGATGCTGTGGCTGGAGCTTGTGCTGTTGCTGGTCCAAATGCATCCACAGTACCGCCATCTTCATATTCCCTCACAGGTTCTACACATGAAGGAGCAGCAGCAAACATTGTCAGGACTGGGAGCCCAAAAAGGAAGACTCCACCATCACTGCGTCCACCCATGCACCCAGTCATTGCATCATTCATAAATGACAAGAGTTACAAAGAAAAGGGGGATATTTTTTTAGATAAAATGATAGATCATTACCATGCACAAACACTTGTATGGTAGGCTTTCTGTGAACACTATGAAAAGTAGAGGCCATGATCATTTATCATCCAGGGCTGGGCCCTTTCGAAAGGGGGGAGGGGGTGAATTGTAGGAATTTAATAAAAAGTATTGTTAGATAATTACCAAGCAATGTACTATATCCGAAAATTTATTATCAACGCTTTCACTGTAATTATTCTGTGATATCAGCTTCACTGCTGTTTGGAGCAATAATTTTAGAATATGAGCAGCAGACAACCTCATACCATGTTTCTTCATCAGTAGTGACCATTTTTGCTCTAAATCGTTTATATTGGTATCAGGCTTGGAGTAATTATTATATTAGAGAGGAATCATGTTTACAGTTCCGAATGAAAATTTAAATTTGAATATTATACATACAATTACTTAATCAGAACATTAGCAATTATTCAGTGTTTATATTTTATTAACATCTTTAGCAATCCGAAAACTTACCGATATTTTATTATGTTTTGGTCATACTAGGTTAATCACAAAATTTGTAAATATTTGCATTCAACTTCAATTATAGTTACTCCACGCATGATAGGTGTATATTACATGAGCCTAGTAATAAACCCAATGTTTTTCTTTTCTTTTCTTTTTTTGTTCCTAGAGGATTTACCCAAAGTAATGTTGGATCATAATCAAATACCTCAGCTATGCTCTGCTTCTGTACCAAAGAGAAAAATGAATTATCCATAGCTACATTTATATTTACATTTATTTCCCCATCTGTTGTAACATTCTGATGGTAATAAGTAGAAAAGTTAAATACTGGCAAGAGACTGGGAATAGGAAGGCCTGGGAAAATAAAATATATTGTGAAAGGAATTTTTAGAAACTGGGATGTCTGGGAACTTCAGTTATTTCAGGTGTAAAACAAGGGCTTTACCTTCTTCACGGTGTTTCTGACATCGATGTACGACAGGCTCAATGTTCTGGACTGTGAAAAAAGTGGAAAAAATGCAATGTAATTATTGCAGGTTGTTTGATAAAGGCTTTGTTTTTGGAAGTCTTTCCACACAAAATTTGGTATACAAGAGTTTTCGTACGTACAGGAACTCGACAACTACTGCAGTAGATTTCCTGGTCTACCACCCCATGCACAAAAAAAAAAATAATAATAATAATAATAAATTCAAAAATAGTTTTTGCTCATATTACATGAAAGAGTGCATGGAAAAGTATGCGAGAAACATATGAGTTAATTATTCATCTTAGCATAGCTGTGCTGAAGTAATGAAGTTGCAATCTGACCTCTTTGTTGTTGTTGAAACACCCCAACAACAAGTAATAGGGAGATACTGAGGATGCTTGGGTGGTGGCGGAATTCGCAGGTTGTGACAGAAATAGGTCAGTTGAGATGCAAAGCGGCTTTGCAAGCGAGCCAATTAAAAAAAAAAAAAGTTGCTCACCGTTTTCCATCACATGAAGTAAAGTAGCAGCTATCGGCTTAAGGGATATGCACTATCATATGACAGTACTGTACTGCATTTGGAAGGGTGGCAATATGCAGGAGCTTCAGTATCTATCTATCTAAATACTCGTGTCTATATATATATATATATATATATATATATATATATATATATATATATATATATATATATATATATATATATATATATATATATATATGCAGACACATATGTATCCAGGGGCAAGATCACACTGCTACCTAGCATGACCCCGGGTGGCGGATAGGAGACGGCCTTGTAGATACACGAGGTACCGTCTTGGACGGCGTGACCACGAGACCCCCAGTAAATATATAGGGCTCCACCGAGTATACTGAATAAGGTGGCACAAACTTACATCTCACCAGAAGCTATGTGGCAGGGAGGTGAGATTATTTGCCACAATCCTCCCAACCAAACAGGAATTCTATTGCAAATGATTTGACGGGCATTCCTGTTGGATCATCATCTACTAAAGGTTCAACCACACTGCATCCTGTGCTTACGGGCAGTGTGCCACCGAAAGTGAGTAGGCACTGTGTCGGCAAATTAGAGACTGGGATAATAAACAAACTGAAGTCCATGAAAATCTATACATACAATGTTAGAAGCCTAACAGAAGATTACAAACTTGATAGTTTAATGACTGAACTGTAAAACATTAGCTGGGATATTGTAGGTTTGAGTGCGATCCACAGAAAAGAAGAAAAGCTCAAAGACAGCAACCACCTATTTTTCTACAAAGGAAGGCAAAATGAAAGAGATAGCGGTAAAAGATTTCTTATTAACAGAAAACTTGTAGACAACATTGTTAAATTTACCAGTGTATTACAGAGTAGCTTGGATTGTACTAAGACTGTGCAAAACATACAACCTGAAAATAATACAAGTAGGCTACAAGCACTGACTTATCAAAGCTCAGATAAAGAAATAGGAATATTCTATGATGCCATCTGCCTCATTATGGAAGAAGAAAGACCACATATACTATACTTCTTGGAGACTTCAATGCAAAAGTTGGTAAATAAAAAAAAGTGGGAAATCTTGTATGGGAAAACTTGAAATAGGAGAAAGGAATGGAAGAGGAGAAATGGTGGTAAATTTTACTGAATTGTATAACATGAGAATAATGAACACATTCATTCACAAAAGAACAGGGATAAAATGTACCAGGAAAAGTCGAAATGAAAAAACAAAGAATGAAATCAACTTCATTATAGCAGATAAGAATGACACGATCATAAATGTCATCGTTATCAACAAAGTAAATATAAGAAGTGACCATAGAATGGTGGGTTGCACATCCAATTTCATTTTCAAAAGTGAAAGAAAGAAGATGATTAAAAATGAAAAGATATACCCATTTAAAGTAAGCGAAAACAAAGCAGCCTTTCAGTTAGAAATAACGAACAGATTTCAGACTCTAAGTAATGCAGAGTGTGACACTGATGAATTGAATGATAGACTAACATCAGTGTTAAGAGAACCAGCCGAGGTAATAGGGAAAAGTGCAGTAGTACAACCAAGACTAATAGGTGTTCAGAAAGGACGCTCAAGCTCATGAAAAGAAGAAAGGAAATGGAAGTAACAACAAAGAAAGATGAAACAGAATGAAAGGAATTAAATATGCTTATCAACAAGAGATGGAGAGAAGAAAAAAGAAAGAGAATTATGGATCAGATCAAAGAAACCATCAAAAAAGAAAAAAGTGTGAAGCAGGTTTCGAAGTAAAATAGCACTATAGTCTCACCAATCTAAAACCAAGGTTTGGGTGGAGTCCAGCCGGGGATTTCCCGGCGTACAGCATTGCCTTGTTTCCTATATATACTCTGATTGGCTAGTGGCTGACCTGACACCGTTAGAGCTCGCCGCTCACATCTCGCCTCCTGGCCTGACATGACTTCACCCACTTCTGTGTGTGTGTGTGTGTTTGTGTATGTGTGTGTGTGTGTAAAGACAAACTAATTTAAGTTATAAATATAACCAAAATAATGAATTTAAAAATCGCATTCTCTCTCTCTCATATAATTTATGATTCCTACTATGGACCTGGATGTTGCCGCTCGAGAGTGTTTTAACTTATTTATTTCTATTAAGAAAATAGCGTATTTTCTACTGATTCCTTCAAATTATATTATAAACGTAATTGTTACATTACTTACTCAACTTAGAACTACCGTGAAAGTCGGTAAAAGTAGCTACATTTTTTTCAGCAACACTGTAAAATATGTATGCCACGTTTCTCTATTGATGTACAAGAGCCATATGCATTACAAGTTTACCTTCCTTTTATATGCTAGAATACTTACTTTTATATTGTATTAGTAAGTGTGTACCTATCTGTGATGCCTATTACATACCGGTATATAACAGAATCTACTCATCGCTCGTTTAGGAAGTATGGCATGGCTGCACCCAGCGCCAGACCCCACCCAAACCTTGGTTTTAGATTGGTGAGACTATAGATAAAAAGCAAATTATATAACAGAGAGACAAAAATGGCGAAGTAATTCATTAAATGCAGAGATAACATGGTGAGAGAGTGGAAGAATTTTACAAAGAACTCTAAGCATCAAAGACAACAGAGTAATAGCTAAGTTTTCAGTTGGCACAAGCGAAATACCTGCTGTAACACCAGATGAAATAAATATATCTCTTAATAATGTGAAAAGAGGGCAGGCTCCAGGAGAGGATAGAATAGTAGGGTATTTATTGGTGGATGCAGGAGTAAAAGTACAAAACATGATCGCCCACTTATATGCGACAGAATATAATAAACCACTGTGCTTAAGTTTTGGCGATTACGAAAATACATATTACTCAGTGGTGCATATAGCAATTACAAATTCATTGCGAGAACAAGGAGTAAATAAGAACATCGTAAAACTGCTCTCAAACATATATACTGTACTGTATAGAAGGAACTGCTACAGTTTAACTACATAAAGACTCGGAAAAGATTAAGATGACAAGGACATTCGTCAGGAAGATACAATTTCACAAAAAATTATTTACAGCATGCCTTGAAAGTATGTTCAGAAACCTGGACTGGGAAAAGAAAGAAGTAAACATAGATGGAGAAAAGCTGAACCATTTAAAATTTGCAGATGACAATGTCCGAATCTCAGAAACAGCAGAAATATTGCAAGAAATGTTAAATGACCAGACAGAAAAAGTCTCAAAGTAGGGCTAAAGACGGACCCCAGTAAAATTAAAGTAATGTGTCATCCACATACATCAATGAGCGTCATCAGAAAATCAGAAAAAGCGAAGAAACTCTTGAAGAAGTCGTGGAGAACAGTTACCTGGGGCACATACCCGGTAATAAAATTAACAAAATACCATGATAGCGAAAGACAATGAGACATTACAACTGGATGGAATGTTTTCGGTAAACACTGAGACATCATGAAAAGTAGTTTGCCAGTATGTATGAAACGAAAAGTATATAACGAATGTATAGTAAGGAAGAGATGAGCGGAGTATTTTGAAAGATTGTTAAATGTAGAGGAGGAAAGGGTGGCTGAGACTGTGGCGGATGGAAGGGTGTAAGGAATAAATGTGTTCGGAGAGTTGAATGATTCTTTGATCACGAAGGAGGAAGTGGAGAAGGCAGTAAAGGAGATGAAAACAGGGAAAGCTGCAGGTATGGATGGGTGTGCTGTGGAATGCCTGAAGGGTGGTGGAGTGACTATTGTTGACTGGTTAGTAAGATTGTTGAATGTGTGCTTTGTGAAAGGTATGGTGCCAGTTGACTGGGCAAGTGCTTGTGTGGTCCCTTTGTATAAAGGTAAGGGTGATAAGTATGAATGTACTAGCTTTAGGGGTATAAGTGTGTTGAGTGTTGTAGGTAAGGTGTATGGTAGAGTGTTAATTATGAGAGTTAGAGAGGGTACAGAGGGAGTGATTGGTGATGATCAGTGTGGCTTTAGGAAAGAGATGGGATGCGTGGATCATGTGTTGGCTGTGAGACAAGTGTGTGAAAAGTATTTAACGAAAGGCAAGGATGTGTTTTGGGCATTCATGGATTTAGAGAAAGCGTATGATAGAACTGATAGGGAGGCTTTGTGGACTGTTTTAAGATTGTATGGACTTGATGGTAGGTTACTGAAAGGGGTAAAAAGTTTTATGTAAATAGTAGAGCGTGTGTAAGAGTGGGAAATGCTGTGAGTGATTGGTTTCCCGTGAGAGTGGAGCTGCAACATGGATGTGTGATGTCGCCTTGGTTGTTTAATATTTATATGGATGGTGTTGTAAGGGAGGTGAATGCAAGAGTGTTAGGTGGAGGTCTGAGTCTGGTGAATGTTGATGGTGGAGAGTGGAATCTGAAGCAGCTGCTGTTTTCAGATGATACTGCACTGGTGGCTGATTCAGAGGAGAGATTGAGACAGTTGGTAGAGGAGTTTGGAAGGGTGTGTGAAAGGAGGAAATTGAAACTAAATGAGAATAAGAGTAAAGTGATGAAGTGTATGGGGCTGGTAGATGGTAGGGGGATGAATATAGTTTTGAATGGTGAGTTGCTTGAGGAGGAAGAGTGTTTTAAATATATAGGGTCACATGTTGCTATAGATGGAAGAATGAATGCAGAAGTGAAGTTTAGAATGAATGAAGTAGGTAAGGTGCTGGGAGAAATGAAAAAAGTGTTTAGATGTCGTTCGCTTAGAATGGATGTAAAGAGAAGGCTGTATGAGCGTGTTGTGGTACGACTGCCTTACATGGGGCTGAAGCATGGAATATGGGTGTAGCAGAGAGGCACTGATACCACTCCACCACGGCGTGATAAAAGCTGCGACAACCTGATTTTTTTGACGAACCAGGTAAATCCATTTTGGAAGGATATATTTCAATCACAACACATTGGGATTATTTCACAGCCCCTAGCAACTCGGCAAGTGACAGAGTAGTTTTACTCTGTCCCAGATACAACCAGATACAACATTAGCGTCTTTATCTGTTGGAGAGACACACATGACACGCGTGTTTACAAATGCATTTTTATCTAAGAGGTCTAGGGTTCGATTCCCAGTCAGGAACGTAAATATATATATATATATATATATATATATATATATATATATATATATATATATAGATAGATAGATAGATAGATAGATAGATAGATAGATAGATAGATAAAGATATATATATAGATATATATATATATATATATAGATATATATATATAGTATATTTAGGCAGAATGTTTTCTTTTATACAAAAATCATTAAAGACCAAGGCGTAGCCATTGTTCACTATTTTTCTGTTGATCTTTTCGAGTTTTCTTACACAGTGTTTTACACTATGATTCAGGTTGTAGATAATATGTCCTGAATCATAGTGTAAAACAATGTGTAAGAAAACTCGAAAAGATCAACAGAAAAATAGTGGACAATGGCTACGCCTTGGTCTTTAATGATTTTTGTATAAAAGAAAACGTTCTGCCTAAATATACTAATATTCGAACCCATGACCCGGCAGCAAGGCAAGAAAACATTACACTGGAGTATAGAAAACAACTAGTGCTCCGCCAAAAACATCTAAAAGAGATAGAAAGAAAACAGCTGAACGATCAGCGTACCGCCCTCTTGGCCGAATATAACATCTTTGACATCAACGATGACGTCCTACGAAAAATGAAAATAAATAATTAATAAAATATAGTTACGACATGGATCTTGGACATATTATCTACAACCTGAATCATAGTGTAAAACAATGTGTAAGAAAACTCGAAAAGATCAACAGAAAAATAGTGAACAATGGCTACGCCTTGGTCTTTAATGATTTTTGTGTATATATATATATATATATATATATATATATATATATATATCATCTATTACAAGTCCACTGCAGAACAAAGGCCTCCTCCAATCTTCTCCACGAATTCCTTGACTAAGCCAATCTTTGCCACGTTTTCCCTGCAAATTTCTCTATCTCATCTCTCCATCTCCTGTCTGCCTTTTTCTGCAAGGCTTACAATCTCTTGGTGTCCAGTCAGTCAGCCTCTTGTTCCATCAGTTATTCCTTATTCTTGCTACATGGCCTGCCCACCTTCATTTCTGTTCTTTTATAACTTCTACATAATCATTGGCTTTAGTCTGCTCTCTCATCCAGGTTGATCTTTTCCTGTCTTAAAGATATTCCCAACATTGACCTTTCTATTCCTCTCTGGGAACGGATTAATTTATTTTCCATTGATTTTGTCAGTTTCCAGGTCTCACAACCATACGTCATAGCTGGAATTATACATTTGTTACATACTTTTCGTTTCATACATAGTGGCAAGCTACTTTTCATAGTGTCTTTATGTTTATTGAAAGCTTTTCATTCAACTGTAATGCGTAATTTTACTTCGCCGTCATTATCTTTCGTTAATTGTACTCCTCGACTTCTTCAAGAATTCTTCGCTTATTCTGATGACTCTATGTTAGTGAATTATACGTTCCTTTAGTTTTACTTCGGCTCATCTTTAGTCCTACATTGAGGCTTTATCTGTTCAAGTCGTTTAACATTTCTTGGAATGTCTATGCTGTTTCTGAGATATGGACAGTGTCACCTGCAAATTTTAAATGGTTTAGCTTTCCTCCATCTATGTTCACTCCTTGGAAATCTTCCCAGTCTAGCTTTCTGAAAATACTTTCTAGGCATGTTCTAAATAACTCTGGTGAAACTGTATCTCTCTGACACACGCGCTTCTCAATCTTAATTTTTTTCCGGGTCCTTATGTAATTTATCTGTAGCAGTTCCCTCTTTATATATGTTTTCAAGCAGTTTTACAATGTTCTCATTCACTCCTTGTTTTCGCAGTGAATTTCTAATTGCTATGTACTTCACTGAGTCGAAAGCCTTTTCGTAATCAACAAAACCTAAGCATAGTGGTTTATTATATTCTGTAGTTATCTCAGTTAGCTGATTCTTTGTGTGCTGATGATCAATAGACGAATACCCGCTTCGGCATCCTGCCTGTTCACGAGGTTGGTTTTCCTCCAAATTTGTGGTTATTCTGTTCGTACGGACTTTAGTGATGAGTTTGTGAACGACTGATAATAAGCTAATGTGTCGATAGTTACTAAGATCTTTTGAGTCACCTTTTTTGTAATGTAAAATAACTATTGCATTACACCATGTTTTGGGAATTTTCTTTTTTATACATTGGGTAAATAAGTGAGCAAGGCTGTTTTGTACTTCTACTCCTGCATCCAACAGTAAATCTGCTACTATTCCATATTCTCCCCGAGCCTTCCTTCTTTTCATATGTTACCTTAGGTATTTCACTTGTGTCAACTGAAAAGTTAGCCATTGGTAATATTGTCTTTGCTGCATACAATTCTATGTAAAATTCTTCAACTCTCTTCACTATCTTATCTCTGCAAGTAATGATTTCATCGTTTTTGTCCGTCAGTGATGTAATTTTTGCTTTCCTATGCCATTTTACTTCGGACCTGTTACAAACTTTTTCCTTTTTTTTTTATGGTTTCTTTGATTTCATCCATGATTCTCTTTCTTTCTTTTTTTTTTTTCTCTTTGTCTCTTGTTGATAAGCGTATTTAATTCCACTCGTTGTTTCGTCTTTTTCTGTGTTTACTTTCATTTCATTTCTTTTTTTCATAAGCTCGAGTGCCTTTCCCGAACACTTCTTGGCTTGGGTTGTATTAGGTTTTCCTACTACCTCTGCTGATTCTCTTAGCACTTTTGTTAGGCTGTCATTCAGCTCATCAGTGTCACATTCAGCATTACTTAGAGTCTGAAATCTGTTTCTTATTTCCAACTGAAAGGCTGCCTTGTTTTCGTTCACTGTTATTGGGCATATCTTTTCATCTTTAATCATCTTTTTTCTTTCACTTTTGAAACTGAATCTGGCTGTGCAACTCACCATTCTATGGTCACTTCCTACACTTACTTTGTTGATAACTGTGACATTTGTGATCGTGTTATTCTTTTTTGATGAAAGGAAGTCGATTTCATTCTTTGTTTCCCCATTTGGACTTCTCCAGGTCCACTTCTCCTTGTTCTTTTGTGAATGAATGTGTTCATTATTTTCATGTTATACATTTAAGAAAAATTTACCACCATCTCTCCTCTTTCATTCCTTTCTCCTACTCCAAATTTTCCCATACATGCTTCTCCATTTTTTTAATATCGTAACTTTTGCATTGAAGTCTCCCGTGAATATAGTATGTGGTCTTTTCTTCTCCCATAATCTAGGAGATGTCGTCATATAATGTTTCTATTTCTTCATCTGAGCTTTAAGAAGTTGGTGCAAATACATGTATGACTTTCAGAGTATATTTTTTGCACAGTCTAATTACCACCAGTGCTACTCTGTCAGATACACTCCTGAATTTAACTATGCTGTCTGCAAGATTTCTGTTATTAAGAAATCCAACAGCACTGACTTTTACATTTTGCCTTCATCTGTAGTAAAATAGCTGTTTGCTATCATCGAGATGGATGGCTTTTTCTTCTTTTCTGTGGATCTCATTCAAACCTACGATATCCCAACTAATATTTTCCAGTTCAGTCAATAAGCTATCAAGTTTGTAATCTTCTGTGAGGCTTCTTACATTGTATGCATAGATCATCATGGATTTCATTTTTTTTTTTTTAATATGGCAGTCTCAAACGTGCAACACAGTGCCTACTCACTTTCGGTGGCACAATGCCAGTAAGCACAGGAGGCAATGCAGTTGGACCTTTAGTAGACGATGATCCAAAAGGAACGTCTGTCTAATCATTTGCAATAGAACATGTGTTTGGTTGGGAGGATTGTGGCAAATAATCTCACCTCCCTGGCACATAGTTTCTGGTGAGATGTAATTTTTGTGCCACCTTATTCATTATACTCGGTGGAGCCCTCCATATCTACAGGAGGGCCCATGGTCAGCGCCGTCTAAAAGATACGTCATATATCTACAAGGCCTTTCCGTATCCGCCACCCCGGAATGCACAAGGTAGCGGTGGGATCCCGCCCCTTGATAAATAAATAAATAAAATATATATATATATATATATATATATATATATATATATATATATATATATATATATATATATATATATATATATATATATATTCACTCAGACTTTCTCCTCCAATTCCACCTTAGACGATTCCGGTGCTGTTCCTCCATCACTTCCTCCCTCAGACTTCCTCATGGCTGACATAAAAATTTCTTCAGCTGATGTATTTTCTGCCATCACTGGCCTCAATACTAACAAGGCATATGGGCCTGATGGAGTCCCTCCTGTTGTCCTCAAGACCTGTGCTTCAGTGCATACACCATCCCTAGGTAAACTCTTTCGCCTTTGTCTGTCAACTTGTACCTTTTCCTCTTGCTGGAAGTTTGCTCTCATTCAGCCAGTCCCAAAGAAGGGTGACAGTTCCTAACCCTCTAACTGTCGTCCAATCGCTTTAACATCCTGTGTTTCAAAAGTTTTCGAGTCACTTCTTAATAGAAGAATTTTAAAGCATCTTTCCTATCACAACCTTCTTTCTGATCGTCAATATGAGTTCCGTCAGGAACGCTCCACTGACGATCTCACCTATCTTTCAGACTCCTGGTCATCCTCCGTTCTGGACTTTTGTGAAAGCTTTGCCATTGCACGTGACATCTCTGGCATAAATCTTTAATTTCTAAACTGCCCTCTTACGGTTTCTATCCTTCTATCTGTGCCTTCATCTATAGCTTCCTTTCTGGTCGTTCTATAGCTGCTGTTGTAGACTGCCATGGTTCTTCTCCTAGATCTAGCAACAGTGGTGTTCCTCAGGGCTCTGTCCTATCACCCACTCTCTTCCTTTTATTCATCAATGACCGTCTAAGCTGTACATCTAACCCTATCCAATCGTACGCTGATGATTCCACCCTTCACCTTTCCATGCGGTTCCCGCAACGTCCATCTCAGCAGTTACATCAACAAACAAGGGATGAGGCTATGGCACACCTAATGTCTGACTTGGCTCGTATCTCTGCCTGGGGTAAAAATAATCTTTTTTTTTTTTTTTTTTTTTTAATGCATCAAAAACTCAGTTTTTACACCTATCAACCAGACACAATCTTCCACAGGAGTACTCTTTAAGGTTTAATAATATTTAGCTTAATCCTGCATCATCCTTGAACATGCCTGGGGTTTCATTCACTCGGGACTTATCTTGGAAAAATCATATTACATCTCTTGTAGTCTGCCTCCAATAGGTTAGGTGTGCTAAGCCGACTCCGAACTTTCTTTAACTTTACACAGTTGTTGACTTTATACACGGGTTTTATTCGCCTCTGTTTAGAGTACAACTCTCATCTGTGGTGAGGCTCCCCACATACAGCTCTTCTCAATAGGGTGGAGTCAAAGGCTTTTCGTCTCATCAACTCTCCTTCTCTTACTGGCTTCCTTCAACCTCTGTCTCTTCGCCGCACTGTTGCATCTTTATCTCTTTTCTATCGCTACTTCAACGGTCATTGCTCCTCTGAACCGTCTGCTTGCATCCCTCCACCTCTACGTAGCACCCGTCTAGCAGCAAATTCTCATCCCTTTTCTGTCCAACTCTCTGATGTAAGAGTTAACTGTTACTCCCAATCTTTCATTTACGCAACAGATCAACTCTGGAACTGTTTCCCTCTGTCTGTATTTCCTACTTCCTATGATCTCGTCACTCAAACGCAGTGTGTCCAGGCATCTCGAAATGAACGGATCTTGAATTTGGCTCTCTTTTGTATTGTTTTTGGTTTTTCTTGGAAGGAACGGTTTGCGGGCTCCTGGCCTTAGGTTCCTTGTTTCTTGCATATATATATATATATATATATATATATATATATATATATATATATATATATATATATATATATATATATAGTGTGTGTGTGTGTGTGTGTGTGTGTGTGTGTGTGTAATTCACCAGGTCGATTCACCTGGTTGGTCAGGAGGATCACGTCATAGTCACGATCGTCAGCTTTTTACCCTCCCGGAAGAGAGTTGAGAGGTCTTATAGTCCGATCTACATACCAGTCCCATTGCTCAAAGGGGACAGTACATACCAGCATCGTCAGTGAAACTTTTTACAACATGAGCATGGCGCAAACTTCCATCTACTAATTTATCATTTGGCAGGCTAGAGCATTGCCTCTGAGGCAGCGAATGGTGTGTGTGTCTGTGTGTGTGTGTGTGTGTGTGTGTGTGTGTGTGTGTGTGTGTGTGTGTGTGTGTGTGTGTGTGTGTTTAGAAAGCAAATGCCTAAACATTTATTTTCTAATGTAATCAAACTTTGTGGAAGGGCTGAGGTTCAGCAAAGAAGAAAATCCTCAGTTTAAAATAATCAGGTCAAAGGTCAAGATCATTGGGGCAGGTCAAACGTAGGTCTAGGATAATCACCTAAAACATTTTATCCAAACTAAACCAGACTTTAGAGAAAGGCTATCCAAGAAGTAAAATAGAAGTGAAAATTTTTATATCAATCAAAGGCCAATGTCACTGGGCTAGGTCAGAGCTCGACCCGTGTGTAGGCAGCGTGGATGGTTGGGTGGTGCTAAAATGATTTTAAATTTTGGTGTTATCTTAACCAGTCTTAATGGAATAGTTGAACATCTACCATGAAGTAAACATCTTTGCTTTTAAGAACAATTTGTCAAAGTTCAAGGTCCAATTTAAACCAAACTTTGTGGAAAGGTTCAATGGAAGATTTTAAAAAATAAGTTTTGAGAACAATCAACCGAAGGTCAAGGTAACAGGAAATGGTCAAATGACAGGGACACAGGACAAGAGCAGTCCAACTAGCCCTGGTCTGAGGTAGATGAAACTGGGTAATGTTAAGGCTCAGGCAGGAATGAAGGAACTCAGTCATAAAAACAATTAAAGGACATGACCACAGGGCAATGCCACACACCTTATCAATATGTCTGTGAGAAAAAAAATTAAAAATGATAAAGACGATAATCAGTGAGGAGATGATAGTTGTTTATTAGTCCAGATGTTTCGACTTTCTATAAAGTAATGCTCAGTTGATTTTATATGTTGAACATCACTACTTTATATAATTAAAAAGATATGGTAAAAACAAAAGGGAAAGAAACATCGCACTTGAAGTTACAACTTGAAGTTATGTTACGGGAACTCCCATTGTCATAGCGTTTAGTATGGATTTGTGTGTGTGTGTGTGTGTGTGTGTGTGTGTGTGTGTGTGAATTCAAATACTTTAACCAAAACATTACCCTTCTCTACGATCAAGACACGTCAGAGTATTGAGGTAATCACTCTGGGAGGGCTGTCCTTGCTGACCAAAAAATATAAAGTCACAAGGAAGGATAACTTATTCGAGTCAGAGTGAGAAGGAATTTGATGTCCTGGTGCTCGGCTAGATGGCAGCACCATCAGTTAGTTGTTTACTGTGCGAAGCAAGATATGTAAATAAACAAACGCTCGCCTAATTGACTTTGGGCGTCGTGCCACCTGTTTCAAGAAACCAGTATTCTGTATACGAGAAACAAATGGAAACGCGCCCCAAAGACTTCATCTGTTCCCCAGCGATACCAGAATGAGAATAATCAAGTTATGATTTAATTTATAAATATCTGTATACACATTAAAGACAAGGTTTGTCTGTGTGTCTGTCCTCTTTGCAAAATCGAGGGGGATGTATATAGAACTCTCTAACAGCTCTTACAGGTGTAAAACTTTTACGACAGATTTAAATGTGCATAGTACAGCTACTAAAGTGGCGCCACTGATGGCCAAGATAAGAACTAATTTGATTATCAATTCAACAGGGTGGAAATATCATGCCCAATTACAGCAGTCTTCAACGTCTACAGCCCTATCATTATTAACTACGGGCGGTCGGATGGCTGGACAGATTGTTAGGGTGGCCAGGGTGAGTGGGTGGGTGAGAAGGGTTGAGTGGCTGAGTGGGTGTGGTGGAGAAGGTAGGGTGGAAGGGCAGGTGTCGTGGGGCAGGGTGGGTGGAGAGGGAGATCCGGGATGGGTGGGTATGGTTGTGCAACATGGTTGGGCGAATGTGTGGGCTGGATGGGTGGATGAGTGGGTAGGAAGGTGGGTAGGTGGCTGGATGGGTGAGTAGGGTGGGTGGGAAGCAGGAAAAGTGGTCTATGGTAGAAGAAACTCCATAGCCTTAGAAATAGGCCAAAGGTGGAACAGAAATTCATTGGCTAAAATGGGACAACATACCCCTGTTACCACTTTAAAATGTTGGTGCCCTCATTTTACTGAGGGTGCAAATCACTCCGGAGTGACAAGTGTTTCCTGTCCAGTTTTTATTATTTCGATCAGTAATAGTTCAATAAACGTATGATTGCAATAATTTGGGGCACTACATAAATAATTCCCGAGGCATAATCAAGTAATTAAATGGTTAGCAGATATGCACAGAACCGTACTCACTGCGAGAGAAATATGTTTTCTAATTCTTCGGTTCTTGCCAGTTTTTTCTGTATATCTTCTGTTGTTAGTGAATAATTGCAGTGGAGTAGAAGAGATATTTGCTTTATAGATATCTGTAATTGGAGTCACTATGCAGAAGCAACAAAGTGTGTGTGTGTGTGTGTGTGTGTGTGTGT
Source organism: Coenobita brevimanus (assembly GCF_032717465.1). Taxonomy (NCBI): domain Eukaryota; kingdom Metazoa; phylum Arthropoda; class Malacostraca; order Decapoda; family Coenobitidae; genus Coenobita; species Coenobita brevimanus. The sequence continues at coordinate 3,914,044 of NC_136961.1, forward strand.
GTGTGTGTGTGTGTGTGTGTGTGTGTGCAGTTACATCGTCTGTTATATACTATTAATTCTTTACCCAAAATAAACTTATTTGAATCAAGCAATTAGTATCAGTGATCGTCCAATCTACGTACGGTAACACTGTCGTCTGACCTAACAGACCTGATTTTGGAAAAAAAATGAAAAATGCAATTATTTATAAAAAATATATATTTTAACATTGTTAAACATACCCATTGTATACTAAATGCCTAAATAATATTATTTTTAAAATCTAGTAAGTGAAGGTGGGTACTGAATAAAAGTAGCTAAATAATTCCATTTTTTAATGTCCACACACACACACACACACACACACACACACACACACACACACACACACACACACACACACACACACACACAAGACGCGGACTGATGGACTTTCAACTGGTTAGGCCTATTCTTCACTGAATGCTCAGTTACACATTCATACTTGAAGCCCATATCATCACTGAAACCCTCATGCGAAGCAGGGCAAAGAAGGGGACAACAATGCCTTTGATAAAGTATGTATCGAGAGAAAAAAAGAAAGAAAGGGGAATTGAAAGGAAAGTATGTGACAAAGCAGTTTATTAGTTTGCAGATATATAGAAACAAATATTTTCAAATTACCCTGGGGGTAGGGGGGGTTTTCAAGAATACTCCCCCAGTATCCCTGCTTGTCGTAAAAGGCGACTAAAAGGGTTGGCGGAGGGTTAGTGCCCCTCCCCGGAAAACAACTAACTAAAAAAACAAACAACAAGCCTCGGACAAGGACTGACCAAACGATGACGACCAAGGACCGGACAAAGGACATGGTAATTGGAACTTGGAATGTAAGGGGAGCGAATGATGAGGTGAAAGAGAGATTGTCCAGGTGCCTGAGGGTGCGAAAGTGGATGTATGTGGAATAACTGAAACAAAATGGAGAGGAGAAAGTGTGAGAGAATGGGAGTATGGATGGGGTATATGTGCAGGAGTAGGTGAGAATGAGAGGGAAAAGGAAGGAGTATGTATAATTGTGAGTAAAAGATGGAAGAGGAGCATAAGACAGTATGGATCAGTTGGTTCAAGGATTGTGTGGGTAAAGTTGAAAGTTGGAATACAAATGTGGGCGATTGTGTGTGTGTATGCGCCAACGCAAGATCGTGCTAGAAGAGTGAGAGAAGAGTTCTGGACATGTGTAGAAGTGCGCATGGAAAAGTTTGGAAGGAATGAGAGAGTGTTTTTGATCAGTGATATGAATGGTAAAGTTGGGAATGTGAAGGTGGATGGAATAGTTGGTGAGTGGGGTGTGCCTGCTGAGATAGATGAGAATGGGAGTGCGTTAGTGGACATTTGTGCTGGGAGGGGGTTGGTGATAGCCAATACCCTCTTCAGGCATAAAATGATCCACAGGTATACATGGCGAGTGATGAGAAGGGTGGGTGGTGAAATGAATGAAAGGAAGGCAATGATTGATTACGTGTGTGTGGATGAAAGGATGCGAAGATGTGTAATGGATGCAAGAGTTTATAGAGGTTGGGGGAGTGGACTTTCTGACCACTACTTGGTGGTAGCCAGAATTAAAATTCAAGTAAGATGGAGGAATAGAAGAAGGGAAAGACGAGAGGAAGGAGTAGTTGCAAGGAGAGTGGAAAGGTTACAAGAGGATGAGAAAAAGGCAGAGTATAAGAGAGAAGTGGAGGAACGATTGGGCAAATATGAATTGGAGCAGATGGGAGATGTGGAAGGTGTGTGTAGGATATTTACAGAAGAAATATGTGCAGCATGTGATGTGGTGTGTGGAAGGAAGAGAAGACGGAGGGGGGTGCAAGGAACAGAGTGGTGGACTGAAGAGGTGAAACAGGCTGTGGCACAAAAGAAGAAAGCATACAATGAATGGATGAGAAATAGGGGCGTGGATGAAGTTGAGAGGCGGAAGAGAGAGTTATATGTAGAAAGAAAGAGAGAGGTGAAAAGATTAGTAAGAGAGAGTAAGAAGAGAGTGGATGAGGAATTTGGAAGGAATTTGAGTGTAAAGTGGAAGGACTGTAAGAAAATGTTCTGGAGAGAGGTGAAAAGAGTAAGACAGGGTGGAAGTGAAGTTAGCAGGGGAGTGAAAGATAAAAATGGTAGATTATTAGTAGAGAAGGGAGAAAAAGTGAGCAGATGGAGAGAACACTTTAAGGAATTGTTGAACGTAGAGGATGGAAGTAATGCGAGTATAAGTGGCTGGGGAATGGCTGGGAGAAGGAGGGAGGTGAGAAGACAGGAAGAAATCAGTGGGATAGAAGTTGTGGAAGCAATGAAGAAAGTTAAATCGGGGAAAACCCCAGGAAATGATGGAGTGTGTGGTGAAAAGCTGAAGCATGCGGGAGAGATAATAGTAGAATGGATGTGGAAGATGTGCAGATTGGCCTGGGAGGAAGGTAGAGTCCCGGAGGATTGGAAGTCAGGTATAATTATTCCCTTGTACAAAGGAAAAGGGGAAAAAGAAGTGTGTGGTAATCATAGGGGCATTTGTCTTCTTAGTATAATAGGAAAAGTGTATTGTAGGATACTGATTGGCAGAGTTAGAGAAAGAACAGAGAAATTAGTTGGAGAAGAACAGGGAGGCTTTAGGAAGGGAAGAGGTTGTGTAGATAAGATATTCATTCTTAGATCTTTAGTGGAAAAGTTTCTAGAGAAGGGAAAGAAGTTGTATGCGGCTTTCATGGATTTGGAGAAAGCATATGACAGGGTGGATAGACAAGGATTGTGGAAAGTGTTAAGAATATATGGAGTAGATGGGAAGTTGTTGAATGCTGTGAAGAGTATGTACGATGGTGCGAAGGCTGTAGTGCGCGTGGATGGTGAACTAAGTGAATTTTTCTCTTTGAAATTTGGTTTGAAACAGGGATGTGTCATGTCTCCATGGCTGTTCAATCTGTACATGGATGGGGTAATAAAAGAGGTACAAGGTAGGGTAGTGGATGTTGGAGTGGCCCTGGTGAGAGAGGATAGTGTTTGGAAACTCCCTGTACTGTTGTTTGCAGATGATACTGTGTTGTTGAGTGAAGACGAAGGGGAGCTGCAAGACTTGGTGGATGAGTTTGAGAGAGTGTGTAAGAAACGGTCTAAAGGTGAATGTAAGGAAGAGTAAAGTAATGGCCTTTGAGAGAGGTGAAGTCAGTGAATGTACAGCGAGGTTGGATGGTGAGGAATTGGAAAATGTGAGTACGTTTAAGTACTTGGGTAGTTTGATGAGTAAGGATGGAGGTTTGGAGGGTGAAGTGCTTGAAAGGGTACAGCAGGGAAGAAAGGTTGCTGGTTCTTTGAAAGCAGTGATAAGAAACAGTGAAGTGAGCATGGAAGTGAAAAAGTTACTACATGACAGTATTGTGCTACCAACTCTAACGTACGGAAGTGAAGCTTGGACGTTGTTGGAAGGACACAAGTCAAGAGTGAGAGCAGTGGAAATGAGTTATTTAAGAGGAGCCTGTGGAGTCACATGGAGAGACAGGCTGACGAATGAGGATAGAAAGGAGCGTTGTGGTGTTGATGTGGATGTGATAGGAAGCGTTATGAGGAACACACTGAGGTGGTTTGGTCATGTGGAGAGGATGGAGGGTGAAAGACTGACGAAGAGAGTGTATATGAGTGAGGTGGAGGGGGGAAGAGGGAGGGGGAGGCCGAGGATGAGATGGAGGGATGGGGTGGAGAGGTATATGAGAGAGGGGGGTGTGAGTTGGCAGCAGGGCAGTGAAATGGCGGGGGACAGGGCGACTTGGAGGCGATTTGTTTGTGGCCACCCCAAACGGGATTGAGGCGTCTGGCAATAGATAGATAGATAGATAGACAAATGCAAAAAAAAAAAAGTATGTTATTTTACCTGAAACTAAAAGATATTCTGTTGTTGTACATGTTAGCTTATACAATATATAGTAACAAACAAAATAGGTACATGAAGACTTTCTGGAATATGAAATCAATACATACGATATATATGTCGGTATATAAGTAGCTACATAGCTCCAAACGCAACTACATACATAGATGTAGTTACAGACACACATAGCTACGTAACAACAAACATAGCTGCATACATAGTTATGAACATAGCTACAAAGTCTCTGCTTACAACCAAGCTCCGTTGTTTATATGTTGTAATTCCCGAAATTTTGCACGTATTATATTCGTCCAGTACAGGGGATCGATGTGCCATACTACACTTATCACTGTCGTCCGACCTGTCAGGTACACAATGGCGAAAAGCGAAGAATGAGTGGAAGAACAACAGTAACTCACCCTTCCTCGACGAAAGACAAACGAAATTTGTGATTTTCTCAAGAATCAGGCATTCGGTTATCCTGGGTGCTGTATTGGTAGTGCTATGGGTCTGTATGTAGAAAGGTGTGTTGAGTCCTTGAGTGATTTTGTAATATTGATAATTAATGTTCTGTTTCCAAATATTTGGAATGCTGCAGTGTTCGTAAGAGTACTGGTAGTAGTTCACGTTTGTGGGAACTTGGATGCGCTGCTCTCCTACATGTTTCAGGTGGGTGTGGATTACTGATGTCATACAGCCCATACTTGTAGTGTTTTGGTTTCCATGATAATATAATGTATTGTATCAGTTTAAGAGCAAACGGGGTTAAACTGTTTGCCAAGTGGAAATGGCAACTTATGTAGAGAAGACTGCTTTTCAGACTTAGTATGTGTTGGTATAAAGTACCTGATGTCTGTGGAATAGCTCATGAGTATGTTTAGTCGTTCTCTGTAAAAAAAAGATGCGGTGGATGTTGGAGGTGACGGTAGCATGGCTCTCATTGTGTTTCCTTGTGATTAAACGATGCTGCTGTATGCCTTATGGAACCTTGATGGGTTCGTGGAGTGGCTCAGTGTTGCAACAGAGACTTTAAATTTTTCTGTCTTCCTTGCGCTAATATCATTGGTAATTTGTCTGCTTAATTGTTGGAGCCTTGTGATCATGTCGTTATATGAGGCAAGCAATCTCCTTTGTAAAGCTTAGGCTGTAGAGTCTTCTGTTGTCTAGTGGAATATGGTTTTTTTCTGAGCTGAGTAAAATTTTTATTAAATTTAGTAATGAGCCTGATATTGGTGTTGCTGGGCGTGTTGTTTAGCGTGGTGAAGTGTTTGCTCTGCTTCTTCAGTGATTTATGGCCTGTTTGTTTTCTTGTTGTTTGCGGAAGTGTGTGATTGCTCTGATTTCGAATGCATTCTTATTATGATAGTGACTAGGAGGAGATCTTACAGGAGTTTAGGTTTCGTCCCTCAGGTGGTGATGAGGAAAAGTGTGTGCAAAGAAAATATGTTGTCTGGGAAAAAGTGATGATGATGTGCTTGATGTGGGATGTACTGTAGGTTCATTGTGAGGTGTTACTGAAAATGTACAAGCTTTTCAACTGTGATGAAATATAGAGGCAACTGCAATTGTGTTCAGTGTGTTTGTACCTGGTAGTGTTTTTTATTTCTCCGTTAAGTACCTGTGTTAGGGAAAGGAGCAGAGGGTTGTAATGTGCTCGTTTGGCATGAAAAGTGTCAGATGGAATGTAAACATTAAAGATGTACAGCTCCGGACAGATGAAACGGCTACACCCCATCCACCAGCGACTTGGTTTGGGTCTCAGTGGTTCTGGTAACAGTTGCAGATGGAGGGAGGGGGGATGTGGGAGGGTGAGGAGGGGAGAAATGTGGGCGGAGTTATATAGGGGGTAGTGTGGGAGGGTGAAGAAGCAGCACAGTCTGGCTGGTGGGAGGGGGAGACGAATGGTTGGGTAGCGGAGACGAGAGTATGCTGGAGGGTAAGACAGGTGAGTGTGATTAGATGAAAAGAAATTACAAAAAATGAATTATTATAATATCTGCTGCATATATTGCATTTTATCTACCAAATAAAAACACTGTCTGTTATTCACCACCGTATTTGGGTATCCTACTCATTATTTTTATCCTTTGGATATTAGGCAATAAATAAAGATATTGGACGGTCTTTCGGACCCGAACCAATTTTTTCATAACTTTTTTCTTCAGCTATTTCCGTATTCCTATTATCCCTCGTGCTTGAAGTCCCCCTTTTTATCACTTTCTCCTACGCCCTACCTTTTTTTTAGGCATAAGGCAGTTTAACTTTCTCTTTAAATAACCATATTTATCAACAAATATTCCTTTCATTAATCTTTTTAATTACCTGTTTTCTTTCAATATGCATTTGTCTAATAATGGGTGTTACACCTTAATTGGCGCCGCTATTTGACGTTTTGAATAAATTTGGTCTAAATTTACGCATATATTGCAGTCTCTCTCAAGTAGGCTGGCAACCTCACACATCCTCCCCCCCTGCTTTCTCCTTCTCTCGCTACCCGTTCCCTCCTTTCCTTTTGTAGTACTGTTTATCTATTCTTTCTCATATTTTTAACCTCATTCCTTCTTACAAACTTTTAGTGCCATAGGAATTTCTCCCTTATCACCTACAGTCCTACTGCATGAAAGTGGAAAAAACTGCCATCGGGAAAAGAATAACTGGAAATTTATGGCGAAAGTTACGATATTAGTTATATAGAATGAAAGTGTTGGCAGATACGCATTCTTGACGTGATTATCACAGCCACAGCATTTCGCCTTCATAAATTAACACGCACATAATATTATATATATATATATATATATATATATATATATATATATATATATATATATATATATATATATATATATATATCGGTAGAGAGGCGGCCTGCAGTCCTAATGGACCTAGGGTCGAATCCCGGCTGAGGCAGGGAACAGTTTAAGGATTTGAATTTCCTAAAAGCGGACTTTCCTGATCTACCAGATGACCCGCCGACATGTCATAAAAGTACCCCCGCTAATACCAGTACACCAGTCCTGCATGAGACAGCCCTAGCATGTATTCAATATGGACGGTGGGTGTTTGCGCCGAAGTGGTGACATGTGGAGATGTAGGAGGACTACTGGGCCTTGGGATAGGTGACTGCCCCCAAGAAATAGGCCCTGAGCCTTTGCCCAGAGTCGGACACGTAAAAATATATATATATATATATATATATATATATATATATATATATATATATATATATATATATATATATATATATATATATATATATATATAATCATACAGGCTCTACACTTATGAAATTTAACATCGAGTAACCCTATATGCCCAAAGTAATTTCCTCTGCATGGACTGACGTTGTAACGAAACTGGTTGTCCCCCTGCAGTAATTATTAATATATTTTTATGGTCATGTATGACTGAATAGTTTAGTTTATACAAGCGAAAACCTCAGAAATAATACTCACCGAGTATTATTCCTTCTCCAGCAGTTGCGCCTTCAGTGACACGCTTCCAAAAATCCTCTGGCTTGTCAACATAACGTTTGCTAGTGTCCTGTGATGCAACCCTGCTTCGTGCAATACTCTTCTCATAGTCTTTTCGCTGATATCATGGTCTGTGCATCGGTTTCTGTGGCGTGTAGTGCAACATGGTGGTTTCCGTGTGGTAGGTTGCCATGTTAGTTAGTGTCCTCTGCTTTACCCAACACAATAAATTTTAGATCAAACAGTGTTGTTCATGGTTATTAATATATATATATATATATATATATATATATATATATATATATATATATATATATATATATATATATATATATGATCATGTATTTAATTTCTTCAGGTTACATGTGATTGTGTGAGCTGGTTACACCCTTGAGACTGCAGCACGGAGGCAGTTTGAGCTTTGTTGTATAATAAATGATAATTTGGTTGTATATATTGGTTTTATTATCTTTGCCTATCATTGCCATGATGAGACCATAATTCTGAAGTTGAGCATAAAGCACTGTTTTCAATAGCCTATGGAGAGATTCATGAGAATCACGATGACTACCAGTACTGTCCTTGTGGTCCTTAATGTGTTATACATGGCGTTCTGCACAGTAATGCTGGACGTAAGGAGGTAATGCATGAAACCTATAGTCCTTCTGTTTTATGAAGGCGAAATGCTGTGGCTGTGATAATCACGTCAAGAATGCGTATCTGCCAACACTTTCATTCTAAATAACTAATATCGTAACCTTCGCCATAAATTTCCAGTTATTCTTTTCCCGATGGCAGTTTTTTCCACTTTCATGCAGTAGGACTGTAGGTGATAAGGGAGAAATTCCTATGGCACTAAAAGTTTGTAAGAAGGAATGAGGTTAAAAATATGAGAAAGAATAGATAAACAGTACTACAAAAGGAAAGGAGGGAACGGGTAGCGAGAGAAGGAGAAAGCAGGGGGGAGGATGTGTGAGGTTGCCAGCCTACTTGAGAGAGACTGCAATATATGCGTAAATTTAGACCAAATTTATTCAAAACGTCAAATAGCGGCGCCAATTAAGGTGTAACACCCATTATTAGACAAATGCATATTGAAAGAAAACAGGTTATTAAAAAGATTAATGAAAGGAATATTTGTTGACAAATATGGTTATTTAAAGAGAAAGTTAAACTGCCTTATGCCTAAAAAAAAGGTAGGGCGTAGGAGAAAGTGATAAAAAGGGGGACTTCAAGCACGAGGGATAATAGGAATACGGAAATAGCTGAAGAAAAAAGTTATGAAAAAATTGGTTCGGGTCCGAAAGACCGTCCAATATCTTTATTTATTGCCTAATATCCAAAGGATAAAAATAATGAGTAGGATACCCAAATACGGTGGTGAATAACAGACAGTGTTTTTATTTGGTAGATAAAATGCAATATATGCAGCAGATATTATAATAATTCATTTTTTGTAATTTCTTTTCATCTAATCACACTCACCTGTCTTACCCTCCAGCATACTCTCGTCTCCGCTACCCAACCATTCGTCTCCCCCTCCCACCAGCCAGACTGTGCTGCTTCTTCACCCTCCCACACTACCCCCTATATAACTCCGCCCACATTTCTCCCCTCCTCACCCTCCCACATCCCCCCTCCCTCCACCTGCAACTGTTACCAGAACCACTGAGACCCAAACCAAGTCGCTGGTGGATGGGGTGTAGCCGTTTCATCTGTCCGGAGCTGTACATTTTCTGTTCCTGACCCGATTTTACATTGCACAACTCTCTTTCCAAGGTGGTATCATTCTGCAGGAGTTATTAAGTTGTCTGTGTTGTGTCCCTGTTTAGGATGGATGTGTGAATGCAAGTGATGCGGTGTCCTCCATGGCGGTCAGTTATGTCTGTATGGATATATGACCAGTGACTGATGTGAAGATTCTGTTTGTGTGTGTGTGTGTGTGTGTGTGTGTGTGTGTGTGTGTTGTGTGTGTCCTACTCTGGGCATAGGCTTCACAGTGTGTGTGTGTGTGTGTGTGTGTGTGTGTGTGTGTGTGTGTGTGTGTCCTACTCTGGGCATAGGCTTCACAGTGTGTGTGTGTGTGTGTGTGTCCTACTCTGGGCATAGGCTTCACAGTGTGTGTGTGTGTGTGTGTGTGTGTGTGTGTGTGTGTGTGTGTGTGTGTGTGTGTGTGTGTGTGTGTGCTTTGTTTCTTAAAAAAGTTCTAAGTGTTTGATATGGTGGTGATGTTTTTTTTTTTCATATTGTGGTGTTTTGGTGCGAATGCCATTGACATATAGTTGTACTATGTTTAGGCTGCGAGTTCGAGGTGGCGTGTATTTAGTGTGTGTCTGTGGTATATGTATTTTGCATGTGCACAGGAACTGAATTACTGAGGCTGCGGCTGTGTGAGCAAAAGAGTGGAGGGAATTGTGTTCGGAGAGGAGGAGGAGTGTTTGTGGTTGTGATGCATGTGTCACATACCCATATGCTGTGATGTTTGATGTCTAAAATTTCATTGCATGTGATGTGGATTCAGTTTCTGCTGGAATTCAATCGAAAATGCCCATAGGTTAGTCTAGTAATTATTATGGATAGGGAGCAAATTGGGCACATGTATCGTTTTGGGGTCATGAGGTTGCTCTCAGCGTCTCCAGCAAGTGTGAGGAAGAGGAAAATGACATCCGGAGTCATATCTCCTGTATGACAAAATGGCATATGGAACAACTGCTCCCACACAGGAGACGATACTCCGCCAGGCTGGACCGGGGTTCACCTCACGGGACGCTGGACACGGTGAGGAAGTTTGGTTCGCAGGCAGGAGTTATATCTGCTTCTCTCCACTCAGGGTAACGACACCATCTCGTATAGGCCCCTCTCCAGCGCACTGTGTGTGTGTGTGTGTGTGTGTGTGTGTGTATGTGTGTGTGTGTGTGTGTGTGTGTGTGTGTGTGTGTGTGTGTGTGTGTGTGTGTGTGTGTGTGTGTGTGCGTGTGTGTGATACGCTACTGCATTAGTAAAGGTATCCTCGTTGACGACATGATATACAGCGTTTATACCTACCAAGAGGTCAGCATAAACACTTTAACTACGTTGGAGTTTTCTTTATGTGTGTTTATTCTTGCTACCTACAGTCGGCTTTGTTTACTTGAAGAAACTCTATTTCCACAAAAGAAAAAAAGTTAATGTCATGTGTAAAACTCCCGCAAAATCGCTAATTTCCTCTTAAGCCGAGAAAAATCGTCTGCAGAAAGTATTATTAAAACTAAGTCGTCGTAATGTTGAAAGGGTTTTGGTTTGCACACTCAGGGTATGCATAAGCTATATTCACATTTCATATATAATAGTTTTTATGGTGATGAGTAGCCATATTTTCGCTGGAATAAAAGACTTCGTAGCACTTCTGTCTTAGATATTTTGCATTACTCCATAACATCTTCATATATACGAGTCTGCTGAAGAGGAAAAGGACACTGTCAGTTATGTACAAAAATATATTTTATTAATGAAAATAATATCTTGCACCCACAACATACATAAACAGTACATAAAAGTACAGTTGCCGTCAATTATACCTTTACAAGACTGGGTATAAAAAACACTTATAATGAAGCAAGAGGGTCAACATTCCATCCCTCTGTAAGATTATTTAAACAGATAATTGCTTTTCGCCAAATTATAATCTTCCCTACAAGAGTCGGTGTTACATCCAGTTCCCCCCATGTACTGGTGGAGGAACAGGAACAAGGGAGATAATAAGACGGTCAGATTTCTGAACAAAATTTGCTTCCCAGTTGACCTGCTCAAACAACAATTCTATCAGTGTCATGTGTGTAACACTGGCTATTAAGGGCCGCTTTGTAGTTACTTTCATGTAGTCATTGGGCATTAATTTAAGCTGTAAATCTTGTGTCCATTAACAAGATACAGTACATACAGTAGGTTTTGATACAGTTTCGAGTCTGTAAATACCATATTAGCAATAGTACAATGGCATGTTTTCCGTAAAGGTGGTACACTTCAGTAGTCATGTTTTTCTGGCTGCAGGAATTATCGTGGTACTTTCCCCTAGCGGTACCAAATCTCCTTACACACACACACACACACACACACACACACACACACACACACACACAAACGTCAACAAAGGCGAGTAAGGGTGTGGTCAGTAGTCTGTGTATTTGTCTGTGGATCCCAAGTAATAAAGCGAGATCCCAACCCTTCCTTGTATAGTACAGTGTTATTGTCGTCATTCAGGCCAAAATGACGATGTTAATATAATATTGACATGCGTCATGTGATCTGAACTAGAAAATACTCAGAGCTCGTGTATACAGTGGTGGATTGGGGCGCTCACCATCATCTCACTCGATGTAGTGTTGCTCCCGGATGCTTACCCTTCCCTCTCTTCCTTCCTTCTTTCCTTCCATCCTCTTCTGTTTTTCTTTCCTAAATTCTTTCTTCTTCCATCTGTCTACGCGTGACTCTACAGTGACAAGCCAAATGGTTTCCTGTACACCAAACAACCATTTACTATGCTGGGTGGTAACCATATAACCAAATTCTGACGCCTAGTGGTTTAGTGGGTAATTAAGGCGCTCCAGTCGGATTGAGCTTGTGTAGGTTTATATCCCAGGGGTGGTTGGGGTTAATTGCTCACGCAATGCCACTCAGGGATGAGTGAGGCTGGCCACTTTCATCTTAAATGTCACGACAAACTTGTTTAGTCCCGGGATCCTACGCTCCTTATGGGGTAACACTAGATTAGATGATGAATGAAAGAATGAATAAATATATATCTATATCAATATTATCTATCTATCTATCTATCTATATCTATCTATCTATACAACGTACTATGCTTTAGTTCCTTTTTCCTACCAGACGAATACATAGACGATCACAAAGGGTTAATTCTACGGGTTTAGTTTGCCCTATTACATAATATCAAACAGAGCATACTCCCGCCAGCGTCAATAAATTATATGATTTATTCTTGCATCAGGATCAAGGTCCACTCAAATTCTGAACAGCTCTTCCTTGATATACTGCCCACCTATCCACCAGGGTTCATTGATATTCGATAGCAAATTCTGGGATATATATTACAGAGACTGACAAGGAAATCGACTAGGGTGAATACGTAACCTTCGTAGAACTCCCTTGGCAGTGGTGATAACTTTCATTAGAATTCGACATAACGACATCAAACAACATTTTGGAATAAATTATATAAAAATGTCATGTTCGATATGTTGTTATGTATCAGTTTCAGACGTGCAGAATTCCAATGAAACACAGTTAATTCACTGGTACTATCGAACAGAACGTTAATCTAGTCATTTCGGCTTAAAACGATGTATTACTCGTTCGCAGATTTCATTAGTTTTTAAGATTGATTAGGGCGATTGTAAAAGAACCGTTGATCGCATTTTCCACTTAGCAGTGTAACCTCCAGAAATAATTTACGTGTTGTAAGTGGTTTGGTTTTGACCAATGGAATTTATGTATAATTTATATATATTAATATTCTTGAACATTCCCAGTCGCTGTGGCTACAGTAAATTGCTTGGGTATGATGTGATCAGTTCATTATGACGAGTAATTGGGTTAGGGAGGGGGAGACGGGACAAAGCAATTATTTCATTTTATTTTATTATTATTTTTTTTTTAGTTTTAACAACTATAGGGTTTAATGAGCCGATAAAAAAATGAAGAACTTCAGCTCTTTCCTGTCTTTTCCCTCTCCTCACTTTATCATCTTGATATATGGACCAGCTGTAAAGAATATAGCTTGAAACTTCAATTGCAGCGGGTGCTAGGTAAAGACATCAAGAGAACAATCTTTTCTCTGCGGAATGCAACTGGATTACCTCAGGCTCTGTTATTCCCACATCACTGACTTTTATAGCATATTCTCCTTATTTCTTCGTCTGTGTCTCTATGTCATGTCACTCCACAGACACTTCTGACCAACGTAGGTTATTTCTGTAGCTCCCTAACGAAATTTATATCCCTCAATGACCGTCCACGTTTCACTACTGCTTGTCGGTGTTAGTTAATACAACTTTCTTGCTATACTTTCTTTACCTCTAAATTTTTATTCCTATTTCTAGCCACTGCTCCCACTTCTAGTGAAAAGTTCCATCTTTGATTTAAAAAAAAAAAATGCTTTAACAATTGAATACCTGTACATTTTACAGAACCGTACATTTTCCATTCATGTACCATTAATTACTCAAATAGTTTCCTAACACCTACTTTTTGTGTGTGTCTGTTTAAAAACCCATGCCTTTAGTGTTTTCTATAAACAATTCCGACTCACGTTTGTCACACACCATATTCTTCCGCCAGACTATGCAATTTCACTTTTCATTTGCAATCAATACTGCATAAACTGCAAACAAATGCACATCAGTTCTTTTTACATTGCCTGGAAACTATCTCGGAGTACTGTATTGTCTTACAAACTAGCAATAATCAGGCGGATCGGTAGGGTGGGAATATCTCTTTAGAAAGTTCCGGATTATCAAATTTGCAAAAGTCTCATTGGCTGCAACCGTGCAAACATTTCCCACTCAGTACTGCATATCTTCAGAGTCATTCCCACCATTCAGCGTCCTTGTTTCACCTTTTATTGTTTCTTCATTTTACACAACAAAAAGCATAGTAGATATACTCCATAACATAACTTATACTGTAATATAAAATATGGATTATATTCTTTATATGCTGAACATACCTCTCCTATAGTGATCTCTCTTTTCGCTTCACTACTTCTCTTACTTCCCTAATAATCTCCAAATGCATCCCTTTCCTTTGGCACATTCAGCCACTGGTTGCAATGATCTCTCCCTGTCTCCAGCACCTAACTTCATGTCACTAATGCTCAACCATCCACTTCCTTTAACCTAGAGGAGACCTTTGGTTATAGAAGGAATAAAAGAAAATTTAGAGTCGAAGGTGTATTCGTATGTGGTGAGAAAGTAAGAAGTGCCTTATTATTCAGGTTTGGAAAGATCTCACGTGATGTCATGTTATCCACTTTCTTCTTTCTATCACCAGACCATTTTACAAAGATCTGGAGAGCTTGTTTTGCACTGGAGAGGCTTACATAAAATTCATCTATTCATGTAATACATAAGGTATTCGTATCTCCAGCACTGAATTAAATCGTCCGGAGTTAGCTAGACTGATAAATGGAAGGGGTCAGTTTATTCAGGTGAGATCTCCCCACCTCTAGAGGATACAGGAGATATGTGAGCCATGGAAATGTGTGAGAAATTTGCGACCGTATTATCAAAACTGAGTGCACAAAGGTGTAGGGAAGCCCTTATTAATCAACCCCTAAAGCGCACATGACGGCACTGGCCATAGAATTATGGGGTTTGGGAACACGCATTTGTTCGACATACCATATTCATTTTCCCTCCACGGCGTGAAGTGACGACCATTTTCTTTTCTTATCAATGGCGTCCCACAAGTGTAAGCGGAGGTGGTCGGATGGCGCTGACGGTCTATCGTGCGCCATGAATGATTTAGAAATGGTGAGTTCTGATTCTTCATTGTCCAATTTGCTTGCCGCCGCCGTCCCCTGTTCGACCCAAGCCACCTTCATCCGCGTCAAGCTGCCCACTAATGCAAGGAGGGGGTTGAGTGAAAGTGCAAGTGGGAGTGAATTGAGGGGGGGCAATTTCCTCATTACAGAGCGGGGAGACGACTTGCAGTGATGAAATTTACCATGTGGGGAGTGACGTGAGCTTCCTCCCATAGCTCCACACCATCATTAGAGATTGACCCTGATGACCCTCCAGAGCCCGGGGACTACCCTACCCTTCCAGTGACTCGGGAGTTCTCCGAGACACTGAAGTCTGAGCAGAAAGAATAGGGCAGCCAGAAGTCACACGCAGCAGATACCGCCAAGCCTCCCTCATCTCTCACCACCATCTCACCACCACCCATATCCCCACAGCCTGCTACTTTGCGGAGGCTTTCACCCCAGCCTAATTGTTTTTTCCACTACCACACTGAGGTGAGATACCAGGTACTGGCGTGTGAGAAAAGGAAATGTATAAAGTGTAAAATTTGTGCAAAGGCCATACAATAAAAGGTGAAACAGATAAAAAGGAAAATTTCAGTGAAGAGAATAAGGGATATTACGATAGTAGGAAGTGACACAGTACTCATTTAATGAAGTAAGATTTTGGAAAAGAAAAAAGTAAACATACTTAAGTTATTACAAAACAAATGTAAAAAACATTTTGAAAACATGGAATAAGGGTAGGGATCGGAGGGCCAAAAATCAAAGACACAAGAGGGGATGGGCATTGATGCCATTGTGTGCATGTTACGTACGTTCGTAATACAACATGTCCTGAGACCCAGCACTGCTCCCCCTTAATTTCTTGTTGTTAGTTAAATTTCCCTCCTAATGGTTCCTTATTAGGAAGAAATTGAACAAATCATGTCTCCTCCCAAGCGCAATAATATTTTGAAGGCTTTTGTTTCTCATCTTTTTTTTTTTTATAATGCTATTATTCCTTAACCCTTTTTTCAACAGACTTAAGAATGAGGAATAAAACCAAGATTGTGTTATACTGATTTTTGGTGGGGAACACTCTCAGGAGATGTATAACAGGATTCTATTTCTCTTATTTTCCAAACGTGCTGCTTACCCGTGCCTTTGCCCTATGAAAAAGGGGGAGTAGTGCTGGCCTAAGAGCATCTTTAACCACATGACATGCGTGCAATGGTATCAGTGCCCATCCTCTCTTTTCTCTGTTTTTTAGTCATCCCATCCCTACTCCTGGTATATTTTTTTCTTTTTTATTTACATTTACTTATTCATTGGGTGACAAATAACTTAATATTTTTCAATGATGTTGAAGTTAATAATTATCATCAGTATATATATCCATCCATCCATCATCCAATCCTACATTGCCCCATGAGGAGCGTAGGAGCCCGGGGCTAGGCAGTTGGTCTCAATATTTAAGATGAGAGTGACCAGCCTCACTCATCCCTGAGTGGCATTACATGAGCAATCAACCCCAACCACCCCTTGGATATAAACCTTCACAGGCTCAATCCGACTATAGCGCAATAATTACCCACTAAACCACCAGGCGCCAAAATTTGGATTTATGGTTACCACCCAGCGTAGTAAATGGTTTCCGGGTGTTCAGGAAACCATTTGGCTTGTCACTCAGTGTAGAGTCACCCACAGGCAGAAGGAAGAGGAAAGAATTAAGGAAAGAAAGACAGAAGAGGGAGTGTAAACTTACCCGTAGGCAGAAGGACAAGGAAAGAATGAAGGAAAGAAAGATAGAAGAGGATGGAAGGAAAGAAGGATGGAGGAGCGGAAAGGGCAGTCACCCAACAGCAGCACTACATCGAGTGAGTGGATATCTATCTATCTATCTATCTATCAATATCTATTTATGTGTATGTATCTATATTTATTTCTATATCTGTCTATCTATCAATCTATCCGTCTATCTATCTATCTATCTGTCTGTCTATCTACGCATATAAACAATCTACACAATGAACTACGTAAAGCTTTTTTTAAATAAGAGTAAGCATTACTGTTGCATATCTGCAGCAATGAAAAGCATCACTGATGTCAAGCTGTAATTTACTATGAGGTAATTAGCTACGACTACTTACTACATCCATTTAGACATCCGGAAACACTGGCAGTTGAGAGACGAAGGATGCATGACTATTTTGCTCTTTTATTGATTGTTAGAGATGGTGTAGTTGCTGATATATAATGGTCTGAAAACAGGCAAGTGTTTCAAATATCTCATTATAAAGCGAGCAGAGCACCAGATTCAAACACCAGGCTTTAGGGTTTAACGTAATTAGAAAAAAAAAATCCAAAGCTTATAGCTTGCAGAACTTGTTCGACCGAACAAGACTGAACAAAAACGAAAGCCATTTCAAAGATTCGTCAAATTTTGCAATGCCTGGGAAATCTGAATATTAAAACATGTATATTTTAGGCAGTAGAAAATGACCCACACTGGAAGAGTTTCTGTGTTAGCCTGTGCATACATGTAGGACGAGAACATCGAAAGTCTTTAGCATTATGTAGTCTGAGAGAAGTCGGAAGAGACCGGATGTGGTTACCCTGCCCCTAGTATTACAGATCTTAGTCAGCAACTATTGTGAAAGGTCAAGATTTTACTATTATTCGTAGCGTCAGATGCATGAAAATTTGTCATAAAAAACTGTGAGCTTGTTTACACGTTCCCATTCTTAGGTATATTGTCGTCACATGCTACAGGAAACTTTATCAAAATGGGGAACTTGCCGACACCTTTACGCTCTCATTTTTAACATTACGGCCCAGAGTATCGGTTGGCAGCTGTGGTAGTGGATGTCAGACAGGAATTATCCTATCACAGATATTAAAATCCCCCCAGACTAACACATAAGTTACCAAAGGAACAATAGATGTGAAGCTGGACATGAGACTGGAGTGGCTTCATTGCAAAGATAACACCTCTGCAAGTATCATTAGAGGAGCGGTAGGTGTAGAGGTGGCGGTGAAACAGAAGTGGAGACAGAATTATCAGAAAACCGCTAGAGAATCAGGTCACGTGTAGAGGTGGATGTGAAAAACAACTGAGGTCGTTACTGACACCGTCATTGCTAATAGTGTCACTGTTGACAGAGAGGTGGGTCCACACCACACGCCATCACTACCCACATGATTCTTCCCCTCTTGCATGGCTGCTGGAGTTTTTCCTGGAAAAACAAAATAATGCTTTCTTTATGCACTGACAAAATGAACCATACATCATAAGTCTTGGAAAGCTGCTGGAAATTTACCAGGGAAATGAAAATAATGCCTTCTTTTTACACTACGAGCAGGAAGAAGGAAAAAAAATAAGTGTTTGTTTGCGAACCCCAGAGGTTAACTACCCACACATCACCACCGTCCACATGATTATGATTACTGTGTGGCCATCTCAGGGGCCGAGCACGAAAAGCCATTGTTACTGAGTTACCAACGCACTGAAAAATCAATATGAAATTATTCCTTTACAGTCCTTGGAAAGGCTTCAGGACAGTTACAGCTGCTTTTTAGGTCAACCTTAGATTGGTACGGGTGATGAGTCATATTCACGAAGTGAGTATGTCATTTTAATGAACTGGCTTCTTTTGTGGCAATTAAGGCCACTTTGGCCTTTTGTGGGACAGGGATGGGGGGTAAGATAACTGATATTTCGACAGTAGACAGCATGTCTATTCTACTTCCTAATATGCATTGCTGCTGAAGCCTTACAAAAAAATAATGGACGGGTGGGATGGTGAGGTGGGTGAGTGGGTGGGCTGACATTAGGGTGGGCGAAGTGGGTGGAGTAGGTTCGCAGGTGGGTGACTGGGTGGGTTGACAGTCTAGGTGAATGTAGTGTGTGGAGTAGGGTGGATTGTTAGGTGGGTGGATAGGCAGGTTGGTAGAGTGTGTGGGATGGGTGACGTGGGCTGGGAAAGTAGATGTTGTGGGTGGATGAGGTAAGTTGGCAGGGTGGGTGAGGAAACTGAGCAGGGTGGGTGGCTAGGTAGGCTGCGGTGGATGGACAGGTAGGCAGGAGTGAATTGGCAGGTAAACTGGGGTAGTTGGACAGGATGAGGGGGTTGGACTATATGGATGGGGTGGGTTGGTGAGTAGGCTTTGTGGGTGAGTAAGTGGGTTGGTGAGTCGGTATTGTGGACGGGTCGGTGGGGGGCATGTGTGAGGAAAAAGCAAAGGACAGATTTACTACACTGGATGAGTGGATAGTCAAATTCCCTGGCTTTTGGGAGGAGGAATGGGGAAAAATCCATTGGGGATGAGAACCATATAATAAAAAGGTCCATGGCTGGAACAGATCAGTGTCGGACAACAGCACTATGGTGGGATATGTCCTTGGGGGGAAAGGAGGCCAAATGGAAACATGGATTCAGTGAGTAGAACAGGTTTATGAAGGAGGTAGTCACATGAGAGAATAAAGGTACAAATGGTGACTCAGCATGTCCTTACAGAAAGAAAATATGATCACTAAGGAAAAGAGGTCCACAGCAGAAATACGTTCACTGAGGAAAAGCACGTCAGTGGGCAAAATGTGTTCGTGGTTGACAACAGATAAGGAAACAGTAGCTTCCAAGGGGGGGGGGGGAGAGATGCATCGGGGACAAAATCCACAATAAACAGAAGGAGGAAACAGGACTATGGTAGAAATTAGCTCCTTGGAGAAAAGTGGTCCAAAAGGAAAAACAGGCCTAAGGGGAATAATAGTTCCATGGGGATTTTTTTTCCAAGAGGAAAAAATAAGGTCATGGAGGAAAATGGGTCAGGTTGGTGAAAACAGTCCGTGAAAGAAATTAGGTGGTTAGGGAGAACGCCACGGTGGTGTACCCGAGGATTAGCTTCTGTGCTTGTCTTCGGAAATATATATATATATATATATATATAAATATATATATATATATATATATATATATATATATATATATATATATATATATATATATATATATATATATATATATATATATACAGTATATATATATATATACAGAGAGAGAGAGAGAGATGTGACTCACCTGTGACCACATGCACGGTCACATTAGCAGCTGTGGCCAGGTGAGGCTCGCAGGTGTAGGTGCCAGCATCAGAAGTCGTCACCCGGGCCACCACCAGGCTGCTGGTGTAGTTACCGTGCTGCACCTGGGAAGGAACAGAGCCTTGGTTGTTTGTGCAAACTAGTAATACACAAGTTCTGTTGTCATGCTGTTCACATTATTGGACTCGGATTATTGTCCCTTAAAACCTGTTCACTTAGCAGCACTAGATTGCTGCAATTGATATTGTAGAGGAAAACCAAGACCCTGAAAGCAAACTGTCTGCCTAAATGATCCTCGTGTAACAGATATTCGTTCATCCTCAATTTTTAAATAGTGAAATGCCTATCTGTCTATCTATGTATAGCCAGATGCCAGAAACCTGTATGGCACTGAAACACAAAAGTATGATGATGTCTTCATTTCAGATTCGATAAACTCAGAAATGTGGACAGTTTGCCCAATAGAAAGCCTCTTTGACAATAAATGTACGGTACTAAAAAAAATAATTAATAAATATGAATTGGTAATATCGTTTGTCTTCATAGGTCTTTGTCATAGGTCTTTCCTTGTCAGAATATAATTCCCCAGAAATAAGGAAGATGAGGAAATAGAAATATTACTTTTTGAACTGATAAATGTCATTTTAGTTCTTCGTGGCTGCACTTGCTGCTGACTTTCCTCTCACAACCCCTCTAAGATGGCTCTTGTCCAACACCTCCTCTGTTTTTCCTGTTAAAGGAGCACGTAAGGGAGTTTTTGGTGAAGGAAGAAAATGAGTTCAAGTGTTGTCCTTCCGTGACTTAGCAACTAGACTCAGTTTAGATTTTAAGAGAAATTTTGGGTCGTTAGCGTGTTAAGTAATATTAAAAGGGTGAAAGTTCCGGTCAGCATAGGGAGGAGATGGAAGTCAAGGCGTTAGGCATCGTATATAACTTAGAGACTTGGATGGTTGAGGCAGTAAACAGCTTAGAAGGTGATGATGGTTTCCAAGCAGTTAGAGGGGGAGGTAGGGAGGTACAAACCTAAGGCAGGTAAAGGTGACATGGGTGTAGCTACGAGAAAAATTATCCAAATTCTTGAAGATGAAGTACAAAATTGGCCTAGCCTCATACTTAGCAGGGACTTGTTGATTAGGCATCAGGTGAGGGAATTTTGGATGAAGGCTTCTAGGAGAAACCACTTTGCTTCCCAGTGTAAGGATGCTCGTCGTTCATACCTCTTCAGGTTTAAGTCAGGAGCTAGGTCTTACCTTCCCTCCTCAGTCATTTGAGAGGAGGTGTGTTTGATGGGAGAGGCCACCTTCCGGTTTCCTGAGGACGGAGGCTTCCTCAATCAGTTTTGCGTAGTTGTATCTCTTGTTGTTCTATACATAGCTTTATGGTGTGCTCTTCATCTTTTTATATAGATTATAAAACAGAATGACTTTCGGTTTCAATTGTAAATATATATATATATAGTAATCCCTCCAATATCCGACATAATAGAGCCATAGGCAGGTCCGGATTGTGGTCCTGTCCAGATATTGGGCCCCAGCTTCTGGACTTGTACTTATGGACCCTAACTCAGAAAAACACCTATACAACTCCCTCTGGACATGCATAGCACCTATTTAAGACCCAAATCACACCAATAAGGCACATAAAAGACTGAAATAAATGCAAAAGAAGCATAAAATGAGGTTTTTGAGGAAGGTTCATACAATATTCAACATTCTGGGTACTTACAAGTCCCTGGCTCCTGGACTGGTCGTTATAGACCCTAACCTAGCCTAACTCAGAAAAACACCTCCCTACTGCACATGCATAGCACCTAATACACAGCATATTCACACCAATAAGGGATATAAAAGAGTGAAATGAGGTGTTTGAGGTAAGTATAGTACGGAAAATACAGTAGAGTACAGTATGAAACATTCTGCCTACTTACAGCAAGCCCATGGCCATCTCGATGAATAACCGCCTCCTCTCAGACTCTGACAGTAAGAAGGATTTCCTGAAGCACTTGCAGTACACTGTTCATGAAGTCTTGCACTGAACTTAGTCATTCGCACTCAGAAGTCCATTCTCTTCACAGTGCGCATTCTTGTCTAACTTATGCTCCATTGTAACTTAATAAGTGTTGCACTCTGCACTTTAAGTCTTTCCACTCTTATAACCATTTTCTAAAGCAAAAACACACAAGTCTATTTACGTAAAATTTAGTCCAAAAATTGTTTGTCTTTTCACTCACAACTGTAAATCCTTAACACAATGCACTGTTTTTTTCACTGCACAACACTGTAAATTCCCGTGTGGTCTAGTGGAGAAGTTCTTGGCATCTATTCACTGTCAGAGTCCGAGAGTATTGCTGGCAGGTGACCTAGGGTTGCGTCGCTGGGTCGTGGTGATGGCATACCCACTGCAGACGACTCTGAAGACAGACGCAAACTCACGTCAAGCGGTGACTCCACCATGGCTGATGTGCTGGGCTGTGGCTCGGAGCATGAGGACCTGTCTTGGGGAGGCAACGGAGTGGAGCCAGGGCTGGGCCCAGCGGGGGTCATGGGCCTGAAAAAACTGTCAATCGTTAACGACGATTCTGATGGTTAATGATGCGCTGCCTGAAAGCACGCACTTCCTCCACAAATCCCAAGGGGCCCATCTCCCTGTCGCAGTCCGGGTGTTCCAGGTAGTCCAGAACGAACTCTAGGTGTTCCCGGAGTGCACTCAGGTTGGGGATGGCTGGAGTTGTGTCATGCTGAGAGGAGTCTGCATCATCGTCGCCGTCCTCGTCGGAATCTTCAAGCTGGGTACTGACACCTGCAACTGAAGATGCGATCTCAATATCAGACAGGGTCTGATACCCAGGATCGCCCTCGTCGTCATCAAACCACTCAAGCACGTCGTCCACATCAACATCGTTGCCATGCGTACGTAGACGTGCATGGAAGTCATCCATGTCAAAACCTAGGAAATCGTACTCCACATCCGTTCCGAGAAGCAGACGAGACCAACCATTTTCTAGAGTCTTGACAGGGATTTCCTTCCATGCTTTGGCCCAGTTGTAGATTACAGATTTGATGTTGTAGCGGCAAAGGTTTTCCAAAGTCCGCTGGCCTCGCGTGTCCCATCCCTCCCTGTGCTCGTCCTCATCCTCGAGAACAACCATCACCTCGTCCAGGGACTTCCTTCGGTCCAGCCCCTTCGTTGCCACGATCACTCCTTGGTCCATTGGTTGGATGAGAGCAGTCGTATTAGGTGGCAGAAACATGTACCTAATGCGGCCATTCTCAGCCACCAAGTCCTTGTTGCACGGGTGGGCAGGTGCATTGTCGAGGAGAAGGAGGGCCTTTACCTGGTCGTGTGGGATTCCCAGTCTCTCTGTCTGGTAATGTATGACCTTGACGAAATGACGATGGAAGCAGTCCTTGAAGATCTGGGCTGTAAACCATGCCTTCAAAGAATGGTATCAGACGACAGGAAGGACATCCATCACCCCACGAAGACACCGAGGCTGCTTTGCGCGGCCAACAATAACGTGCTTAAGCCGGTGCATGCCATTAGCATTGGCACAACACAAGAGCAGATATCCGTTCCTTGGAGAGCTTGTGGCCACGTACACGCTTCTCCGTCTCCTCAGCTAGAGTGTTCGTTGGCAAAGAGCGATAGAATAAACCAGTTTCATCAGCGTTGTAGAATTGACCGAGAGTGAAGCCCTCCCTGTCGATCAAGCCTTTCACCTTGTGCCGAAGCTCGTCAACTCCATCCTCGTTAGCGTCCAAAGCTTCGCCATGAGCCTTACGGTTGGTAAGGCCACGCCGTAACTTAAACGTGAAGAGCCAACTCTTGGATGCCTTGAAGTCTAGGGCGTCGTGAAGCCTGGCGAACTTCTCAGCAGCAGCCTTCAGCTCCGTACCACGTACCATCACACCAGCAGCACGTTGCTGTCGATACCAAATCAACGTGGAGCAGTCGATTTCAGCAAACTTGGGAGTAAACATCACCTTCCTCTCCATGTTGCATTGCTTCTCAACTAGAAGTCAGCCGTGTACTGCATGAGTTTGTCTCAGGATCTCTTAATATCAAACAAAATAGATCGGGCCAGGTTGAACTCGCGGAGGATGTGGGAAGAAGACCACCCCGCATCTACTTTCTCCAATATCTCCTGTTTCTTCTCCAGAGTCAACACCACTCTCTTCCTCTTCTCAGGTGGTGGGGCCATCATCATACACACGAAGGAGAGGCACAAGAGCAGCAGGAGTGCCTGCAGCAGGTAAGGCACCACCACAAAAGCGAGCACATGGGCAGCCATGGCGATGAGCGTTCACTCGCGACAAGAGACAGGCGGAAAGTGGGGAGGATGCAGGGGCGCTCTAGCGGACGTCGGAGGAATGATGCACCACAACAAAGCTGTCCCGCGCCCCGCAAGTCAAGTTCAAATTACGGGCGGGAAAAAATCGTTTTTTTTTCGATTTTTTTTGCGGTTTCCGGACCATTTTGAGAATATTGGATCCCAGGGCGATTATGTCCAGTTAGTGGGGATGTTCGGATATTGGGCGTTCGAATATTAGAGGGATTACTATATATATATATATATATATATATATATATATACAATATATGAAACCATCTGCAGCTGATAACATTACACTGCAGGGCATAAATCTCCTTCAGAAGTTTCCACATAGTTTTGTTTGGGAGAAAAGAGACAATATTACTCTTCCTGGCTGATTTTTGGAAGCAATGACCTCTGATGTTACGCTGCCCTCTTCTTTTAACGCAATCAATCAATCAATCTTGAGTCATAGATACAAAATGTGGGATCTTATTATCAAGTTTAATTCGCCCCATCCCGATGTTTTCTGGGCAGTGGTACGCCCCAGTCCCGACATTTTTGGACCTTTTTTTTTTGGCTCAAACATCCGCTTTTGGTGAGAAACATCGAAAATTCATAGAGAAATCGCTCACCTGAGGTTTAAAATACTCGATCCAGGTAGGAGTACCTCCTTACCTTACAGGGTTTTCTATCAGGCTGGCTGCAAAGAAAACGAGTTCTCTGGGAGGATAACTATTCTATACCACTCATAAATGGTATTTATTTATTTATTTGGTACGAATTTATATGTAGTACGAGAGTATATTGGTTTTCAAACGGTAATATAGGCATTATAAGCATTGTTTCACTCTCTAACTCATCACCATTCCTGACCTTTTTTTGCCACATTACCTGATCATTTCTGACTGTTTCTTCCTCTAATGTTTGTCCTCCACATTGTCATTGACTGGGGAATCACTCTGGCCCTGAATTTCGTACCGTGGCATGAC
Organism: Coenobita brevimanus; assembly: GCF_032717465.1. Classification (NCBI taxonomy): domain Eukaryota; kingdom Metazoa; phylum Arthropoda; class Malacostraca; order Decapoda; family Coenobitidae; genus Coenobita; species Coenobita brevimanus. The sequence continues at coordinate 3,939,279 of NC_136961.1, forward strand.
ATGGCTTTACTGGCCAGGTCACTGATAACAGGTGAATTGCTGAGAAAAGGTCATGCAGGGGGGGGAGGAGGTCATGCTGGGTAAGGCATTGTCCCTGCCTGGCATCTTGTAGAGGAAGGTGTCCCGTGTATACGTGCCAAATATCACTCGCGAAAATTGAAAATTGTGCAAATTAGGGACCTTGCAATGTCCATGCAATGTTGCTGCGTTAATTTACGTCTCCGGGATATGAGTGCACATCATGTGAGGACGTGAATTCACGTCTCCAGGACGGGGCGGGTTAAGAAAGGCCATAGGAAGATAGTTTTGTGTAGGGTACTTTCCAGACTCTCTGTTGATTCCGTTATCCTTATCTGGATATTTAGAATCAGTATATAGGTTATTGGGTCTGAGCAGTTAGGATATGATGTATGTTGATGTTTAATGTTTGGCAGATTTTTAGTTACTATAGGAGTGTTGTTTGTTGGGTAAAGCCAAGTTATGAACGGTTCTAAATGAAGTAGAGATACACAGGTGAATAAAGGGGCAATTAAAGGCATTGTTGTTAACATTCTCAAACCTGAGGCCAATGGAGGTTGGGTTAGTGAGGTGAGGACATGTCACCAAACAAATCTGGTAGTTTTGACTTCAACTCAAGTACAGACCGACGATCAAAATTTTTCTGGAGAACGTAACGTCACATCTGTGGAATTTATGAGTCTCGCCATACAGTATCTACTGGTGAATTAAGCGTTAATAAAGGTAGTGTTAGTGTGTTTTACACCCAAACTAGATCCAGCCCTTATATGAGCGTTTTGTATATGAATCATAGGTGCATTATTTCAGAGAGAGAAGGCTAAGGGTTAAATAACTGCCTGAAATCTTGACATGATTACGTTTACTCATGATTAAACCCCCGTGGGAAGGACATTATTGGGCAAGAATGCTTCAAAATTATATCTAATTATCCTCTGCGTTAAGTTAGCTGGAGAGAGAGAGAGAGAGAGAGAGAGAGAGGGGGAGAGAGAGAGGACTCTTCCTCCGTGCTAAGGAACCTTTGATTGCAACTTGTGTTAGGAGTGTTCTGTTGTGTGCTTGTGAGACCTAGGCAGTAAAGGAGGAGAATATTCGTAGACGCACACATACAGAAATGAGATTGATCAAGCAGATGTTTAGTGCGTCCTTGATTGACAGGCCTGGAGGGGTTAGGGTAGCGAATGAAGAACTGAGAGGAAGAATGGAACTTGAGTGAATCGATGCTGTGATGAGAAGGAGTAGACTGGGATGACCTGGGCATGTGGAGAGGATGGAAGATGACAACTGGGTGTGTAGGTAGAGAGGTGTGAACGTTGAGTGTTGAGCTGCGATGGGTAGACAGGAAAAGACTTGGGGCGAGGACATAGCGTTTCATCAGGGGTATAGAGCCGGATAGAAAAACCGTTGTAAACTAGGCAGCGTGGAGAACTACAAACAGTTGACCAAGGCCTTCGCATGCAAGCATTTTGGAGCCTTTATGAATGAAATGAATGAACTGAAGGTAAAAACGAAAGTTATTTTGGGGGACATCAGTAACAAATCCTCAACTGGAATGATTCTGGAGAAGAGAAAGGAGGGAACAGGCTGTTAGTGCTGGTAGATGATACATTTCTAACTCTGGCCCCAAGTTTGCCATCTCGTGGTAATAACATAATCGGTCTCGTCTTAACATCAGAAATTAATTTCATAAATTTGGGCCAAATGGGTGAGAATCTGCAACCATAATATAAGATTTAAATCCAATATAAACTATGGGACCAGTATAAATAGCCTCTTAATTCTTATCGTCAAAAAAGGCTAATTTCAACAACATGAACAACGAAATCGCTAATGCTAAGTGGATCAAGTTGTTACAGGATGATTACTTTGAAGAAATGGGGAAATATTCACGAAAGACCGCCATCTACTGACGACAAAACTACGAAGAAATACCCTAGGAAATATTTGCAATACTGAGCCGACTTGATGTCAAAGCGTACTAAAGAAATCACAGTTAACAAGAGAAAATCATGTGAAATATATAACCTGACAGAAGTCCACACGGGGATACCGATTTTTTTTTTTTTTTTTTTTTTTCAGTTACAGCACCAATGAACTAAAAAAGTATTAGGAGAACGAAACGAGACTATGAAAGAAATATTTCAAGTGAAGCAGAGGCAAATCACAAGAGATTTCATTATTTAAGAGTAAGAATAAAACGAAGAAGAAAAAAAAAAAAGGCCCACAACTAAATTCGGAAGATAATCTCATTCATGATAACTGAATTATTACATTACAAAACGACTCCTTTAACATCTATTTAGCGAAAGAAAGTAACGTAAACATACCAATAGGACACTCAATAATTTCTGGATCCTAAGATAATACATTAGCAATTACCGAACAGAAAAAATGTATTAAACTACCTTTGAAAGTCCACCCAAATAAATCAGCTGGCCTAGATAACCACTTTATCTCTATAAACTGAGTCTGGTACAGGTAATTCACTTTTTCTCTGCAGAACATTTTCAATAAATCATTATGTGAACGTAGAGTACCTAGTCAAAGGAATTTCGCAAATATTCCATTTATATTTAAAGACATCGTTATTAATAAGTGCCACAAATTCTTGCCAAACTATGCAAACGTAAGTAAAAAGGAAAATTTACAACGAGAAAAATTAAAAGCTACTTTACTGCTTGATAAGCAGACTTTTACAGCCAGCTTGGATTTCGTAACAACAAATCATACATTACAGGGTTCCTGGAATTTTTAAACCACATACAACATTTACTGCACAGAAATACCATTGGGTGTTACCTCCTTAGATTTTTAAATAAGCATTTCATAAGTCTTCCATTTAAGGCTATCAGAAAAATTAAAAGCTACGCAACACCTCAAACAAATTATGCTCCACATGCATACATATCGAGTGAAAATGGCGGATGAAACATAAAACATAAAATAACGAAAAATAATGCTCTTTGATGACAAAAACATAAACTATGAATACCGCATGTTTGATACCCCACTGGGAGAATTAAAGACGAAAAACCTCTAAACGTTATTTTCAGCAACTATATTTTTAAAGATCTAAACGGTGAATACCAGGGCGTAATAAGGCAAACAAAACAGTCCAATTCACTGCCAGGAATTTCGATTCCAAAACATCTGAAAAATTCTCCAATCTTTATTATCACTAGTTTTATTACGCCTGGAATACTGTGTACAATACTGGTATCATGACAGTATCAAGAGTAAAGAAAGACTTAGAGAGTACAATACACAGCAAAAACAAGAACAAGAAGATCAACATCACTGTGAAATTTGCCCTAAGAAAAAGGGCTAGAGAAGAAAACAAAAGTAAAATCCCATCACTCCGAAATTTGCCCCTCGAAGAGCGACTACAGGAACTAAATCTCTCTCTCTCTCTCTCTCTCTCTCTCTCTCTCTCTCTCTCTCTCTCTCTCAAGAAATAAATAAATGAATAAAAAAGATTTAGAGGATGTCTAATACAAGTATCCTCTTATCGAATTCGATGAAGTCAAATAAGACAACGTGTTCAAAATATAGAACGATGCTGCAGCTACAAAAAATAGGATGAAACACAAAATTACGAAGTGCGACACTAATAAAGGAAAAAGTTACATTAATATACTCTTGTTGGAACAGTGGAATAACTACCAGGAACAATATTTAGTGCAAAAAGTAAAGATACATTTAAAATAAGGGTAGATAAGTATTTCGAACTATAGTCCACATTAATTTGAGTGTTGTTTATATCTAGGCTGACGTGTTTATTCACAAAAATGAGATGATTGCTTATGACAATACTCTGCGATTGATTATGTACTTTTTTCATATTTCTATATTAGTGATTCCTTAGTGCATAGATTTTCCTCTCTTTACCCCTCTTATGAATTTTTCCATGCTTGTTCTTCGTAACAAACATGATGGATTTCTATTTTTTTTTTTTTTTTTCTGAATGGTTTGGAGCCTGCGGGGGAGCCAGCCTCTTTTCTGTCCTTTTCTCATACGTGTTGTTTTATTCTTAGCAGAATATTTTCCGATACAGGAAACCTCGTTATCTTTATTTCCTAAGTACTCCAACGGACGCTTGTTACCGAAGACGTATGTTATTTGAGAATTTATTGACACAGACAACATTAAAACAGTCTGGTATATCGAAAGACGTTTTCAAACTACTAGCTTTCATGATATACGTGTAAGGATAGACATTCCTGTAACTGGATTGTAGTTGTTTTTATGTCAAGTGTTGGTAAATAATGCATTTATATTTTTGTAAACACATGAAGGGCCTTGCAACAAGGTAAGACAGCAAGTAGAAGCAGATATATTATGAGAACACTCCTTTTTCTTCGCTGTGTAAGGACAGAAGTGAATGTGTGGCCAATATGTTAGCTTTCTTAGCCCAGAGATCGGACTTCCATAAATCTAAAGAAAATCCATTTCCCCCACCCGGTTACTTTACCAAGATTCATTGCAGAGACCATTTGTCTTCCAGCCGCTCTCGCCACCACCGGCGCTACTTGAGTAATAAATTTATTAGACTTGAGAAAAATATTATGAATGAATTTTACTCCATGAAACAGATGCATTCCAAAGCATGCATATATAAAACACTTGTCCAGTTGTGTTAAGACATTAATAAATATAATAATGTAATGAAATACAGCCAAAGAACACGAAGAGAATGACCAAATGCTTTGAACAGGTGTTAAGAGAAAAATAAAGACACGTGTTACAGAATTCTTTGTCTGAAGGTAGTGAAGTAATTTATACTGTGAGAGACATGTGAATAAGATGGCTGAGAGGAGAAAGGGGAGGATTACTGAGAACAAGCTGGGAAGATAAGGTACGAGAGTGTGTAGTGGAAGGCGGTGTGTTGTGATAAGAGGGGTCGTTCCGTGGAATGGATACAAATGCCTTAACCCTGGATAGGAAGTCCTCATATTTTGCTACGTTAAAGGAAGACTGTATTTATCTGGAATTACTGTAGGAAAAGAAAATATATACAGACATGTTTCATTATTACCAGAGGGTACTGTACAACAAATATGACATCTTGAGCTTGTATGAGTAAACATTAGGATAAAGTAAACTGAATGGTCATATGGATCCTTTGAAAAAATTTATCGAAAAAAATGTACTTTACTTATTCAGGTACTGAGATGGAAGTATATGAAAATGAGCAAAATAACTTATACTACAGGAACTTGGAGGTGTAGACTCTCACATAGCCGGCCAGTGACCTCTGGGAACCACAGAAAACTGTTTACCTTCAATAAATAAAACCTGAGATATTTTACCTGCGTTTTCGGCTATACTAATATATTATTGTGATTATATTGTCGTGATTGCAGCCTGAATATACCATAAAATAATTTTTCATCACCGTAATATATTAGTATAGCCGACAACTCACGTACAATATCTCCGGTTTTCATAGTACCTACCAACACATTTTCAGTGGTTCCCAGAAGTCACTTGCCAGGTGTATGAGTGTCTACACTTCCAAGTTCCTGTGCCGTAGTCGTTATGTTACTCAACTTGTATCGACTCTAGGCTGAAACACTCGCTAAAATATTGTGTACAACGCATCAACCTAGAACAACATGGCATCTTCCCCCTCCCGCCCTCCCCCCCCTTTTTTTTTTCACAATGCAACACCCTAACAGGAAGACCTGTTCACAATGGATACATGAATAATCACTGATAAGCGATAAGGAATAGGAGTGTGTAAACACGGCTAATCCTGACAACACCATGTTGCTTCCAGTTGAGGGACACTGAAAAGTTTTCCCAAAATCAATATAAATGGACAGTATTGAGCGCCAAACTCAAAAACGCGTGGTGCATGATTCCATATGGCACCGGTCTCTCTAACAAGGGTTAAAGTCATTTAATTATCTTGAAGCCACCTTTCACAGGATATGGCCTCCGACAATACGTACATACATTTGTATACTAGTACTGACATACATACATACATACATATATGCATATACTGTATGTTTACATAGTCACACATGCAACCATTGTGCTGTCCTTACCTCACTCCTGTCCATCTACCGGATGGTTGAATTAACCATGATTGTACACACACACACACACACACACACACACACACACACACACACACACACACACACACACACACCTGGCTGGAGTGGTGTCAATCACAGTTGACAAGGGTTTTAAGCCTTCTCTGGCCCTACTCTTAAGCCCCGAGATAGTGGCTTCTGGTTCAGCTGGCATCAGCATTATGGTTAATAAATCCACCTCAGAACTGCTGACCTGCATCCTGTGATGCTGGCATAGTTAACCACGATTACATCTCCAATAATTCTTCTCACTTACCGGTAGTTAATGATGAGTGACGTAGCTGGCCGTGGTTTTGTTGCATACCCTACCCCAGATACCTCAATTACAAGTTCTGGTTTCTAGTGTGGTTGACATCAATTCTGATTACTAAACCATACATGTTAATCACGACGGTATGGGTGTGGACAGGAGCTGAAACTGGTACTATGGTTACCAGTCCCCTGGTCGATCTAGGTGTGTGGTGTCTCGTGTAGTTTACATTAGTTCTATTGATTTTAACCTACTCACACACCATAAACATCATTGCCTTACCAGGATAACCTTGGGGAATTTTTGGTGCCTCACACAACGCTGGTTCTAGCTATTAACTCGTTACTCACTGTCCTTCAGATAACTGTTTCTGGCATAATTGAACATGGTTCTACCCCTTCGTGCGCGCGCGCGCACACACACACACACACACACACACACACACACACACACACACACACACCTGCAGGTAGTGGTGTCTGGCATAGTTGACCATGGTGGAGTTGTGGTACCAGAAGATGTAGACGGGGGGCGAGGTGGCGTGGCGGACATCACACTCTAAAGCCAACTTGGACCCCTCCTCTATGTGCACCTCAGGGGGGCCTCCTACCACCGCCATGGCCTCTGGGATGAGCAGTAGGGGTAGGTTAGTGGGTGGCGCTAACTCTGAATCCTCCTCAATCTGCACCTCTGGGGGACCTCCTACTAGTGACTAGGCCGGTGAGTGAGTGGATGGTTGATCAGTGGATGTGTGGCAACCAATGTAAAAAGGCAAGGTGTCACAGCCAGTCATTAACAAGAGTAGTTTTGGGCTAGAGATAAGTTACTCATTGCAGCAGAAAAGTACAGTATCAGTTGAGCCTTACACATGTTTGTTATACAGTATATATATATATATATATATATATATATATATATATATATAGAGAGAGAGAGAGAGAGAGAGAGAGAGAGAGAGAGAGAGAGAGAGAGAGAGAGAGAGATACATATAGATAGACAGATGGATAAATAGATAGATAGATATAGATGTATATATGGATATATGTACATAATATATATCATCATCATCATCAGCCTTTAGGGTCCACTGCAGGACTGGCCTATCCATACCGAAGCAGCGACGATACAGCCAATGTATCTCTACCAAGTGGCTTAGGCTGTCTGGTAGAGACTGTATGTAGGGTGAGAAGTGCTTGTGAGTGTGATTGTAGTGTTGTAGTGGCTTTGGATGTGTGTGTAGTCTGTGAACCAAGTGTAATCGGCCCGCATTAACCCGACTGGGTGCAAGCATACTAGTATGCGACACTGGTTCAACCACAGCACCCCTTGTGTCTGCCTAAGTAGCAAGTGGCTTGGTGAACGCTTCCCCAAGTTTTTACAACTCTGGCGGGAGGCGAACCTGAGCTCACCAGCGTGCAAAACGCACACTCTACCACTGAGGCCAAAATATATATATATATATATATATATATATATATATATATATATATATATATATATATATATATATATATATATATATATAACTCATTGGATCCCAGAGTTGATGGCCGAGTCATTGTACTGGGAGGGTACTGAGCGTACCGCCCTCCGCCTGTCGGCTCAGAGTGGCGAAGCTCATAGGTCCCCACCCGGGGGTTCCCTACTTTATTGAGATCTGGAAACTCCCAGTTCTGTCAAGTACTGGGGACACTGGGCTCCAATGGGATATACAGTATATATATATATATATATATATATATATATATATATATATATATATATATATATATAATTATATTTTATATATATATATATATATATATATATATCCATCTATCTATCTATCTATCTATCTATCTATCTGTTTATCTATATAGATAGATAGACAATTTACCTACCAATAAAAGCTCCAGGCCCAGATGGAATTCCGCCAATTATTTTGAAAAAGTGTTCCCCTGAACTTGCCTCTGTCCTAGCTACATTATTCAGACCATGCATACGTACTTCTTTATTCCCAAATTCATGGAAAGAAGCCAATATTCACCCAATTCCGAAGAAAGGAAGTTCCTCTGACCCCTCTGATTACAGACCAATAGCTGTCACATCTTCTCTTGGTAAGGTATTTGAAACTTCAATTAAAAAGCACATTGTTAAACATCTTGAATCCAACAACTTAATTAGTGATAGACAATATGGTTTTCGCCACGAAAGATCCACGATTGACATACTCAATCTCCTAACTCAGATCATCCATCAATCAATTGATCTACATGGAGAAACTCATGCAGTAGCTCTTGATATTTCTAAAGCTTTCGACAGAGTATGGCACCGTTCCCTGCTGTCCAAACTCCCTTGCTATGGACTAAAGCCTTTTGTTCCTTTGATTTCTTCATATCTTAGTGACAGGAAAATAAGAGTAAAAGTAGATGATGTATATTCCAATTTCCACTCAATTAACGCCGGCGTGCTGCAGGGATCAGTTCTGGCGCCAACCCTATTCCTGTTTCATATTAATGATCTCTTATCTGTAACCCACAATCCCATCCACTCATATGCAGATGACTCAACACTACATAGTTCATTCACACTCAGACACCCATTTACAGAGTCTAATATCTCTACCTCTCAACTCACTACAGCCATCTCCATAAATCAAGACCTATCTACGATCAAAAATAGGGACAAAACAACCTTGTCTCCTTTAATGCTAGCAAAACTAAATATAAGCAATTTACTAATAGACAGATATTGCCAGATTCGTACATTACCTTCAGTGCTACTGATATTCCCATCTCCAAAAGTATTGAAATTCTTGGCATCTCACTTAACAATGCCCTCAGCTGGACCTCTCATGTTAGATCACTCGCTTAAACCACCTCAAAGAAACTTGGATTATTGCACGGAGTCCGTAACTTCTTCACTGATGAGTAGTTAGCTCTAATTTATAAGAGTCATGTGCGCTCTCAGCTTGAATATTGCTCACCCTTGTGGAATGGATGTGGTGAGGTTACATTAAAACAACTAGACAATATTTAGAACAAAGCTGTTAGAATTATAAACAACCCTGCCATTACAAATAAACTACCTCCCCGCAAGTAAGAAGGAATGTTGCCTCCCTTGAATTATTTTACAGATATTTTTTTGGCATATGCTCACACGAAGTTGCGTCCATGGTGCCACCTCTCCATCCCTTCCCTCGTGCTACGCGGGCATCTGGTAGCCATCATGACTGGAATGTCACTCAGCCATATTGCAGAACTTCTGCCTATCAGAATTCTTTCATTCCCCGAACAGCATCTCCCTGGAACTCACTTCCCCAGATGTGCGCCGAAAGTTTAGATATTTTATGAACAGAGGACACCAGTAATCTGGTGCATGGATGTTTTTTTTTTTTTTTCATTTCCTTTTCCTTCCTCCGTTCTGTTATTTAAAAAAAAATGTATATATAGAGAGGTATATATGTAAAACTTACTGTTATTCCAATTTTTATTCGAAGCAAGTGACTTAGCATGAACTCCATTTGCTGTTGGGGAAGTGGCACTTATAGGTTCCTATAAATATTGCTGGAGAAAACTGCACGAAATTGTTCTTCCTCTACGAAGTTATTTCTTAGGCACGAGACTTGCTCGTGTCGAGGACAAGCTAAATTCATGAAGGAAGTTGCAAGCTCTCTGAAGACTGAGTTCCGTTAATTGGTCAAACTTTCCCGGCCAAACTCTTGCTTAATTATCCCCACACTTTAGAACTCTTGGCCATGTAACTTTCACGGTAATGGCAATGATGCAGTTTTCTACTTACCGTGCAAGTCACTGAAGACGAGAGATGAATACAATATTGTTTTACGGCCTTAGTCAGCTGGGGTCGTGTTTTTATTTATTTATTCTTTTATTTCATGGACTTTTTGTGTTCAGTAAGATGTTAAAAAAAGAAAAAAAGATAAATATGACGTAATATAATAACGGCTGTCAGATTCAGTCAAAATTTCCTTGTTGCAGCTTCAGCCGACGATTTCATGCTCCTCTCGTCTGTCTCACCCTGGTTAACTACTAGACTGTAAATTACGGATATCGCCTACCAGCACTACTAAGATCAAACAGGAACCCGGCAAGGAACCACGCACTGAAGCCTGACTTAGAGCATTTCTATCATGATATAGTAGATTAATTCTTTGCTTCCAAGATGTGCAATGACTGGAATCAGCTACCAGCAGAGGTCGTTCACATTTCCTCAGAACAGCACTGGAAAAACAGGTTATACAAAGTTTTATTAGGCCTTATTTACTGTAGTGGCGTATTGAATATTCCGGTCCAGGTCCCTTCCATGCGCGTACTGAGGGTAGGAGTGGTGGATGGGGGACAGACTTCACGTTCCTCCCATGGTTTAAGGGAGTAACTTGTACCTATTTCATTTAAGGTACTTCTCAGTAGGCGTCATAAAACAATTTGTGACACTACTTGTCCTTGTCCTTCTCTCTCTCTCTCTCTCTCTCTCTCTCTCTCTCTCTCTCTCTCTCTCCAAAGAAGCAGGATAAGTAACTGGACCTTAAGAAAGGCGACCTTGATGCCTGACCTTTAACGGTGTAGGTCAGGTAAACATCAAATGAGTTCAACTGAACTTATTATACTAATTATTTTATTTTGAAGTCATTGAGCAAATAAGTTTTTTTTTTTTTTTTTTTCAAACTGATATAAAATTGCTGCTAAGTGCAGATTCATGAATAATATCTATTCATAGAGATTTTCTACAAGTATTTCGAGAGTTAATCTTTATGATCACCGTAATTAGCCGACTTCAGTCAGAGATTGTCATTTATTTTTTTCTTGCTAATATCCGGCAGTTTTGCTTGATTCTTGAAGGATTTTTAATTGTGAAGAGAATAATGTCGGTTATACCATCTCTCCCCTCCAGTTTGACATGTCTTCTCGAAAATCACTAAAACAGTCTTCTGATGGGAATCTATCTATCTATCTATTGCCAGACGCCATAATCCCGTAAGGGGTGGCCATTTGACTTTGAGTTATTTGTTTTACGGGGAGGGGCTCTAACCCTCCACCAACCCACTTGCTGACACGTATGGAGCTCGTATGATATGGTTATATGGTTACCACCCAGCGTTGTAAATGGTTTCTTGGCTTACAGGAAACCATTTGGCTTGTCACTCAATGTAAAGCCACTTGTAAAGGAAAGAAAAGCAATAAGTGACAAGAAAGATGGGAATGATAGGTTAAAATAACGGCTTCATTGTGATAATGTTGATTAAATTCTTCCTAGTTCCAGTGGTTTACTGGAGATACTTTTATAGATGCAGTTTTTCTGCGCAAAGAAGAGGGAATCAAAGGCTAGAAATCTGCAAAGGTGCCCCCCTCCACCCCCCCACAAAAAAAGCCAATTCAAGATCCTTTGACTCAGAGATGTCTGAATACACTGCGCTGAAAAGCCTGGAGGGCAGAGGCAAAAGGAAACTCAGACTGTGGAAGATAGTTCCAGAGATGGTCTGTTGCATACGTGAAATACTGGGACAGTCGGTGATATCTTGCATTAGGGAGGCGGGGAGAAAATTGGTGAGAGGTTGATGCCGGATGGGTGCTAGGCGACGGCCATAAAGCAGGGGGGATGTACGTCGAGAGTTTAGAAAAGCAGAAAAGTCCTTGACATCACCCTGCAGTGTGGGAGCCCTCTACTCATGGGGGCTGTACTCCACAAAGATATGAACAAAACTCCTGTATAAAGTCAACAGCTGTACTGACGTAAAGAAGGCCCGAGGTCGGCCTAACAGATGCAGATTTTGCAAATGAGGTAAAATGATTTTTTCATGACATATCCCAAGAGGCTCAAACCCTAAGAAGGTTGAGAGATGGTGCAAGAATGAGATGGATAGTATTTAATATTAAATGATACTTATATGGAAGGCTGTGGCGGGTCAAAAATGTAGGAACGGAGTTTATAATACATTAAAAACAACAACGTTACTTTTACTCCGATCAGAGATATAAGCCAAGGATGAGATTAGGCGTGCCATAGCCTCATTCCGTGTTTGTTGAAGTGTCGGACACTTGAGAAGCGGATGGAAAGGTGGAGGGAGGAGTACGAGTATTTAGCGTACGAGTGGATAGGGTTGGATCTACACCCACCGAAAAAATTATCGCCACCCTTTTAGCCTGATAGAATCTGACACACCGGACAAGAGACCTGAAAACATACTACTGAGTTAACGTGCCTGATTGGTATCCCTGATCTTCTGAGCCTTATGTCCATATTCATAATGGTATCAGAGGCTTCGTGGCACCGTTTACTAAGCAGATTGTTTTGCTTATTATCACTGCCTTTTATGTTTCTTAGAGAGTTTGTGTATTAACATAGTTTTCATAAATATTGTAAACGAGGATGTTGATGTGTAATGTGTAGAGTGAATACCCATGTAAGAATTGTTACAAGAGAACCCGAAGCCACTTAGAATATGAGCACTTTTCATTCGATGCTCAAACTGTCCAAAATGAAGCAGTTTCATTGGCAACACATTAATCACATTATATGCATATCGAGAACGGTGTGCGGCAAAAGCCTATTCTAAAATAAAAGAATTTGCCTACCTGTCACCCATTCCGTGATGTTGATACCATCTTCGACAGACTGGTGATATACCAGTCTCAGATTCATCATCCATGCACTACTACATTCACATGTCATTTATGTGGGTACTATTATAGCAATACTTCGATATATACTGAACATACTTTACATGTGTTGTTCATGGGGTGTTGTATATACTGAACAAATATACCTTTAAAGTTTGCCATCAGCTCGTTCTTATAGTGCTAATTGTAGATGTCACTATACTATAACGTGTAAGAAAACCCGAAGGTGGTAACGTAGGAGAGGATGGGTGCCAAGAAATAGCACTTTGATTTTTGTATTATCTAGTGAATAATGCTTTGCTGATTTGAGACCTTCCTTTTAGCACTATGTCCATTCCTATGAATTATTTGTTATGCACGGCTTCAAGCTACGGAAGTTATACTGTATCTGGAGAGAGAGAGAGAGAGAGGCGAAGAGATTGAGGGAGGAAGTATCAGGTGTACGAACACTTACCTGTGTCAATGAGTGTTGCGAAAGGTATCGAAGCAAGGGGTGCCGATAATTATTTTAGTGGATGTACAGCCTTCCAAAACTGTCAGCCCTATTCTTCACTGATACGGTGTGACAAGGAAGAAGCCTGCTGAACAGTAAATGTATGAACCTGGATCATGTTGGTAGACCTGCCATGCTTCAATGGGAGAGCTGTCAGTTATGTAAGGGACATGCTTTAATTATTCTCTCCAACAAGGAGAGTATGAAACCTGAATATTTATATAAGAGTTTATAACGTACTTAACTTACCATATAAGAACCTATTTAGATACACTTATATATACATATACATATACAACGTTTACATATACAAACATATATACATAAACACACCGCTCGCTGGTGCAGTGGTAACGTTCCCGCTTGCCAACTGGTGGACGTGACTTCGCGCCTCGCTCAGGTTGCGAAAAGTTTCACTGACGAAGTGGGTGGTTACTGTCCCTCTTGAGCAAGGGGACGGGTGTGTGCGTGTGTGAAGGTCACAGCCTTGCCCTTAGATCGGACTATATGAGCTCTCAGCTCCCTTCCGGGAGGGTAAAAGCTGACAATTACGACCATCAAGTGATCCTGACCGACCCGGTGAATTAATTACACACACAAAAAAAAACTACCATAGGCTACCGTAAAAGTTTTCTGTGTGAATATATCTTATACAAGGCTTAGGGCAGGGGTTCTTAACTTGGGGTCCATGGACCCCCAAGGGGTCCATGGATAGGATACAGGAGGTCCGTGAAGGTCAGAATAATTGAGAACAATTTAGCGAGATTGCATGATGCCGTTTGGCATCATTAACTTAAACAAACAAACAAACTCGAAGTGTTGAATTCTGGTGTTCGTTGACACAACCTACCCTTGTCTGGCAAAGCGAGCTATGGTTGCTCTGATTCCGTTTGCAACTACATACTTTTGTGAGTCAGGGATTTCAGCGCTTGTTTCTATCAAAATGAAAAGTCGAAATCAACTGGATGTGAATGATGACATGCATGTTGCCCCGTCAAAGACCACTCCACAATTTCATCTAACTCAAGCCAAACAGCAACAACAACTCTCTCACTGAAATGAACTTTTGAACAGTCTTATTTTGTTTAATTTGCTCAAGTTGGATGTATTTCATTTTTTCGAGTGGTCATTAGTTTTTGCATGAAAAAGTGAGAAACATAATTCTTTGTAAAGACTGTTTTATACACTGTGATACAATGCGTGATGTAGTTTTCATTAAAATAATGTATATTCATTGCATGCAAAATGCTGCGTTTGTGCTTATGTGCATATTTGTAGGGAAGGGGTTCATAGCGTTCACCAGATTCTCGAAGGGGTCCGTGACTCAAAAAAGGTTAAGAACATGGCTTAGGGGATAAGCGGATACTGTGTTTAAGCCTTGCCTTAATAACACAGTATCAGCTAAGCCTTGCCTTAATAACACAGTATCCGCTTATCCCTTAAGCCTTGTATAAGTTATATTCACACATAGAAAACGTTTACGGTAGACTATGGTAGTTTTTTTTTTTTTTTTTGTATGTGTATTATGTTTGTATATGTACACGTAGTATATGTATCTGTATATATAGGTGTATCTAAATAGGTTCTTATAAGGAGAGTATGTTTTCACCCTTTTGTTTGTTTGTTTGTTTGTTAGCAGGATTACTCAAAAACTAAAAAAGAGGTTTGGACCACATTTAGTGGGTAGATGGCCCAAGTGCTTGGAAATCAATAGGATTTTAGATCACTTTGACTTACCATTTATTACGTTCGAAGCAGCTTGATAGTTCGCTTGGTTCATGCTAACTGGTTTATATTACTACCTAGCATCTCAACTGTTGGAACGGACAGTATCTCATTTGCCCGAATGGCTTGAGTTTCAGGTAACGGTAGTTTTCTATGGTATAAAGAAATAAATCACCTTCGTTCGTTGTCTAATGTGAGAAAAAGTGGTTTTCGGCATATATGGTGATAATCAAGTGCACGAAAAAAAATAAAAAATGCAGACCACTGTAAAAAATTTCAAACTTATGGAACCTGCAATGCATATCGTGTTGGGTGCATTTACAGAAACATCGGCTCCAGGGTGTCCGATGCTTAACTGGGAGAATTTACACCTTAGAAGGTTATTAACGAATTGATGGAAGAGAGATTAGGGCAAGACAACACCTTGAGGAAGAGTTCATTAGTTGCTTTCAGAATCGAATGTTGTATCGTGCGCGCACACACACACACACACACACACACACACACACACAGATGTATATTTCTATCCCGTTTTATATTTATCTATCTATCTATCTATCTATCCATCCATCTATATCTGTCTATCTATCTATCTATCTATCTGTATATATATATATATATATATATATATATATATACTGTATATGGATCATCACCAATCATGGAGATTCCACTGCTGAACAAAGGCCACCCCCAACCTTCTACAAGAATTCCTAGACTGGGCCAGTCTCTTCCAGGTTTTGCCTACAAACTACTCTATCTCATCTCTCCACCTCTTGGCTGGCCTTTTTTTTTTTTTTTTTTTTTTCTGCATTTACACTTTTTGGAATCCAGTCAATCAGTCTCTTGCCCCATTGGTTATTCCTTATTCTTGCTGCATGACCTGCCAACCACTTTTCTTTTCTTTTAGAACATCAGTAATGTCCTTGGCTTTAATCTGCTCTCAACAAAGTTGATCTATTCCTGTCTGTCAAAGATATTCCCAGCACTGATCTTTCCATTGTTCTTTGAGAACGGATTTGTTTGTTTTCCACTGATTATGTTAGTTTTCAGGACTCACAACCGCACATTATAGTCGGGATAATACACTGGTTATACACTTTGTTTCATACGAGTACATACTGGCAAGCTTGATGGTTCTGTGATATCTCTGTGTTTATTCCATGCATTCCACCCATTTGCAATACATAGTTTTATATCGTTTTCATGGTTTTTTGTTAGTTTAAGTACTTGCTCCATGTAATTGTACTCCTCAACTTCTTTAAGAGTCCCTTCATTTATTTTGAACATGCTCTTTGATGTATTTCTCTAGTTCATCTTTAGCCCTTCTCTGAGACTTACTCAGTGTCATTTATCATTTCGTGTAATGCCTTTGCTGTTTCTGAAGTTAGGACAATCTATCTACCTATCTATCTATCTATCTATTGCCAGGCGCCTTAATCCCGCAATGGGTGGCCACAAACAAATCGCCTCCACGTCGCCTTGTCCCCCTCCATTTCATTGCCCTGCTCCCAGCTCACACCACCCTCTCTCATATATTTCTCCATTCCATCCCTCCATCTCATCCGTGGCTTCCCCCTCCCTCTCCCCCCTCCACCTCACTCACATACACTCTCCTCGTCAGTCTCTCACTCTCCTTTCTCTCCACATGGCCAGACTACCTAAGTGTGTTTCTCCTAACGCTTCCTATCACATCCACATCCACACCACAACGCTCCTTCACATCCTCATTCGTCAGTCTGTCTCTCCATGTGACTCCACATGCTCCCCTCAAATAACTCATTTCCTCTGCTCTCACTCCTAACTTCTGTCCCTCCAACAAGGTCCAAGCTTCACTTCCATAAGTTAGAGTTGGTATCACAATATTGTCATGTAGTAACTTCTTCACTTCCATGCTCACTTCCCTGTTTCTTATCACTGTTTTCAGGGAACCAGCAACCTTTCTTCCTTGTACCCTTTAAAGCACTTCACCCTTCAAACTTCCATCCTTACACATCATACTACCCAAGTACTTGAACGCACTCACATTTTCCATTTCCTCATCATCCAACCTCACTGTACATTCACGGACTTCGCTTCTCTTGAAGACCATAACATTACTCTTCCCAACATTTACCTTTAGATTCCGTTTCTTACATACTCTCCCAGACTCATCCACCAAGCCTTGCAGCTCCCCTTCGTCTTCACTTAACAACACAGTATCATCTGCAAACAACAGTACAGGGAGTTTTCAAACACTGCCCTCCCTCATTAGGGCCACTCCAACATCCACTACCCTACCTTGTATCTCTTTTATAACCCCATCCATATATAGATTGAACAACCATGGAGACATGACACATCTCTGTTTCAGTCCAACTTTCAAGTAGAAAAATTCACTCAGTTCGCTATCCACAAGCACTGCAGCCTTAGCATCCTCATACATACTCTTCACAGCAGTCAACAACTTCCCACCTACTCCATATATTCTTAATACTTTCCACAGTCCATCTCTAGCCACCGTGTCATATGCTTTCTTCAAATCCATGAAGGCTGCATACAGCTTCTTTCCCTTCTCTGGAAACTTTTCCACTACAGGAAAATAACATCTGCAAATCTTAAAAAGTTTAAGTTTTCTTCGGTTATCTTGACTCGTCTGTTTTCCTATTCTTGCTTTCTGAAAACACTCTCAAGGAATGCAGTGGGATCTCCAAATATGCATGAGTATGGTCGACAAAATGCACTGCATATTTGAAATTTCGCAAATTAGAAGCCACTGAATCAATGGAAATAAATGTATATGGTTGACACCTCAACCTATCTTTGTCATTTACGGTACTTCCCCATTAATGCCTATCATTTTAAGAAAGACTTTTGCTCAAAGAAAGACAACAGAACAATGTATGTAGTGTGCTAGTTAGCGCTCCATTTGTAAAATTGCGGGATAGCAACCTGACTGCGCCCGTTCACTTGCTGGCCTCTGTAAGTCTTGACGGGTCGTAAAATATGCGCCTTGTCTTTGAGAATGTTCCCCACTGTCGATTCACCTAAGCCAAGTTCACGTCAAGTACTTGAGTTCCATTTACCCTGCTTATTCAGCTCTACAACCTTCATTTTCAGAGCCAAAGCGATTCTCTTATTCTTGGAATGAAGCGGTGGGGCCATGATGTAACAGGTGAGCAAGAGCGGGTCTTGTACAATGCTGCAGGAAAAACACCACAATGTGCGAGTGCGGTGCGGGAGACACAGACTGAGAGTCTTGAGACTAGACTTGAGAGACGCCATAAGGGAGGGAAAGGCGGAAAACTGATCAGCCATCTGGTGGTGGCTTCAAGTACCGCCATTTTGAGCGGGAACTCTGTTTTTCCCTTGCTTTGAGTCGACGGATTCGCATTTTAGAATCTCATTTTGCAAATTGAAAAATTTGTTTTCTTCCTGAGTCAAGTTCACATATTAGGCGTTTCGCATATTGAGATCCGCATAGCGGGAGACTCCACTGTATGTGATAAATAACTTCAGTGAAATTATATCATGCGTTTCTCAGTACTTTTTTTCCTGAATTTTTATATAACTTAACGATAGCAGTCTCCTCTATGTGTACTATTTTCGAACAGTATTAATGTTATAGTTTCCTCCTTGATCCCACAATGAATTAATAATTGCTATGTGCTTCAGAGTATAAAGATTTTTTTTTTTGGAATTGACAAAACCTAAGCACAGTGATGCTTAACAATCTGTTATTTTCCCAAAAAGTTGATTCACTGTGCGCTGGTGATCGGCAGTCGAATAACCGCTTCGGAATCCTGCCTACTCACGATGTTCATATTCATTAAAAAAAATAATAATATTTTTTTCGTAAGGACCTTAGGGAAGAATTTGTAAATATCTGATAATTGGCTCATAGGTCAGTAATTACTACGAACTTTGGAGTAGCCTTACATGTAATACAGAATATCTGTTGCATTACACCATGTTTTGGGATTTTTTTCCTTTATACATTTCGTAAATAAGTGGGAGAGTTGGTTTCGAGCTCCAACCTCTCAATCCAGCATTACATCTGCTGCCACTCCATATCCTGGGGCTTTTCTTCTTGTCATTCGAGATAAGTATACTTCATCTGGTGCGATTAATAGCTGTTATTTCATTTGTGTCAATAGAAAAGTCAACTATTGGTACTACTAACTTTGATGCATACAGTCCTTTGTAAAATATACCATCGTCTCTCTGCTTGTGACGACTTAATTATTTTTGTCAGTGATATAATATGTTTATTTCCTAGTGTCAGTTTGCGTAAAGCCTGTTTCAGATTTTTTTTTTCTTTTTTGATGGTTTCTTTGATCTGATCCATTTTTCTCCACCGTTTTTCTTCTCTCAGTGTCTAGTTGATTAGCATATTTACCAGTGCTCTTTCTATTGATTATACCTTGTTTTTAATTTCCTTTTTTCTTTTCATAAGCACGAGGGTTGTTTTTTGAATACTTGTTGGCTTTGGTTGTATCAACTTTCCCTACTGCCTCTGCCGATTCCCTTAGCACTCTGGTTCTCAAACTGGGAGCCATGGCCCACAAGGGGGCCATGGCAGAATTTTATGGGGGCCATGGCGGGCTAGTGTAAGTAGTAAGAGGTACTTAGAATACTAGGTAACTGACACAGGTAAACCCTTCACTTACATAACAAAGGGATAGATAGACGCAGGGAGACGTGAAGAATTAGCGTGGTGAGAATGGCATATATGGTGAAAAGAGAGAGAGAAAGAAAGGAGAGTGTGTTGAGTAAATCAGATAATTACTGAATATACGTGAAGATAGGATAATAAGCATGATAAGAACAATGAGAGTTAAGTTGAAGGCAAGAGAAACAAATACTGTTGCCAGCTTTACAGACAAGTGTGGGTATGTGAGAATTCCGCAAACACTTAAGTGGAACCGATGTGTCGTGACTGGAGTAGAGACATTGAAGTGTTACTACAATCCACCACAGTAGCTTACAAGCAGGTAGGTAGGTTGGGTTGGGAAAGAACTATATATTATTCATATTATATGTTTATGGGTAGCGTTTGTGCTGGGGGTTCGTGAGCTGCGTACCATTGAGTTTTTTGTATATGGATGTGCATTATTATTTTTGTCACCACATCGTGCGTTTCTAGATATGCCAAAAAATACTGTGCACACACACATAAAGTATTTGTGTTTTATTCACATATAGAAAGCAGCTTCACTCGCGCACATTCAGTAGTCCGTCTAGCAAATAATAATCCATACTAAACCAGTTTTAAACTCTCCACAACCAGGTTCTGCTGTGTACACTGTGGTTTATCCTTGTTGCTTCATGTTCTTGCTGGCAATTGCGCCGCCAGATTTTAATTATATTCAACCAGCCATTTTCTTGCTTGATATGTAATATATCACTGACAGAAAACGAGCCCCTAAACCCCCATAAACCAATACGTATGAATTTGCTTTGTTTCATACACATGTCCATCCTCATGACTATCAGACTGCAGTGATTCAGAATCTCACACCATTCCTTCCAGTCTGTACTGTACATCTTCGTTATCAGTCTCTCACCACCTGTTCTGTCCATACGGCCATGTGTGTGTGTGTGTGTGTGTGTGTGTGTGTGTGTGACCCATTACATCCTAGAATTCCTGCGTGTGAGGAGTTGCTGGAAGGGTACTTAGCGTACCGCCCTTTGCCTGTTGGCCCATAGTTGCGAAGTTCATAAATCAGAAACCATGGGTTCCCTCCTTCATCAACTGGATCTGGGTTCTCAGTGTGATATACACATATGTATATATATATATATATATATATATATATATATATATATATATATATATATATATCTATATAGATGCAAATTTTTATAGTAGTGCGTGTTAGACTTCACTTTGGCGCTTGTGTGTGAATACGACAATGTTCATGTGCATGTAGGAGTCATGTGGACTGTGGGTGGTTGTTATGTAAGGGAGTGTAGTGTAATAAAAAAAGACGGGAAGTACATGATGGCGGTCCTAATTATTCATCACATTGCTTCCTCCCTCTCTCCTCCCCCCCGCCCTCCCACACACACACACACACACACACACACACACACACACCACAAAAACCTTTTGCTGAATTGTCCAGGATGCATACGCAAGTAGGTGTTTCCAAGGCGACGCACGCACATACGCACATGCCATGCATACACACACTCTAATTACACACCACATAAGCCCCATATTTTTCTAAGGTCCCAGAGGAAATTATATCAGTGACAAGAGAGAGGGGAGGAGGAAGTAAAAAAGATACATGTTTACATGAAGGTGTGACTGTGTGTGTGTGTGTGTGTGTGTGTGTGTGTGTGTGTGTGTGTGTGTGTGTGTGTGTGTGTGTGTGTGTGTGTGTTTGCAGTTATTTTAGTCGTGTGAGCCATGTTGTCGTGGTGTGGTCAGTCAAGCAGCTCGAGGGAGACGGATACGACAATCGCCATTTTTGTGATTTGTCTTCCTTACCACCCGTCCTCACGTTAGCAATCTTATGTCAGGCTCTGAGGAGGCAGTGGATGTTTGTGTCCGAGTTCACCCTTCCTTTCATTGTCCTGCTCCGCCTCACCCGATTTCACCCCCTCAAGTTAGCCCACCTCACACCAAATCACTCCATGCACTCGACTCTAACCGTACCGTACACTACCCCATTCCACCCCACCTCAAATAGATTACTCTCAACCCATCCCACTTCACCGTCTGAACCACTTTACCTCGCCCCACCCCAGTCTGTCTCAGTGACCCCTCCCCACTTCACTCTAGACTTCACTCACTCAGTACCACTCTTCACCAATCCATCCCACCTCATCCTACAGCACACCACTCCAAGCCACTTCGCCTTACCACCTCACCCCAGAGCACACAAGAATAAGCCACCTTACCTCACCTTAGATCACTTCACTGTACCCTAGTCTGCCAAACGCTAAGCCATGCCACCCCACCTCATTGTGTGTTGGATGAACTTTAGAATTATGGCTTGTGAGAGTAGATAAATACACTGGACCAAAGTGCAGGAAAGAGGGATAATATATGGAGTTTCATTAGAGAGGATTGTGATTAAGTAGGAACAAAATTGTTGGAAGGTTCATGTGTACCACCTGCCTGAGGACGTCATTTTTATGACCATTTTATTATTTTGCAGATGCAGTTTGTGTTGTATGCAAATAATGTCACAGTTCTTGTAATTATAAAGATGCAGCCATGAGCAAACACAGGCTGACAATCCTGTGCCAGCACCATGTTCTCCTTTAGGACAGAGAGTATCCCTCCCTCTCACACTCTTTCCCCGTATGTATTTTGTTAGTTTCATATAAAAAGAATTCATGTAACATCTTCCATAGTCAAAGCCAGCAGAGAAATGTCCGTGAACTTGTGCTCATGGCTGTGCAAGTGTGTTTCGAGTGCTAGTGAATTCCTTTGTAAAAGCTGTCGCCTTCGACAGACAAAATACATGACAGCGGTGGCGGCTTTTATTTTTATTATCGCCCGCCTTTAGAAGACGGAACGACAATGTTTTTGCCCGCCACTGTGTGTGTGTGTGTGTGTGTGTGTGTGTGTGTGTGTGTGTGTGTGTGTGTGTGTGTGTGTGTGTGTGTGTGTTCCCATTATATCTCATGAACGGCTTGAGTTATCAACATGAAACCTTCAGGGTGTCAAGATGTGGCCAAAATCCTTGCCGAGTTTGAAAATGGGCACTCAGGATCAAGGGCAAGGTCACCAAAATGGCTGCTAAAGGTCAACAAGTTTTTATCGCCCGCCTTTAGCACCATCGTATCCCATGAACAGCTTGAGCTATCGACATGAAACCTTCAGGGTATCAAGATATGGCCAAAATCTTGATCGAATTCGAAAATGGGCACTCGGGGTCAAAGTCACCAAAATGGCTGCCTGTGGTCAACTAGTTTTTATCGCCCGTTTTTAGCACCATTGTATCTCATGAACAGCTTGAGCTATCAACAGGAAACCGTCTGGGTATAAAAATATGACCAAAATCTTAGACTTGGCCAACAGCATATTCTGGCGGGCGATTAGCAGTGGGCTCTCGAATGCTTTTCTTTCATCATTCCTAAGAAAGAGAATGGTATCATATTGGCACCTCACCCTAAACCGTAGAGCGACTGTAGACTCAGACAGCGCGCGCGAGAGTATGTGTGTGTGTGTGTGTGTGTGTGTGTGTGTGTGTGTGTGTGTGTGTGTGTGTGTGTGTGTGTGTGTGTGTGTGCGCATCAACTCGTAGGCTGTTTAATGGATTTGAATGAAACTACCCGGGTGAGTTCGCCCAGTTACTGGGAAGTAGTGAAAGAAGGGAAGCTATGGCTTTGATGTCTTAGTACAAATACAAGATGAACAGTGGAGTATCATCCGTAATGCGATACTTGGGGAACGTGATCCCTGGCCCAGTGATTCTTGGGGGGTCAGTCCCATATCCCCAGACAGAAAACTCAGGAATTAGTTTCGTTTCGTTTCGTTTATAAAGACTCTGACGTGCTGGTATGCTTCGGCCTTGGTCATCTAATGGCGGCTGTCCATGCTGCTCGATCTCTGGCAGCCTCCCTATTCAGTCCCTTATCCCTGAGGTCACACTCAGTGACCTCGTCCCAGGTCTTTTTCGGGCTGCCTCTCGCACCCCTACCCCTAACATTAACATTTCTCACTTTCTCCATCCAGTTGTCATCCCCTATCCTCTCGACATGCCCAGATCATCTCAGTCTACCTCTCCTCATCACAAGATCAGTACACTTCAGTCCCATCCTACCTCTTATCTCTTTCATTGTAAACCTAGTTTCCCCAGGCCTCGCATTGAAGCACGCACTTCACATTCACCTAATCATTGTCATTTCCGTACGTTTGAGCCTGCGATTATCCTCTTCCCTTACTGTCCAGGTCTCATTACCATACAGCATTACGCTCCTAACTCATGCCGTATACAAAGATCCCTTAGCACGGAGGGAGAGCCCTCGCAATGTCACGAGAGGCAACAACTCTCTGAACTTCTCGCAAACACTCCTCATTCTAGCCACAGCCTCACCTTCAACACATAAGGTGTCTCCCACGTAACAAACCTCTTCCACACACTCGAGAGGTTCACCAGCAAGATCAATCTTTTCACGTCTAACAATCCCCACATGCTCTCCCTGACACACCGCACACATGAAATCAACATTATTTCGCAGTCAACCTGTAATACCACTACATTTATGCACCCTCTTATCACAAACACAGCACGAGATGGAGTTACTTCCCACGCCCTTGTGGCAAACTCTACATGGCCAGTCTTCCTCTTCTTTGTGCCGCCACCAACCCTAGGTACCATCACCTTTGTTTTATCTGCATTTACACTCAAGCCCTTGTGCCGCGTACCATCTCTACTAGTGAAGCAAAGCAAAAAAAAAAAAAAAAATGCGTTCTTTTTTTAATAAAAAGTTTTCTTTGCAAAATAAGTAGAAAGAGATCTTGTTTTTTATTTTTTTTAATAGGCAAAAATATTACTTTTAAAGGTATTTACAGGAATTTACAGAAATATAAGAGTTCCTTAAGCCAATCTAGCTTATGTGTAATAGAATTAGAACCATTTGAACTGCTGATATACTTAACTGTACATGATGCAACCAAATTATATATTAATAACCTGTTAAATAATATACAAGTTATGCAACATGCTTCTACATACTGTTATTTATCTTTCCCTAATCAAAGATATAAAAGGATAATAATGAAAAAAAATCAATAGTGTAAAGTGTAAACATATACTGATGTAAATAATGTTATCTACAGTTGTGCCAACTGTACTGGTGAGGGACAGGATATGTACTGTGCACATTTTCACAAGCTGCCTGCCTCCCAGCTTACTGTATTATTACTCTTTCCAGGACTGTTGGAATGTTTGACTAATGTCTGACCCCCAAATTATGAACTTTTGGCATAGAAAATGGTATACGAATAATCAAATATTCGTGCCGGTAAATTAGAAAAAAAACAATAAATCATCATCATCATCATCATCATCATCATCCGGACCTCCTTTCCCACCCAAGGGCAGGGTGAGGAGTAGCAATGTCCAGACAGCCCAAAATTGCCCAATCCAATGGGCCACGCTTCCATTCACTCATCATTCAAGCCCCCGGAATCCTGGCTCTATTGGATACGCCAAAAACATTCACCACGTTCTGTTGCTTCACATATCGTATCCGACAGAGTCAATCCAGACGCTGCCACGTTAAAAAGGGGTACCAAAAATCCCTGATCATGCACATCTCACAAAATTCATCCAGCCAGCTCGATCTCCTGTCAGTTCCCTAGCCTCACCGACTTCCAAACCTCTCTTCCTCACTCATTCATCCACAATATCTCTCCACCTTCCCCTTGGCCTACCTCGCCTCCTCCCTCCTTCGAAGTCGCTCAGATATACCTTTTTCACCACTCTATTGTTATCCATTCTCTCCACATGACCATACCATCTCAGTACACTCTCTTCAATTCTGGTGTCCACTGAATTCCTCACTCCGCATCTTTCACGAATCACATTATTTCGTATCCTATCCACCCTCTGTACTCCACATACATTCCTAAGCAGTCCCATCTCCACTGCTGTTACTCTTGACTTTTCATTTTCATGCCACACCATAGTCTCACATCCATATGTTAAAGTTGGCACTAACACTCCTTCATGTAAGCCTCGTGCAGCTGCAACACTCAAGCCTCTGTTTCTTATCAAAGCCTTCATTGCACCAGCTACTTTTCTTCCTTGTGTCACTCTACTTTCAACTTCTCTTGCACATTTTCCTCTCTTTTCTATCACTGTACCCAGGTATTTGAACTCTCTCACCAATTCCAGTCTCTCTCCATTCACTGTTACTTTGCACTGGGAGTCACCTTCTCTCTCAATAACCATCACTTTACTCTTTTCTACATTTACTTTCAAGGAACGACTCTTACAGACATCAGCAAAACTCTGCACTAGCCTACCAAGTTCTTGTCCGGTACTTGCAAGCAGTACTGCATCATCAGCATACAGCAAATTTGAGATATTCCATCCATCACCATTCATTACCAATGCCATCCCTCTCTCCATTACTCGTGTTTTCACTTCTCTCATCACGCCATCCATATATACATTTAACAACCATGGGGACATCACACAACTTTGTTGCACGCCCACACTGATTGTGAACCATTCACTTAGATGCGCATTAACCCTGACACATGCTTCACTACCATCATAAAAACTCTTGACGGCACCTAACAGCTTACCCTCTACACCGTACATGCGCAAAACTTTCCACAATCCTTCTCTGTCCACTTTGTCATATGCTTTTTCCAGATTCATGAATGCCATAAACAGCTTATGGTCCTTCTCACAAGCCTTCTCTACTATTTGTCTCACTGCAAATATTTGGTCCACACATCCTCTGCCACTCCTAAAGCCACCCTCTTCATCACTCGCTAGGACTTCTGATATCTCTCTTACTTTCTCTATACTAATTCTTCCATATACCTTCCCTACCACACTCAGTAAGCTTATGTCACGATAATTCTTGCACTCACTTCGTTCACCTTTATTTTTGTACAGGGGTACAATCACAGCCTTTTTCCACTCTGCAGGCACAGTTTCCCTCATCCATGTCTTCTTACATATCTCCAGCACGCACTTCATTCCATTCTCTCCACTACATTTAAGCATCTCTACATACACCTCATCAACCCCAGCTGCTTTCCCATTTTTCAGCCGCTTCACAGCACTCTTCACCTGTGCGAGTGTCACGTCTCCTGGCACGGCATTCCTTCTCTGCACACCCCCAAAACCAATCATGTTTACAGCTGCTCTGCTCTTTCTATCCCCATTCATCAGGCTTTCAAAATATTCTTTCCATCTGGTCCTTACTTCATCCCCATAGGTTAATAATCTACCACCTGCATCCTTCACACCATCCCATTTCTTACCGCTTTCACTTCTACATTTCCGCACCCCTTTCCAGAATGACTTTCTATTTTCAGAGTAGTTCGCATTCATTTTTCTTCCTAGATCCTCATTTACCTCCTTCTTTTTCCTCTTCACTAGTCTCTTTACGTGCTTCTTGCTCTCAACATATTCAGTTCTTATTTCAACTGAACTCCTATCCTGTAACCACTTTAGCCACTTCTTCTTCTTTTCCTCCACCGCTCTCTTTACCTCCTCATTCCACCATGCCGTACCTTTCTTCTTTGTTGTTACTCTTGCTACACCATATACTGCTTTAGCATTCTTAACTATGCAATCTCTATATGCATTCCACAGTCTGTCCAGATCCATTTCATTCCAGTTCAGTAATTCTAACTCCTACTCTACTTTGGTCCTGTATTCATCTGCCATTTCTTTGATCCTCAGCTTCTCAACTTTCAGTCTTTCTCCCTGACTGCTTCTCTCTCTCCTGATCCACCTCACTCCTTTCAGCTTGATCTTGCATACCACAATCATATGATCTGACAGACTTCCACATCGTCCTCTCACAGCCCTCGTATCAGCAACCATTCCCATCATCGACCTCTCTACGAGCACGTAATAAATCAGGCTTCTTTCAACACGATCCCCAAACACAGTTTTTCTTGCGTCACTAATCTCTGCACATCCTAAATCTTTCCTCTCCATCCCATTCATTTTCTGCAATCAGCACCAAATCATCAGCATACAACGTTTCCCACGGCAAGATTTGAATTAAAACTTCCTGATGAGTTTGTGTGATTACTCCAATTGTCCTACGCTAGGCCTATACAGTATACACTTTCCCAGCCATGATTCTTAGGGGCGCCAGGTCCCCCCAACCAAATTTATTATCCTCAGAAATAGCTAAAGGAGGCCAGATATGAATATGATATCATAGTACATGTTGAAAAATGGACTCTTAGCCATAATACGATATTTAGGGAGTGTGACCACCTCATTTATTCTTGGGGGGTGAACTCCTCTCTCCAAAAAAAAAAAAAAAAAGATGATCAGAACTAGGGGATTGTGAATACATGGATTTAAAAAAAATCACCATACATATCCTAGGAATGGTTATGCAACTTCCATGTTTTTTTTTTTGCAAAATGCACTTGAGAAAACTGCACACCTACTTTATTTTTAGCCATCTTTTCCTGTCAAAATCCCTCTAAACATACTAGTGCCATTAAATGTTTTTCCTCTTTCCTCAAACACAGACACAAACACCAACTCTACACACACACACACACACACACACACACACACACACACACCATCCTAATTAACCTACAAAAGCATTTCAGACACAATAAATAACTTGTATATATTTCTTAAGTTTAATAAATTTCTAAATCATGGGGAAAAAATCGCCAGTTATTGTGCTGCTGTAGCGGGTGGGGAGGTGGTTCCGCAAGATGGGAAGCAGGATATGGCGCTTCCTCCGGGACACGAGTCTCCGCTGGTGCTGCTAGGGGATTGAGGTCGACGAGGAATAGGGCACTAACTCGACACGAGTGGAGCAGCCCTTTGATGAGGTCGAGATCCACCCTCAGGTAGACCACAAGGTCGATGGCCACACAGTCAACGAGGGTGAGATCAAGACCCTTGATGAGGTCGAGATCCACCATCAGGTAGACCACAAGGTCGATGGCCACACAGTCAACGAGGGTGAGATCAAGACCCTTGATGAGGTCGAGATCCACCCTCAGGTAGACCACAAGGTCGATGGCCACACGGTCAACGAGGGTGAGATCAAGACCCTTGATGAGGTCGAGATCCACCCTCAGGTAGACCACAAGGTCGATGGCCACACGGTCAACGAGGGTGAGATCAAGACCCTTGATGAGGTCGAGATCCACCCTCACGTAGACCACAAGGTCGATGGCCACACGGTCAACGAGGGTGAGATCAAGACCCTTGATGAGGTCGAGATCCACCCTCAGGTAGACCACAAGGTCGATGGCCACACGGTCAACGAGGGTGAGATCATGACCCTTGACGAGGTCGAGATCCACCCTCAGGTAGACCACAAGGTCGATGGCCACACAGTCAACGAGGGTGAAGTTAAGCCCCATGATAAGGGAGAGATCCACCTTCAGGCTGAAGTGAGCGAGCTCCTGAACTCTTCCCACTTTGAAATCGAGACCGAAGTCGTTCCCTCGGATGGGGACGAGATCCATCTCGAGAATGTGGGCGAGACCAGCCATGAGAGGACGCTTGAACATCACCAGGAAGTTTAGGTCGGGTCTACTTTTAAAGGGGTGACTATGGGGGAGGTTAAAGGACCTAGGAGTGATGAAGTGCCTTTAAACATTGAGATGTTCTCTCATTTCTCGGCCCCATCCTTCACCCCACCCTCTGACCCTTTACCTCACAGGATCCTCACCCCTACTCATCACTCCTTTCCAGTTCACACCCCCTCCCCAACCCACACCCCTTGCCAAACCAATTCTCCACCGTTTGGCCTCACACCCTAGCGAGTGCCATGTTATGAAGACCCTACCCCCATGCCTGCCGTCACCGACTCCCCCGGGAATTTCCTAAGTGTATGTGGAAGTGACGGGGTGGACGAACAGGGGCAGGTAGACATGCAGATAGATGGGCAGGTAGACATGCAGATAGATGGGCAGGTAGACAAACGTAGAAAAGAAGAGGAGGACCAGGACGACGCCTGGCAATGGATTAAGGACAAAGTGAAGATAGTGTGCTACGTATTCATGGTGCCCTACATCTTGCATTTTCTGGTCTTCATTTGGGAACTTTGGCGCCAGGAGGACGGACAGTGAATACCGGGCCGTGCACCCTGTGGACTCGACGCCATCGATGTGACAGGCGTATTCACAGCGGCTTATGGTGTCAACACCTGTCCTCATGACGCACCTTGCATTACTCTCGAATGTTGATTTTGAATGGTACATTAACATTCGAGAGCATAGCTTCTTCTCTCCTTCCTTATTTAAGCCTTACTTTCATTACCTTTACTTTCAAGTATGCATATATATATATATAATATCGTTTCGTTCGTTCGTTTCGTTTTTAAAGGCTCCAACATGCTTGCATGTGTCGGCCTTGGTCACCTAATGGCGGCTCTCCATGCTGCACGATCCATTGCAGCCTCCCTGTTCAGTCCCTTAACCCTAAGGTCACACTTAATGACCTCGTCCCATGTCTTTCTCGGTCTACCCTTCATAACCCCACCCCCAATATTAACACTTCTCACCTTCCTCACCCAATTATCATCCCCCATCCTCTCCATATATATATATATATATATATATATATATATATATATCGATGTCAGCCTTTCTGCTTTATATCTGTTTCAGATTTTTATCGTTTTTACCTTTATCTCTCTGATCTATCAAGCCTATCTTACTTTTTCATCTACATCACTCTCTACCTTTCTACTTATGTCTATCTCAGTTTCAGCTACTTATCTCATTCAGCTCCTGCTCTGCTCCATCTCAGTCTGTCTCAGTGTTTCTTCTGTAGCTCTCTATATCCCGGGTTCGATTCCCAGGTCGACCACGAGACCTTTCGGCACGGTCTCCTTTGCCCTAGCCTGTTCGTACCTAGAACTAAAAATATAGGTACCCGGATGTAAAATCGATGGTTGCGTGTCGTATTCCTGGGGAATGTTTGGGAGCTTACTTTCCTTATCTGTTCACCACCACCACCACCCTTAACCCCCTGGTCCATCTGTGTCTGCCTCACTTTCATCCATATCAGTTTTTAGCTTTGTCTCTGCTTTTCATCTCTATCTCAGTTTACTCGCCAAGACGAAAACAGTCTCTCTCTCTCTCTCTCTCTCTCTCTCTCTCTCGTCTCGCCGCTTACTTTATGTCTCAGTGTCACGTTACTTCATTATCATTTTTCCTAATATCCCCTTGTTTTTCATGGATGCCTTCTGCTCACTTTTCTCGTATGTCTTTGTCTTTGCATAGTCTTTCTTTTCTCTCTCTCTCTCTCTCTCTCTCTCTCTCTCTCTCTCTCTCTCTCTCTCTCTCTCTCTCTCTCTCTCTCTCTCTCTCTCTCTCATCATCATCATCATCATCATCATCATCATCATATACAGTATAACGAAATTCGCAATGCTTGGTTATCAGAATAAAAACGAATAATCACACAAAACGGATGGAAACCAAGTATCATTATTATACACAATTTTGGAGATTCGTAACACCCCATCCTTAGCAATATATTTGGCATATTACACATAAGCGACACACGAAACACCACGATACTCTGTTGTGTGTTACTAATGCAGACAAGATATTAAGGCGATATAAACAAAGTAAACGTGAATACTGAGGCGTGACGAAGAATTAGTTGCTGAGGAAGGGAATATAGCCTAAATACTTTCAGTTACATGAAGCGGAATGTTACCATTTTCAGCAACGCGTCCCGTACCTTAACGCTAGACTCGGTGTGTGTGTGTGTGTGTGTGTGTGTGTGTGTGTGTGTGTGTGTGTGTGTGTGTGTGTGTGTGTGTGTGTGTGTGTGCACCTTTGCTCCTCCTAGGCTATTTGATGGATTTGAATGAAACTTCCCAGGTGAAGTCGGCTGGGTGGTGGGAACGTCTTCACTATACGAGTAGGCTATACAACTTACCTACCATGATTCTTTTTTTTTTTGGGGGGGGGGAGGGGGGACTGCATCCTTCACCGATTCGTTTATGTCGGCCTTGGTCGCCTGATGGCGGCATTCCACGCTACACGATCACTGGCAGCCTCCCTATTCAATCTCTTATCCCTGGAGTCACATTCTATGACCCCCCAGGTTTTCTTCAGTCTGCCTCTCACACCCCCACCCCCATCGTTCACATTTCTCACTTGCTGCACCCAATTGTCATCTCCCTATCATCTCCACACGTCCAAACCATCTTAATCTACCCCTCCTCATCACAACACCAATACACTCCAGTCCCATCCTTTCTCTCAACTCTTCCATCGTAAACCAATCCTCCCCCAGGCCTTGCATTCGAGGACGCACAGCACAGTCACCTAATCACTGTCATTTCCGTGTGTCTGAGCCTTCGTATATTCTCTTCCTTTACTGCCCAAGTCTCGCTACCATACAGCATTACACTCCTAACTCATGCCGCATACAAAGATCACGTAGCACGGAGGGAGAGCCCTCTCAATGTCAGGAGAGGCAACAGCTCCCTGGACTTCTTCCAGTAACTCCTCACTTTAGCCACAGAGCTAGCTCCAGCCCCATCTCCAGCACATAACATGTTTCCCAAGTAACAAAACCCTTCTACACACTCAGGAGATTCACCAGCAAGATCAATCTTTTCACGCCTGACAATATCCACATGCTCTCCCGGACACACCGCATACATGAAGTCAGCATTATCTCGCAGTCTACCTCTAATATCACTACATCTCTTAAGCACCCACTTATCACAAACACTGCACAAGATTAAATAAATTCTCACGTCCTTTTGACAAACCGCACATGGCCACACTTCCTCTTCTTTGACAGTACTGCCGCCAACCCTAGATTCCATCACCTTTGTTTTATTTGCATTAACCCCTTGTGCCCCATACCATCTCACCACTGCCTGAATCTTTCCTCTGCCTCTCTTTCGTTCTCTGCAATCAACACCAGATCAAGGGCACACATCTCCCACGGGAGTCCATCTCTGAAATCACGTGAAGTTACGTGAGAGGGCTTCAAATACAATGATAAACAAGGGATTCAAGACTGACCCCTGATGCACACCAGCATTCACGGAAAACTCGTCCCTGAAATCTCCATTCAACCTCACCTGGGTGCGAGAAACCACATACACAGCCATTACCACTCTAACCAGCCACTCCTCGATCCCAAACTTTCTCATTGCCCACTTGAACACCTCTCTAGAGACTCTGTCAAAGGCCATCTCCATATCAACAGAAAGTACAGTTCCCTTTTCGTTCCTTTATATTTTTCCTGAAACTGTCGAACAATGAAATTGGCATGAGTGGTCCCTTTGCCTGACATAAATCCAAACTGCATCTCATCAGTATTCACTTTTTCTCTAATTACCCCCCCTGGGGGTAGGTTTTTTTTTTTTTCAAGAATACTCCCCCAGTATCCCTGCTTGTCGTAAAAGGCAACTAAAAGGGTTGGCAGAGGGTTAGTGCCCCTCCCCGGAAAACAACTAACTAAAAAACAAACAAGAAGCCTCGGACAAGGACTGACCAAACGATGACGACCCAGGACCGGGACAAAGGACTTGGTAATGGCTACATGGAATGTAAGAGGAGCGAATGATAAGGTGAAAGAGAGAGAGATTGTCCAGGTGCTTGAGGGTGCGAAAGTGGATGTATGTGGAATAACTGAAACAAAATGGGGAGGTAAGAGTGTGAGAGAATGGGAGTATGGATGGGGTATATGTGCAGGAGTAGGTGAGAATGAGAGGGCAAAGGAAGGAGTATGTATAGTTGTGAGTAAAATATGGAAGAAGAACATAAGACAGTATGGATCAGTTGGGTCAAGGACTGTGTGGGTAAAGTTAAAAGATGGAATACAAATGTGGGCGATTGTGTGTGTGTATGCGCCAACACAAGATCGTGCTAGCTGTGAGAGAAGAGTTCTGGACAAATGTGGAAGTGTGCATGGAAAAGTTTGGAAGGAATGAGAGTGTTTTTAATCGGTGATATGAATGGTAAAGTTGGGAATGAGAAGGTGGATGGAATAGTTGGTGAGTGGGGTGTGCCTGTTGAGATAGATGAGAATGGCAGTGCGTTAGTGGACATTTGTGCTGGCAGGGGGTTGGTGGTAGCCAATACCCTCTTCAGGCATAAAATGATCCACAGGTATACATGGCAAGTGATGAGAAGGGTGGGTGGTGAACTGAATGAAAGGAAGGCAATGATTGATTATGTGTGTGTGGATGAAAGGATGCGAAGATGTGTAATGGATGCAAGAGCTTATAGAGGTTGGGGGAGTGGACTTTCTGACCACTACTAATTGGTGGTGGGCAGAATTAGGATCCAAGTAAGATGGAGGAATAGAAGAAGAGAAAGACGAGAGGAAGGAGTAGTTGCAAGGAGAGTTGAAAGGTTACAAGAGGATGAGAAAAAGGCAGAGTATAAGAGAGAAGTGGAGGAACGATTGGGCAAATATGACTTGGAGCAGATGGGGGACGTGGAAGGTGCGTGCAGGTTATTTACAGAAGAAATATGTGCAGCATGTGATGTGGTGTGTGGGAGGAAGAGAAAACGGAGGGGGGTGCAAGGAACAGCGTGGTGGACTGAAGAGGTGAGACAGGCTGTGGCACAAAACAAGAAAGCATACAATGAATGGATGAGAAATAGGGGCGTGGAAGAAATTGAGAGGTGGAAGAGAGAGTTACATGTAGAAAGAAAGAGAGAGGTGAAAAGATTAGTAAGAGAGAGCAAGAAGAGAGTGGATGAGGAATTTGGAAGGAATTTGAGTGTAAAGTGGAGGGACTGTAAGAAAATGTTCTGGAAAGAGGTGAAGAGAATAAGACAGGGTGGAAGTGAGGTTAGCAGGGGAGTGAAAGATAAAAATGGTAGATTACTAGTGGAGAAGGGAGAAAAAGTGAGCAGAAGGAGAGAACACTTTAAGGAATTGTTGAACATAGAGGATGGAAGTAATGCGAGTATAAGTGGCTGGGGAATGGCTGGGAGAAGAAGGGAGGTGAGAAGACAGGAAGAAATCAGTAGGATAGAAGTTGTGGAAGCAATGAAGAAAGTTAAATCGGGGAAAGCCCCAGGAATTGATGGAGTGTGTGGTGAAATGCTGAAGCATGGGGGAGAGATAGTAGTAGAATGGATGTGGAAGATGTGCAGATTGGCTTGGGAAGAAGGTAGAGTCCCGGAGAATTGGAAGTCAGGTATAATTATTCCCTTGTACAAAGGAAAAGGGGAAAAAGAAGTGTGTGGTAATCATAGGGGCATTTGTCTTTTTAGTATAATAGGAAAAGTGTATGGTAGGATACTTATTGACAGAGTTAGAGAAAGAACAGAGAAATTAGTTGGAGAAGAACAGGGAGGCTTTAGGAAGGGAAGAGGTTGTGTAGATCTGATATTCATTCTCAGATCTTTAGTGGAAAAGTTTCTAGAGAAGGGAAAGAAGTTGTATGCGGCTTTTATGGATTTGGAGAAAGCATATGACAGGGTGGATAGACAAAGATTGTGGAAAGTATTAAGAATATATGGAGTAGATGGGAAGTTGTTGAATGCTGTGAAGAGTATGTATGATCGTGCTAAGGCTGCAGTGCGTGTGGATGGTGAACTAAGTGAATTTTTCTCTTTGAAGGTTGGGTTGAAACAGGGATGTGTCATGTCTCCATGGTTGTTCAATCTGTACATGGATGGGGTAATAAAAGAGGTACAAGGTAGGGTAGTGGATGTTGGAGTGGCTCTGGTGAGAGAGGATAGTGTTTGGAAACTCCCTGTACTGTTGTTTGCAGATGATACTGTGTTGCTGAGTGAAGACGAAGGGGAGCTGCAAGGCTTGGTGGATGAGCTTGGGAGAGTGTGTAAGAAACGGAATCTAAAGGTGAATGTAGGGAAGAGTAAAGTGATGGTCTTTGAGAGAGGTGAAGTCAGTGAATGTACAGCGAGGTTGGATGGTGAGGAATTGGAAAATGTGAGTACTTGGGTAGTGTGATGAGTAAGGATGGGGGTTTGGAGGGTGAAGTGCTTGAAAGGGTACAGCAGGGAAGAAAGGTTGCTGGTTCTTTGAAAACAGTGATAAGAAACAGGGAAGTGAGCATGGAGGTGAAAAATTTACTACATGACAGTATTGTGATACCAACTCTAACGTATGGAAGTGAAGCTTGGACGTTGTTGGAAGGACACAAGTCAAGAGTGAGAGCAGTGGAAATGAGTTATTTAAGAGGAGCCTGTGGAGTCACATGGAGAGACAGGCTGACGAATGAGGATATAAAGGAGCGTTGTGGTGTGGATGTGGATGTGATAGGAAGCGTTATGAGGAATACACTGAGGTGGTTTGGCCATGTGGAGAGGATGGAGGGTGAAAGACTGACGAAGAGAGTGTATGTGAGTGAGGTGGAGGGGGGAAGAGGAAGGGGGAGGCCGAGGATGAGATGGAGGGATGGGGTGGAGAGGTATATGAGAGGGGGGTGTGTGAGTTGGGAGCAGGGCAATGAAATGGCGGGGGACAGGGCGAAGTGGAGGCGAATCGTTTCTGGCCACCCCAAACGGGATTGAGGCATCTGGCAATAGATAGATAGATAGACACCTACTAGAACCCTCTCCGTTACCTTCATTATGTGGTCCAAAAGTGTTATGGCTCTATACTGTCCTCTGTCGAGGGCATCGCCTTCCCCTTGTACACATTTACGACTAGAAAGCAGTCAGAGAGCGCATACCTCCGCCAATGCCATTACCATTAAAAAGGATACGGATCCAAACAGTGTCCGTGGAGATATTGTGTGGAAAACATAGGATCGGGATCCGCCCCAAAATTTAATCAATTGATCCTTTACCCATGGCCAACTCTTCCACAAAATTTTATTGAAACTCATTTGAGAACTTTTGGAGAAATTGTGCTGGATACATAGGATCCGGATCCGGATCCGCCCCCGCCCCCAAATTTAGTACATTCTTTCTTGGCCCATGGCCCACCCTTCCACAAAACTTCACTGAAATTCATTGAGAACTTTAGGAGATATTGTGCGGTATGATCTGGATCCGGATCCGCCCCCAATTTTAATCGTTCTTCCTTGGCCCATGGCCCACCCATCCGCAATTTTTTTTTTGAAATTCATTGAGAACTTCTGGAGATATCGTGTGGACAGACAAACAAACAGACAAACATAGATGATTACATAACCTCCTCCAACTTCTTTGGCAGATGTAATCACACTCTTCAGCCTGGCATCTGGGACAACACGTACAGTATATAATCGTAGTTATCAGATCAGTAACTAACCTCACCCCTATATCTCCTAAGGCCTCCAGCCTTTCAGCAGTCAACCCTGACACACCTGCCGCCCTCCCCAGTTGCATCCTCTCTATTGCTCTGCTCACAGTAGCAGCGTCAATCAAAGGCCAAAAGCCAAACACTGGATCCGCTGACCTCAAACCTTCTCTGTTCCAGTCACTCTCCTCATTCAGCAGCCGGCATAATTATCTCCTCAGGCGTCTTTAATATCCCCTCTGTTCACCACTACCTTTCCATCATCATGATGAACGTACAGCTCACCTATGATATACCTGTTTTCACTCATCACCTGATTTACCACCTTAAAAATCATAATCTTTATTTCATCGCTATTTAGCTTAACCAGTGAAAGTCTCTGACACTCAGACTTTGTCCTGTATATCCCTTTCTAGCCCTGCGCTTGGCACCGAAGTACATATTCCTCTTTGTTACCGCCTCTTTTCCATTCCCCAAAAAAACTTTTTAACTGCAGCTTCTACGCACTTATCCCACCACCATAATATTTTATGATTTAGGGGTCCCCTTGTCCATCCACACACAGAATCAGTAACTCTAAGGAGATTGTTCTTGAGAGCTCTGTACCGTTCATTAACACATCTGCCAACAGCTCCCAGTTCAGCCACCGCTCTACTCATCTTGCTGTGGAAGGTATCCCAAGTTGCTTGGTTTTTCAACTTCCATATTTTTCTCGTACGTGCTTAGGTCCTCATCTTCACTACCCGCTCTTTAAGCACCATGTTACATAACAGTAAAGTAATTTGTGTTGCTGCACACTCTTAGCTTCCTATAACTTTAACATCCCTCACCAACCTCCTCTCAGCCCTCCTGACCAGGAATTTGGCGACTGGTTCCCGCAAACTCGTAAGTAATCAACCTAATTAAAAATTAAAACTTCTGAGAAAAAGTGAAAAGAGGACAGATATGGCTTTGATATGTTAGTACATGTTATTAATTATTACTTTTGTATTTATTGTTATTATTATTATTATTATTATTAGTAGTAGTAGTAGTACAGTAGTAGTAGTATTGTTGTAACCTGTAGACAGTTTTATTCAGATTGGAAGAATTTCGAATTGGAGAGGTTCGATATCTTCTGCGTCTCTTCATTCATTTTTTTCATTCATTGCCAGACGCCATGTATCCCAAACAGGGTGGCCAAGGGCTTAGAGTTGATCGTTTTACAGGGAGGGGCACTAATCCTCCACCAGCCCCACTTGACACGTAGGGAGAACGTTATGCCAACAGCATCTGGTGTTCCCAGGCGGTCACCCATCCAAGTACTAACCAGGCCCAACGTTGCTTAACTTCGCTGATCGGACGGGAAGCGATGTACTCAACGTGGTTCTTTTTTGAAAAGGAATTAAATTCTGCGGGAGTAAGCAATACAAAAAAAAACTCATCACCACACGGAAGAGGTTAATGGCTGACAGGCAGACAACAGAGCGACTAGTACAGCAGTGGGATAGTGTTACATGTTCCACTTGTTTTATGAATGTTGTAATACAGTCGGCAAATACGCATCTTCACATTCCTCCTTCTCAACATTCTGAAACACTGGATTACGGAGTGTTGAAACAGCTTTGATATGCAGGTGAGGTAATATCTTTTCAGTTTGGTTGCCACCCATCAGAATATAATACTGTGGCATCAGCTTGAATATTTAGATACTAAGAATTTTCAGTATATCAAAACACCAGGAGAAATGTCGCTTATGACGGATGTACAGTCGTGGCCATAAATAATCACTTATCCTCCTATTCCCCGTGCCTAAGGCTGGCTCCTTTATGCGAGGCAAGTCACACTGGAGTAAGAGGGGCTGAAAGGGAGGGGCCAGAGAGAGAAGGGAAGGTGGGTAGGGTGACAAGGGATGGTACTGGGGTGGTGTGTGGGAGAGGGAGGGAGGGTAGGTAGGGGAGGGAGAATGAAATGCGAAGTTGTGGCCACATAATTTCTCTATTTTCTTTCATCCAGGGCATCATATAGAGGAGTTACCATTCGGTAGATAAAGCTGCATTACAGCTTGTATAGCGGCGTCACATAACTAGCTTCAGATAGGTGGTGATATCAAGGATTGGCTCTGGGGGATTAGATACATCCTTCATTAACCCCTTCACTACGAGAGCACTCTCTCAAAGTAGGTTCGTTTGGTGGTAATAAGACAAAAATATATAACTGGATTGAAAAGGATAATCCAGTAACGTATTCTTAGTTATTATTGCTGAAAACATATGGATTCATCCAACTATCAAGGGAGTCCAAATAGTCAAGGAGTTACTGAAGGCTATATCTACGGTAACTTCTCTAGTTCATGAAATCACTTATGCTACGTAAAACCGTCAAAGGATACCAAGAATTAAAAAAAAAAAAGTTTGTCCTCGGGTTCATTAACCCCCTAATCTCGACATTTCTTCTTAATTTCTGATAACGAGGCGTAGGTGGTGAATTTCGTGGGCTAAAACCACGTTTTATTTACAGTTCCCTTATAATCAGAGCAATGAAACGTAGCTGTACCCTTCCCTACATTTTTATTCCTCAAATTACCTTCTCTCTTAACTCTGGGTAACGAAAAGTTGTTGTGCAAGCTTTAACCCCGTCAGTGCGGTGACGTGTTTTATACTTTAACCCCATTATGATAGGGACAATTCTAAATGACTTGCAGCAACTATGGAAAGTTCATCACCCGTATTCAAACAATTAAAGAAGGCTATAGCTACCCCTGCACACATGGAAATTTCTTAAGTGAATATACGCGTCCCTATGAGTTCTGTATAAAATATTTCCTCGGGATGAATTGGTTAATGTGATTGTGAGGTGAAGGCTAAGTGGTAGTGACTGATGGAGTCCCAGAACACAAGATTCCACACACACACACACACACACACACACACACACACACACACACACACACACACACGCACGCACACACACACCATCCATGCACTCCGTCTAAATAACTTTATCAATTTTGCTACCACCAGTCAATGGAGAAGACCTGTCGCAGTGAGAGTGTTACAGGCCAAGAAAATAAGCTAAAAGCCATGGTGAAGAGGAGGGCTGAGGATATGTGGCGAGGGTGAAGATAAGGGGTGAGGATATTGGGTGAGGGTGAAGAGTGAGGAATCTAAATGAACAGTCCACGATACGGATGAGAATGAAGTGGAAGTGGAATGTTTGGGTGAGGATGAGAAGTGGAACTGGAATGTCTGGGTCAGGGTGAGAAGTGGAAGTGAAATATTTTGGTGAGAGTGAAAAGTGAAGGAGAAATTTTTAGGTGAGGATGAGAAGTGGAGGCGAATGAGTGAGGGTGTGAAGTGGAAGTGAAATGTCTGGGTGAAGGTGAGAAGTGGTGTGAAAAGTGAGTGAACGATCAGACTGAGTGAAGGAATGCATAAGGGTGACAATCAGTGAAAAGTGAAGGAATAATGTTGATGGGACCGTAGAGTGAAGCTGACAGTGAGGGAACTGGGTGAGAGTGAGAGACACGGTAGGGATAATGGTGAGGGGACAGAGTGGTTATAGAAGTGGGTCAGGGTGAAAAGTTTTATGAGAATGGGTGAGTATGGAATCAGGGTACTGTGGGTTAGGGTGAAAGTATGAATCCGGCATGAGAGGACGGGTTAAAAAATATGTGTAGTGTTGGCAGGGTGCAGGATGAGTGAACGTACGGTATGTGGCCTGGAAGTGGAGTCGGGGTGAGGGCGAAAGTGAGGGTGATGGATCAGGGTGAGGGATTAGACCGAGTGAGGGACAGTCATGAGATTTAGGAATCAGAATGGTTAGGGATGAGGAACAATGTTGAGGAATGAGGGTGAGGGTGAAAGTTTAGAGAGAGGGTGAGTTCACAGTAAGAGTGAGAGCTCACGGTAATGGGTGGCAGGCAAGGGTGAAGGGGGAGGATGGAGGATCAGGATGAGCGGTAAGGTGAGGGGTAAAGGGGAGAGGTGAGGGGAAAGGTTGGGGGGTAAGGGTGAAAGATGAGGGATTAGGCTGAGGGATCAAGTTAAGAGTGAGGGACGAGGGTGAGGACTGAGGTGGAGGGTGAAGGATTAGAATGGGGGCAAGATTCAGGGTGAGGGATGAAGATGAGGGGTGAGGGTGAGGGGTGAGGGTGAGGGGTGAGGGGTGAAAATGAGGGGTGAGGGTGAAGGGTGAAGATGAGGGGTGAGGGTGAGGGTAGGGGGTGAGGGTGAAGGGTGTAACAATTAGGTGGGGCCGAAGACTAGTTAGGCCCAAGGGAAAGAAAACAATGTCTCGTATAGCACGCTTTTTTCCTGGATCCAGCAGGGGGGACCAATAACTGTTTCTGTGTGTGTGTGTGTGTGTGTGTGTGTGTGTGTGTGTGTGTGTGTGTGTGTAAGAATGAGAACTGTGCAAGACTCACTTTCCAACATATGGGTGGTTTTCTTTTTTTTTTTTTTATACTTACTCTCTTAAGACTATTTGTCCTCTGGGCTTGCTTTGCAATCACTTCTGCTTATCTCTAAACTTTCGCTAATTTTTCACTGTTCTTATTCTATCTTTTGCTCGACATTATATTACTTGAAGCTTAACTGAATTAATAATTTTCAACATGCACGGACACGCCATGCAACGAATTTCCCTTCATTTCTTTTCATTCTTTTTATAATTTACAGTTACAAATTTTATGTGGTAATTCATGGAATCTTTCAAGGCTAATAACCTGAAGTACAGATTTGGATAGTCTCACCCGTGGGATGGACGTGGAACCTTTCTAAAACCAGAATACTTAGTGAATGGTAAAATAGCCTACTTCACTAGGCATTCTGGAGATAAATACCCCAACTTCGTGTCTGCCTGGCTACTATGTTCCCGTTCCTAGATCCACATTGTTGAAATAATGGGAATTCCCGATTTTTGTTTCACACACACACACACACACACACACACACACACACACACACACACACACACACACAGTGGTCCCAGTAGTGATGAAAGTTGCTGGGCAGTGGGTGACGTCTCCAGGCGACAGCAATACACACACACACACACACACACACACACACACACACACACACACAAAAGATCCCACTGCTACCTGGCGCATTACCGGGTGGCGGATAGGGGAAGGCCTTGTAGATATACGAGGTACTGTCTTAGACGGACCATGGGACCCCTTGTAGATATATAGGGCTCCACCGAATACAGTGAATAAGGTGGCAGAAAACTTACATCTCACCAGAAACTACGCAACAGGGAGGTGAGATTATTTGCCACAATCCTCCCAACCAAACATAAATTCTATTGCAAATGATTTGACGGGTGTTCATGTTGGATCATCGTCTACTAAAGGTCCAACCACACTGTCTCCTGTGCATAAAGGCAGTGTGCCACCGAAAGTGGGTAGGCACTGTCTCGGCAAATTAGAGACTGGGATATTATACAATCTGAAAGCCATGAAGATTAGCTTGATGACTGAACCAGAAAACATTACTGTAGTTGGGATATTGTAGGTCTGAGTGAGATCCAAAGAAAAGAAGAAATCTATCTATTGCCAGATGCCATAATCCCGTAAAGGGCGGCCATTTGAC
This sequence comes from Coenobita brevimanus, assembly GCF_032717465.1. Taxonomy (NCBI): domain Eukaryota; kingdom Metazoa; phylum Arthropoda; class Malacostraca; order Decapoda; family Coenobitidae; genus Coenobita; species Coenobita brevimanus. The sequence goes on from NC_136961.1 coordinate 3,981,928, forward strand.
TCTGAGTTATTTGTTTTATGGGGAGGGGCACTAACCCTCCACCAACCCACTTGTCGACACGTAGGGAGCACGTATGGTATGGTTATATGGTTACCACTCAGCGTTGTAAATGGTTTCTTGGCTTACAGGAAACCATTTGGCTTGTCACTCAATGTAAAGACAACTGTAAAGGAAAGAAAAGCAATAAGAAGTGACAGGAAAGACGGGAGAAATAGGAAGAGAGGAGGACAGGCACAGAAAAAGAATGATAAAGGCTAAGGAAGAAGTAGGCAATACTGGTAGTAATTCAGCTCGAAGACAGCAACCACCTATTTTACTACAGAGGAATGCAAAATGAAAGGGTTAGTGGTGCTGAATTTCTATTTAACAGAAACCTGGCAGACAACATCGTCATATTCAGTAGTGTACCTGACAGAACAGTATGGATTGTAACTAGACTATGCAAAAAATACACCCTGAAAGTATTACACGTATATGTCCCGACTTCTCAAAGCTCAGATGAAGAAATGGGAACATGATATGACGACGTCTCCCAGATTGTGGAAGAAGAAAAGACCACCTATACTATACTCATGGGAGACTTCAATGCAAAAGTTGGGAAATCAAAAAATGGAGAAGCATATACGGGAAAATTTGGAGTGGAAGAAAGGAATGAAAGAGGAGAAATGGTGGTAATTTTTTCTAAAATGTATAACATTAAAATAATGAACCCATTCCTTCACAAGAGAACAGGGAGAAAATGGACCTGGAGAAGCCCACAAGGACGACAAGGAATGAAATCGACTTTTTTATACTGTAGCAGATAAGAATAACACGATCATAAATGCCATGGTTATTAACAAAGTAAATATAGGGAAGTGACCACATTTTGGTGGGCTGAACAGTCAGATTTAACTTCACAAGTGAAAGAAAGTAGATGAATAAAAACAAAAAGATATGCTCAATAGAAGTATGCGAAAACAAAGCAGCATTTCAGTTAGAAATAACGAATGAATTTCAGGCCCTAAGAAATGCTGAGTTTAATAGTGATGAGTTGAATGATTGACTAACGAAAGTGCTAAGAGAATCACCGGAGGTAGTAGGGAAAACTAATACTACCAAAACCAACAAATATTCGGAAAAGACACTCGAGCTCATGAAAAGAAGAAAGGAAATGGGAGTAAAAATAAAGAAGTATGGAACAGAACGAGCTGAATTAATTAGGCTTATCAACAAGAGAGAGAGAGAGAGAGAGAGAGAGAGAGAGAGAGAGAGAGATGGGTCAGATCAAAGAAACCATCAAAAAAGGAAAAAGTCTGAAACAGGTCCGAAGTAAAATGGCACTAGGAAAGCAACAAATTATATCACTGAAAGACAAAAACGATGAAGTTATTAAATTCAGAAATAAAATGGTGAAGAGAATTGAAGAATTTTACAATGAACTGTATGCATCAAAGACAGTAGTACCAATAGCTAACTTTTCAGTTGACACAAATGAAATACCTGAGGTAACACCAGACGAAGAAAACATTTCGTTCATAACTATGAAAAGTGGGAAAGCCCCAAGAGAAAATGGATAGTAGCAGATTTACTGTTGGCTGCAGATGTAGAAGTACAAAACAAACTCGCCCACTTATTTACTGAATGTATAAAGAAGAAGAAAATTCCTAAAACATGGAGTAATGTAACAGTTATTTTACTTTACAAAAACGGCGACTCAAAAGACCTCGGTAACTATCGACCCATTAGCTTATTATCAGTTATTTACGAACTCTTCACTAAAATCCTTACGAAAAGAATAACAACAAATTTGGAAGAAAACCAACCTCTTGAACAGGCAGGATTCCGAAGCGGGTATTCGACTACTGATCATCTACACACAATGAATCAACTAACTGAGAAAACTACAGAATATAATAAATCACTGTGCTTAGATTTTGTTGGTTACGAAAAGGCTTTCGACTCAGTGGAGCACATAGCAATAATAAATTCATTGAGAGAACAAGGAGTAACGCCGTAAAACTGCTCGAAAACATATACAGAGGGAACTGCTATAGTTAAATTACATAAAGACTCGGAAAAAAAATTAAGATTGAGAAGTGTATGCATTGGAGAGATATATTTTCACCAAAATTATTTACAGCATGCCTGGAAAGTATTTTCAGTTAGCTAGACTGGGAAAACAAAGGAGTAAACATAAATGATGAAAAGCTAAACCATTTAAGATTTGCAGATGATGCTGTGCTAATCTCAGAAACAGCAGAGACATTGCAGACAATATAAAACAGCCTGAACAGAGAAAGTCTCAGAGTAGGGCTAAAGATGAACTGGAGTAAAACTAATGATTAATTCAAATACACAAAGAACGTCATCACAATAAGTGAAGAAATTCGTGAAGAAGTCTAGGAGTACAATTACTTGGAGCAGTATTAAAATTAACGATAGGGCATGACAAAAAAAAAAAAAAAAAAAAAAAAAAACGCACCGCGATTAGATGGAAAGTTTTTGGTAAAGAGAGAGACATCATGAAAAACAGTTTACCAATATGCATGAAAGGAAAGGTATACAATTAATATATTTTTACAGCTATGACGTACGGTTGTGAGACCTGGAAACTAAAAAAAAAAAAAAAAAGAAAAAAGAGGTAAATCAACTAATCCGGTCTCAAAGGGCATTGGAAATTTCAATGTTGGGAATATCATTAGAAGACAGGAAAAGATCAACTTGGGTGAGAGAGCAGACTAATGTCAAAGACATTACAGAACTTATAAAAGAACAGAAGCGGAAGTGGGCAAGTCATGTGGCCAGAAAAAGGGAAAACTGATGAAGCAAGAGGCTGACTGACCGGACTCCAAGAGATAGTATGCGCAGTGGAAAAAGGAAAGACAGGAGGTGAAGAGATGAGATAGAGAAGTTTGCAGGGAAAACATGGCAGAGATTAGTTCAGTCGAGGAATTCATGGAGAAGGTTGGGAGAGGCCTTTGTTCAGCAGCGGACCTGCAATGGCTGATGAAGATGATGTTGATGATATAGTACAGAGAGAGAGAGAGAGAGAGAGAGAGACACACACACACACACACACACACACACACACACATATATATATATATATATATATATATATATATATATATATATATATATATATATATAAGTAGATATAGCCGAGGAGTGTAATTATTATAGAGAATGTTATCTGGTTGTATCATCGATGGGAGAGGCACTAGGAGAGAGTAATGGTGAAGCGTGTAGGAGATGTCAGTGTAGGCCTTCTCTGTTCCTTTATCCTCTTCGTATTTTAAGTGGGATGATGAAATAGGCAGATCTGGGTCGACAGAGTCTATTGTGAGTCAGTTATATGAATGAAAGTTAAGAACTTGGCGTGACCCGTGTTAGAAGCAGTTTGTCCTAACTGCAGTCCTCCTACTTTACTCTCACTCCCCTACTCCCTATCGCTCTCTGTTCTCTCTCTTGTTCTCTGCTTCTCTAACTAACTTTCCTACATGTGATATCGGACTTATATCTCCCTCTAGCTTCAAGTTAAAGTGTGTGGCCGTACGTGTGCGTACGTTTGTGCGTTTGTGTGTGTGTGTGTGTGTGTGTGTGTGTGTGTGTGTGTGTGTGTGTGTGTGTGTGTGTGTGTGTGTGTGTGTGTGTCTCGTTCATGTTTCAGGAACATGACCAACGGTGTTTGGCATTCTTGATTAGTCTCGGTAAAGGGGATGTGTAAGTGTCTCTTCCTGGAGAACTCGGACATTAACTGTTTTACATATTGTTACTATCTATCAATCTATCTATAGCCCGACGCCCTAATCCCGCAAAGGGTGGCCGCAGACAAAACGCCTCCAAATCCCTCTGTCACCCACCATTTGACTACCCTCCCCCCAACTCACTCCCCCCTCCCTCATATACCTCTCAACTCCATCCTTCCACCTCATCCTCGGTCTTCCCCTCCCTCTCCCTCCCTCCACCTCACCTACATACACCCTCTTAGTCAGTCTTTCATTCTCCATTCTCTCCACATGTCCAAACCACCTCAGTGTATTTCTCCTAATCTTCTCAACCACATCCACATCCACCCCACAACGTTCCTTCACTTCTTCATGCGTCAACCTATCCCTCCATGTCACTCCACATGCTCCTCTCAAGTAACTCATTTCCACTGCTCTCACTCTTGACTTGTTCCCCTCTTGCAAGGTCCACGCATCGCTTCCATACGTCAGGGTAGGCATCACAGTACTATCATGCAGTGACTTCTTAATTTCCATACTCACACATAATAGTATTGTCTTATATTATGTCTACATATAGCTCGGTCATGCCCACTGTCGTACCAACGATATATTCATATATAAATGAGACGTAGTAGTATACTTAAATTAAGCCTATATTATGTGTAACCCATGTTCTATTTTACATAATATATATATATATATATATATATATATATATATATATATATATATATATATATATATATATATATATATATATATATATATATATACAATATTTACATAGTTTGTTTCACTTGTACAGAACAGTTCGTAAACATTGATTCCAGGTTAGCAATCCTTTCTTGCATTCTGTGCCTTGCCAAAAGTAATATAGCAAATATGATGGAGAAAATTACAAAGATGACTGGAGCTGGGCTGTATACATAAAATGGGTTGAACATAATCCTACTGTATTCTTCTTAAGGTTGTATTGTCTGATGTATTAGTTGCATGGTTTCATACTTGGGTGAATTCAACTTAATGTGTGCACGTATATTTAAATTCATCCTAGGTAATGGCTGGAAGTACTTGTGTGTGTGGTTAAGAATGGCATAATGGTTTTAGTGGGCAAAGTGGATAGAGTAGGTGTCAGGACTGCACAGTAATCTGGTGAGATGTATAAACCTGATGCTGATATATGACTGGAGGTGTGTCTGGGCAAGTGACAAAAACTGATGTATTTTGGGTGAAGTGGAAGAACTGTGAATGTCCAGTGCGTTGATTATGGATGAGTTTATCCGGCGTTAATGTGAAGTTGCAATGATGAGGGATATCATGACCTTTTATGATGGCTATTTCACAAGGGACTGTCTCAGCTGGCTGAAGCGTGAAGATGTACGCAGGACAAAGATGAAATGCATGTAATGATGTACGACATTTGTGTTCAATTATTGTTTCACTAGTGAAAGTGACAGCGTCCTGTTTCTTGGAGACCATGGTGACTTCTGTTATGATGTTGATAGTGACTAATGAGTGTCTGCTTTATACTCGGGTGAGGGGGGTCACGTGTTTAAGCTTGTCGCCTTGTTCCCTCTTGCGTTAGTGAATATTTGCTACGTTTCAACACAGCTGGACCATTTAGCAGCCAAGAATAACTCTGGCTAAGTGGCAACACTCTGTATGCAATATGCAGGAGTGACCTTCTTGGGCAACCATATATAAAGTCCTATTCGCCTCTGCAGAAGGGATTCTTCCAACATATTTAGGACTGTGTACAGGGTGCAAGTGTGTTTCCCTCGCTCACTGTTGTAACCTCCCTCCCAGCCACGACCCCAGTTGGTGCCCGCAAATGTAAGTTTGTGATAAATATCTACTTCTTTCTGTACAGTATTCTAGTGTTACTTGCGAGATACTTAGCTATATTCGTACTGTGAAATTGACTTATATATGTTTTTTTCTATCTACCTATCTATCTACCTATAGATAGTTTTATAGGTTATGTATTCCTCCATTCTGTCTTCCCAGCTCACTGGTGGTTTCCCTATCCCACCTTTTCCTTTGATATTGCTCTCACGTATTCTCTTTGAAATCTCATTTTTGTTCATTTTCTTATTCATTCATCTTTTATTATAACTGGCCACTTGAACAAAAAAAAAATGAAGCATTGATTTATAATGCATGACGAAATTCAACTAATTCACTTTCACCAAATGATCTGTATTAAAATCAATGCTGAAAATAAATCACCGTGTTACACTGAAGTTAAACGGTTTTCACGAAACCCGATTTCAGTGAAAATTTAACAGCTCTGACTTGAAATTTATGAGAAGCAATGAGAATTTTTAATCTAGGGTAGAATCGACTACAAATTGAAAATCGTATTTGTTTTTTCCCACCTTGTTATTACCCGTCCCTGTTCAGGAGGGGCTCGGGGACGGGTATTGTTTTCACTCGGTTTGTCTGTGTGTTTGTTTGTCTGTCTGTCCCTTAACAACTTTACGAGAAAACTACCGGTGCGATTTTGACTAAAATTACCGGGATGATGGGCTATGACCTTCTGATCCCCTGATTAATTTTTGGGCAAAATTGGGCTAAGGCCCGGGATGTAGGACAAAAAAAAAAATAAATAAATAAAAATAAAAATAAATAAATAAATCTTTTTTTCGCCATGACTTCTTTCAAATTCGTTATATCGACATGACACCAAAACCTAAAGGTGCATCTTTCAAATCTGCATCCTATATCATGCCTCGTTACTTCAGGGGGGGTCACCCCCTAGTTAGTTGTAGGGGGGTCAATGTCAGGTTGGTCGGACCTAAAATTTCAGATGGGAATGAAATCATCAATTTTCACCCAATTTGCTCCAAATTTGATGTGCGACATCTTTGATTAGATATCCTGTCGTGCTTATATGTCAGCATTAAAATGACGGCTGGGGATGGGTTTGCTGTGTCTTGGCACCACTTCTTGTAATTATCAATGTTTTTGGATGATTGCGCATTCATATGTGGAATGTTATGTTTCTCTTGTTGCATTTGACATTTTTTTGCCTATTTTTCCATCAACTTTTACTGTTTACTGTCAAAATTTTAGAGTATGTGAAAATGATACGGTACTGATTAAATCTGATTTTTCAAAGTGTAATACTGCATTTAGGAATTTCACGCAATATATCATATTGTTTTCTTACAGTGTAACCATGATTTTACATAAGCTTTGCGTAAGTAAAGGCAACGACGGAACCCGGCTACCACACACTGGGAATTCGGAGAATTTAATAGTTACTATGATGCAAGACGAATTTTGCTTCAATTGCGCTAGTGGAAACATATTCTCGAAGGTTTCTTTAATGAAACTTAACTTCTAACTTAGAAACGAGAAATTACGAACAAATGAATGCAGTATTGTTTGCAAAAAAATCAAATACTGAATACAAGTGACTTCATTAATTCACTTGATTATGGTTAAAAATAAATCATGCTAGTTTAGTGAAAGTCGTTTCACGCTGGTGACTTTTTTCAACACTGATTTTAAATCAGTGTATTGAAGTGATTCACTTTTGTGCAAGTGGCCAGATAATATTAAACTTTACCGTTTGTCTGTTCCTATCTGTTTGGCTTTATTTATATAGATTTGCAAAGGCTGCCAGCGTTGCTAGGAAGCACATGTACAATGATGAGTATATTAACTACGGATTTACGTCAATCCTCGCTGATGGTATCCAGAAACCTCAGTGTGTGCTGTGTTTCAAAGTGCTGGGGAATGATTCTATGAGGCCTACTAAGCTGAAGCATCATCTGACCAAAATCCTCCCTCAGTGTGCGGAGAAAGATCCCAGATACTTCAAGTGCTGTGACCAGAGTTTGGGAACACAGAGACTGGATGGGAGTGGTGCTTTCCAACAACAGAACTTAACTGTGGTAGAGGCATCACGTGAGGTTTCCCTTGAAAAAAGTAAGGAAGAAAAAGGCCCACACGATTGTTGAAACTTTAATTAAGCTGTGTGCTGTAAAGATGGTCAAGCGGGTTTTTAGAGAGTCAAGTGCACTTAAAGAAAGGATGTTCCTCTGACCCCTCTGATTACAGACCAATAGCTGTCACATTTTCCCTTGGTAAAGTTTTTGACGTTTTAATTAGTAAGCACATAGTTAAACATCTTGAATCCAACAACTTAATTAGTGGTAGACAGTATGGTTTTTGCCACAAATGGTCCACCATTGACATACTCAATCTCCTGATTCATACAATCCATCAATCAGTTGACCTACATGGAGAAACTCATGCAGTAGCCCTTGATATTTCTGAAGCTTTCAACAGAGTATAGCACCGTTTCCTGCTGTCCAAACTCCCTTGCTATGGATTAACGTCTTTTGTTCCTCTGGTTTCCTCATATCTCAGCAACAGAATAATAAGAGTAAAAGTAGATTATATTCCAATTTCCACTCAATTAACGCCGGCGTGCCACAGGGATTAGTTCTGGTGCCAACCCTGTTCCTGGTTCATATTAATGATCTCTTATTTGTCACCCACAATCCCATCCATTCAATGCATCTGACTCAACACTTCATAGTTCATTCACAGCCAGACACCAATTTACAAAGTCGAATATCTCTAACTCTTAACTTAGTACAGCCATCTCCATAAATCAAGACATTTCTGATCAATGAATGGAGACAAAACAATCTTTTCTCATTTAATGCTAGTAAAACCAAATATATACAATTTACTAATAGACAGATATTGCCAGATTCGTATATTACCTCCAGTGCTACTAATATTTCCATCTCCAAAAGTATTCAAATTCTCGGCGTCTCACTTAACAATGCCCTCAGCTGGACCTCTCATGTCAGATCACTTACTACAACCGCCTCAAAGAAACTTAGATTATTGTACATAGTCCGTAACTTCTTCACTGACGAGCAGTTAGCCATAATTTATAAGAGTCATGTACAACCTCAGCTTGAATATTGCTCACCCTTGTGGAATGGATGTGGAGAGGTTGCACTAAAACAACTAGACAAAATTCAGAACAAAGCTGTTGGAATTATTAATAACCCTGCTATTATAAATAAACTACCTCCCCTACAAGTGAGAAAGAATGGTGCCTCCCTTGCATTATTTTACAGATATTTTTATGGCCAATGCTCAGACGAAGTTGCGTCCATTGTGCCACCTCTCCGTGCCTTCCCTGTGCTACACGGGCTTCTGGTAGCGATCATGACTGGGATGTCACTCAGTCATATTGCAGAGCTTCTGCTTATCAGAATTCTTTCATTCCCCGAACTGCATCTCTCTGGAACTCTTCTCCCTGGAGTTGTTTCCCTCCAAACATCAACCTACAGCTGTTCAAGTCCAGCTGTTACAGATATTCTCTGAATGGAGTACACCAGTAATCTGGTATATGGATTATTTTTTTATTCATTTGTTTTTCCTTCCTCTGTTCTGTTAGAAAAAAAAAAAAAAAGATTCAGCAGACTTCCTTGTCAAATGACAAAGTGAAACGGAAAATTAGTGAAATGTCAGCTGACATCATGGAACAAGTGATACATGAGATTAAAGTGTCTCCAAATGGTTTGTTCGCAGTACAGTTGGATGAGTCAGTGGATGCAGTTTCTTGTGCATGGCTACTCGTGTTTGTTAGGTATGATGTATTCATGCAAGACATCAAAGATGTATTTCTGTTCTGTACACAACTTGAAACTACCACAAATGCTTTATATGTGATGGAAAAGTCCACTTCTTTCTTCACAGCTAACAGAATAGGCTGGAAAAATTGTTGTGGAGTCTGTACTGATGAGGCTCCGGCGCTGCTGAGATCAAAATCGCAGCTACAGAAGCATGTCAAGGAAACAGCTTCGAATACGAAAACTGTTCACTGTAAGATCCATCGTTTTTTGCTCTGGCGTCAAAAACCCTCCCTGATGCCCTTTACAAGGTCCTGGAGACAGTGGTAAAATGTGTCACCTTTGTGCAAACAGGAGATTTGAACTGTCGCCTTTAACAGAAACTCAGCGAAGACATGGATTCAGCGCATGAATCTCTCCTCTTTTGCTTCAAAGTGCGATGGCTTTCCAAGGGCAATGTTGTGAGCAGAGTATTTGGGCTTCCGAGAGAACTTAAACTTTTCCTGGGAATGAAAAGGAAGGATTTCCTTTTAAGTCTCTTCAACCAGGCGTTGCGAGTCACGTCTTGCTAACCTGGCCGAATTGTTTGAGCAGATAAACAGGCTGAATCTCAAGCTACAAGGCAAGGAAAGAAATGTATTTCTATTCATGGACTGAATGCGTGCATTTCTTGCTAAACTCTGGCAAAGGAAAGTGAGTACAGAAAATGTTGCCATGTTTGAGAATGTTTCAACTGTTCTTGACGAGATTGAAGAGGATCACCTACTTGACCCATCACTCAAAGGTGATATAATTCAGCAATTGAAATCCTTGGAATGTGAGCTCAAAAGATACTTCCCAGAATTCGAGGAGAGAGAGAGAGAGAGAGAGAGAGAGAGAGAGAGAGAATTAAGACAGTATTCCCGAACGTGTGTGTGTGTTGTGCAGTATGTGCGCTTGAGTTGTTGGGTGAGTGATGAGGAAGAAACCTGAGTGATGTTTGGCAGGACACCGCGAGTAATTACCTTTGTATCACACACACAAACACACACACACACACACACACACACACACACACACACACACACACACACACACACACACACACACACACACACCTCTTTTTGATACAACCATACCTATCCAATCCTCTCCATGCTAGGTCCGCAGTTCTTTGCATCTCTCTGTTATGAGCCATACACAGTTTTGTAATGGGCCATATGTCATCGGTTTAGGCCCTTTCGTAAAACATATTCCTAAGCGATTTAGTCTGGTTTAGCCTATAATATCCCCTTGTATATTTCAGAAGTTCTTCATAGAACTTCGACAACAGACACACAAATTACACGCAAATGAATATTAATCCATTCAGGTCGAGGAAGTCTTTCTTCCCCATCTACTGACGATTATATTCACCTTGGGGTTTTGGTATGTCCTGGGATAATCTTGTTGCTGTAGGGGCGTTCTCCAGAGATGAATAATATCATCTGATTGCAGCAGTAACAGGATATATATTACCATTTTAGTTTATGGAGAAAGGTGATTTGCGGTGCAAAGATTTCGATGATAAGTTAATTCATTAGCAAACAGGTTTTCCTCAATATTATAATCGTCCTCCGTCAATAAATGATAATGGAATAAAAGAAATAGTGCACTTTCTTGACAAAAAAACTGTCTGTTTTGTTCATTTTCCCTGCCGTGGCGGTTGCTAATACCGTTTTATTATGAATCGTCTCTATGATGTTGCCAGAAATTACTATTGCCTTTGAATTAAAAGTTATTGTGGATATATATATATATATATATATATATATATATATATATATATATATATATATATATATATATATATATATATATATATATATATATATATATATATATATATTGCCAGACGCCTCAATCCCGTTTAGGGTGGCCACAAACAAATCGCCTCTAAGTCGCCCTGTCCCCCGCCATTTCACTCCCCTGCTCCCAACTCACACCCCTCTCTCTCATATACCTCTCCACCCCATCCCTCCATCTCATCCTCGGCCTCCCCCTCCCTCTTCCCCCCTCCACCTCACTCACATACACTCTCATCGTCAGTCTTTCACCCTCCATCCTCTCCATAAGGCCAAACCACCTCAGTATGTTCCTCATAACGCTTCCTATCACATCCACATCCACACCACAACGCTCCTTTATATCCTCATTCGTCAGCCTGTCTCTCCATGTGACTCCACAGGCTCCTCTTAAATAACTGATTTCCACTGCTCTCACTCTTGTGCCCTTCCAACAACGTCCAAGCTTCACTTCCATACGTTAGAGTTGGTATCACAATACTGTCATGTAGTAACTTTTTCACTTCCATGCTCACTTCCCTGTTTCTTATCAATGCTTTCAAAGAACCAGCAACCTTTCTTCCCTGCTGTACCCTTTCAAGCACTTCACCCTCCAAACCTCCATCCTTACTCATCACACTACCCAAGTACTCACATTTTCCAATTCCTCACCATCCAACCTCGCTGTACATTCACTGACTTCACCTCTCTTAAAGACCATCACTTTACTCTTCCCTACATTCACCTTTAGATTCCGTTTCTTACACACTCTCCCAAACTCATCCACCAAGCCTTGCAGCTCCCCTTCGTCTTCACTCAACAACACACTATCATCTGCAAACAACAGTACAGGGAGTTTCCAAACACTATCCTCTCTCACCAGGGCCACTCCAACATCCACTACCCTACCTTTTACCTCTTTTATTACCCCATCCATGTACAGAATGAACAACCATGGAGACATGACACATCCCTGTTTCAACCCAACTTTCAAAGAGAAAAATTCACTTAGTTCACCATCCACACGCACTGCAGCCTTCGCACCCTCATACATACTCTTCACAGCATTCAACAACTTCCCATCTACTCCATATATTCTTAACACTTTCCACAATCCTTGTCTATCCAACCTGTCATATGCTTTCTCCAAATCCATGAAAGCTGCATACAACTTCTTTCCCTTCTCTAGAAACTTTTCCACTAAAGATCTAAGAATGAATATCTGATCTACACAACCTCTTCCCTTCCTAAAGTCTCCCTGTTCTTCTCCAACTAATTTCTCTGTTCTTTCTCTAACTTTGTCAATAAGTATCCTACCATACACTTTTCCTATTATACTAAGAAGACAAATACCCCTATGATTATCACACAATTCTTTTTCCCCTTTTCCTTTGTACAAGGGAATAATTATACCTGACTTCCAATCCTCCGGGACTCTACCTTCCTCCCAGGCCAATTTGCACATCTTCCACATCCATTCTACTACTATCTCTCCCCCATGCTTCAGCATTTCACCACACACTCCATCAATTCCTGGGGCTTTCCCCGATTTAACTTTCTTCATTGCTTCCACAACTTCTATCCTACTGATTTCTTCCTGTCTTCTCACCTCCCTCCTTCTCCCAGCCATTCCCCAGCCACTTATACTCGCATTACTTCCATCCTCTATGTTCAACAATTCCTTAAAGTGTTCTCTCCATCTGCTCACTTTTTCTCCCTTCTCCACTAGTAATCTACCATTTTTGTCTTTCACTCCCCTGCTAACTTCACTTCCACCCTGTCTTACTCTTTTCACCTCATTCCAGAACATTTTCTTACAGTCCCTCCACTTAACACTCAAATTCCTCATCCACTCTCTTCTTACTCTCTCTTACTAATCTTTTCACCTCTCTCTTTCTTTCTACATATAACTCTCTCTTCCGCCTCTCAACTTCTTCCACGCCCCTATTTCTCATCCATTCATTGTATGCTTTCTTCTTTTGTGCCACAGCCTGTCTCACCTCTTCAGTCCACCACCCTGTTCCTTGCACCCCCCTCCGTCTTCTCTTCCTTCCACACACCACATCACATGCTGCACATATTTCTTCTGTAAATATCCTACACACACCTTCCACATCTCCCATCTGCTCCAATTCATATTTGCCCAATCGTTCCTCCACTTCTCTCTTATACTCTGTCTTTTTCTCATCTTCTTGTAACCTTTCCACTCTCCTTACAACTACTCCTTCCTCTCGTCTTTCCCTTCTTCTATTCCTCCATCTTACTTGAATCCTAATTCTGGCCACCACCAAGTAGTGGTCAGAAAGTCCACTCCCCCAACCTTTATAAGCTCTTGCATCCATTACACATCTTCGCATCCTTTCATCCACACACACATAATCAATCATTGCCTTCCTTTCATTCAGTTCACCACCCACCCTTCTCATCACTTGCCATGTATACCTGTGGATCATTTTATGCCTGAAGAGGGTATTGGCTATCACCAACCCCCTCCCAGCACAAATGTCCACTAACGCACTCCCATTCTCATCTATCTCAGTAGGCACACCCCACTTACCAACTATTCCATCCACCTTCACATTCCCAACTTTACCATTCATATCACTGATCAAAAACACTCTCTCATTCCTTCCAAACTTTTCCATGCACACATCTACATTTGTCCAGAACTCTTCTCTCACTCTTCTAGCACGATCTTGCGTTGGCGCATACACACACACAATCGCCCACATTTGTATTCCAACTTTCAACTTTACCCACACAATCCTTGACCCAACTGATCCATACTGTCTTATGCTCTTCTTCCATCTTTTACTCACAACTATACATACTCCTTCCTTTGCCCTCTCATTCTCACCTACTCCTGCACATATACCCCATCCATACTCCCATTCTCTCACACTCTCACCTCCCCATTTTGTTTCAGTTATTCCACATACATCCACTTTCGCACCCTCAAGCACCTGGACAATCTCTCTCTCTTTCACCTCATCATTCGCTCCCCTTACATTCCACGTTCCTATAACCATGTCCTTTGTCCGGTCCTTGGTCGTCATCGTTTGGTCAGTCCTTATCCGAGGCTTATTGTTTGTTTTTTTAGTTAGTTGTTTTCCGGAGAGGGGCACTAACCCTCCGCCAACCCTTTTAGTCGCCTTTTACGACAAACAGGGATACTGGGGGAGTATTCTTGAAGAAAAAAAAACCCTATATCTGAGCGATTTTCTTATGAAATCCAGAGTTACTCCGCCTGAAAATCTGAGTTGATTTAATGTATTTGCTGTTGCGTCAGATGACGCATCATCTGATTATTAGACGATTTTCAATTTCGACTGTAAGGTGGCATTTTAGCGACGTTCTTATGAGATACAAAATTGCCCAGCTTGAAATTTTGAGTTGATTTGGCACGTCAACTGTTACATCAGCTGATTTTTTAGCAACTTTCAATTTTGACCATAAGGAGGCACTGTAGTGACTTACTTATGAGATACAAAATTGCTCTGCTTGAATTTTTGAAATGATTCGACATCTCAGCAGTCTCTTCAGCTGACTAATTAGCACTTTTTTTTTTTCCTCCCTACCATAAGGAGGTATTGTAACAACTTTGTTATGAAAAATACTCGAAGCTGTATGGCTTTGTTTAGGCAATTTTACATATTCTATGAGTTTCAAAGAGATAAATTTCTAATAACTGACTGCAATAAATTTGCCGCCAGTCTATGAAGATAGTCTCTTCTTGTGCAATACTGACACGTGGTATCGCTCTCGTCCGCGCTTCTGTCCCTCCCATCGTTCTCATGTATCGAGTTTTGAATCCTGTGGTGAGTAGTGGCAGCTCCTGGTGTCTCCGTAGAATTCTGTCTGACTTCCCCTTCCTGGTACTGTAGTAGCTGTTGAGAGCACCTAGAAATGAACACCAGTGTTGCCAAACCCTCAACACTCCTCAAACCCATGGTGGTGGCGCAAGTACCCTGCCTTATTCTTCATTACCCTATAGCTTAAGAGAAAACGTTTACATAACTATTTTTTGCGCTGTTGCTTAAAGTAGGAAAAAAATATGAGTTTCGTCACACCATTTTGTATATAATTTACGACTTTATAGTGCAAGAAAAAAGGTTACTTAAAATATGGTGTTGCGATATGAAACAACAACCTTGCTTTGCGAGCAACAGCTGCAACTACCAGATTTGGTCCCAGTTTCTACGATTGGTATGTACTGCCATCGGGCATGTAGGCTTGCCACTTCATAGCCCTTGGCACCCTACACTTTGAAAGGAATAATGTAAGACTCATTTTTACAGCTGCCTTTAAATTATATCATACTTTGTTGTGTGTGTCAGACTTCAAGTAGAGTCTAGAGCAGGGGTTCTCAACCTTTTTAATCTTATGTACCCCTTGAAGTCTTTCAGCATTGGTCACGTACCCCTTACCCACAATGCAGCATCAGGAAGGGTAAAAAGAAATGCATAGTTTATTGACTTAGTTTATTAAGTTTAAATTGTGTTATATATGTGGAGCAGACAAACTTTTCAATTAATGTGAGTATGTCACTATGAGGTAGTGTTGATAGGAACTAGTTACTGTCATAGGGAAACACTATGTGACTGGCTGCAAGCATGCAATACATTTACTAAAACGGAACTATAACAGACAGTTTTCGATCATTGTGACAGTGAACTAGTGCTGCTTGCAGCTAGTTGCAACTTGTAACTAGTAACAGTGATAGGTAAGTCACTGTGTGTGTGAATAGCATAAAAATAATAATAAAACAGTACTAAATCAGACACATTTTTCCAATAACTGTGACTGTGAGGTAGTGGTGCTATATACAGCTTATAACTAGTTACTCATGGGGAAATTACTGTGTGCGTGACTAGCGTCACTAGCATGAAAAAAGTAACAAAATAGAATTAAGGCTTTGTGTTCCACTGACTGCGAACTAATGCTGATTGTTAAGCCTCGCAACTAGTTATTAGTAACTAGTTACTTACTCACAGGGAAGTCAGTGTGTGTGACTGCATTAAAATACAAGTACTGTATATACTAATTCAGTGAGATGGTTGGGCCTGTTTCTTTGCTGCCAACAAGTCAATCCTCGGCACAGTCTTTGAGAGGGCCACTCTTATGTCGTCTTTGACTACAAGACGTGAACGTAACTTGTTTTTAATCAAGCACAGTGCTGAGAATCCCTGCTCACAGCGGTATGTAGAAGGAAACCATTACCAGTTATTATAGCTGCATTGCAGGCATATGACTTCGTAGCCGTAAGCAAAATCCATGATAACTTAAACAAGGAAAAAAAATCAGACTACAAATACACTGGAAACCTGAGGGTGAGGGTAGTGAGGGAAGAGTGGTGAGTGGGTGACAGTGAGAGGCGAACAGTGTGTCTCACTTTGGTACCTGCTCGGTACGCGTGAGGAGTTACGTGATCGATAGAAAACGAGCAAGGGTGACTACTGTATTATGGGTTTGCAAGGTTGTGTGGCAAGTGTAGTCCAAGAGAGCTTTCAAATGACATAACTCCAAGAGTTTCCTTGTTAACGTTGTCACTTAGTGTCCTGGTTCTAGTGGAGGACACATCTAGCCTAGCACATGTAGGCCACTTTCTACAAACAGGTTTGAAGTTATTCAAAACCGAAGTATTTTGAGAAACCTGTCACGTACCCCCAAAATTCCTCTCACGTACCCCTGGGGGTACGCGTACCCCAGGTTGAGAACCCCTGGTCTAGAGTATACAGTCAGCAGATAGATATTTTGAAGATTAGACCAGGCGAACATCAAAACAATCTTGCCAAACAGTGCGACGTGTTCTCTGCGAGCAATGGATGACTGAATTTCGTTATGTTGTCTGTAATTAATGTGTGTGAGACTTCATCATTTCTGTTGTACTGGAAATCATTACTTTCTTGTGTGAGATAAAAATTTCCAATCACAGTTCCTATAAAACTTATTACTTTTGTAAAAATACCCCATTGCCCTACAGGTCAAAAAATGGGCTGGTTTACCCTATGCTTAGAGTATATTTCTCCAGGGTTAGTAACACTGAACGAGCTTCGCCGTATGTATGACAAAGCTTCTTGTTTTGGTATTATTATTAAGCTTCGCCATATAAATGGTAAAGCTTATTGTTTTCGTAAGTATTATTATTGTTATTATTTTTTTTTCTTTGCCCCTTTTTTTTTCCTCAGATCTTGATGATATTGTTCAGGAAGGTGCCATAAGGTAACCCAAGTACTTGTGCCAAATATAAATGACCTTGACTTTTTTTTAAAACCATATACTCATTTGAGGTGCAAAAATTGCATATTTGAAACTGAAATATCTCAGAAACTAATCGAGATACATTTCTTTGGTTGAAAATCCTATGATAAAAGAGTTTGCTGAAAAATTTGGCTCAATATTTTGCCATTTAGCCCAGTGGAAAGTACCGACTTCAAATCTGCTCAGTGTTTTCTTTATAATACGTTTTAGAGAAACCACAAAAGCTGTAAAGCTGGAACTTTAAAGAAATATACCTGTGGTCCCTCTCATTACTGAAAGGAATATGGTTATAATTAAGCATACAGTTAGCCAGCTATTGAGACAAATGCAAAATGTAGCCATGCTTACAATAACACCATAAATAGTTATAGCGAGGCCTCCTTATCGTGGCTGGACAATAAGTAAATACATAGCTAGATATTATTATTATTAGTAGTAGTAGTATTGCATACTTAGAATTTAGGCATTTTATTACACTGGATTGGTGTACATTTCAAGGATCATTTGATTACCATTACAGTAAGATTTGACTTACATTTCTGTGTAACACAATCATGTGCATTGTTTTGGCTTGTGGTTAAGGTTTAATTTTTTTACGTTCACCCAGCAATAACTTCAACATTTTTACTGTAGCACTGATAATCCGTGCATCTTTAACTACGTTCTTATCGACTTCACTGTCACTTGCACAAGTTGTCCTAGTTTTCACATCATTGTTGTATATTTCCATGATTCAGTCTTAGCAGTGATAGTGAACCTGGAGATAGTATAATAATTTTGTGCTAAGCAGTTACTGGCTGACCAGTAAAGTAATAAATGTTTCATGATTATTAGTGTTGATTCTGCTAAGGATATCCTAGCTGAGATTATTATTAATTATTGTTGTTCGGAGCAAATTTATGTGAATAATTGTCGCGTTGACCCCTTATCCAGAGTCAGTCATCATTTCCTATAAATTTTTCACAAATACTCGTATATAGGATGGGTAGGATCCGGGAAAAGGAACACAATGGCCAGTTTATCATATTTACCTTATGGTGTCAGCCCTTAGTCCGATAATATTTCTATTTGAATCCTTGCTCTCTCTTGGGAATTCAATTTAGGAGAGATTTTAAGAAATATTTTGAAGTTAGATGAAACTTTCCATTCCCTTTGCCATCAGGCTGCTCTCCCAAAGTGAGAAAAGTATCAACTGGTAGTACAAAGAACAATATTATCTCATTCAGTGCTGAGGCAATTTTAATTATACTCCTGTTTCCTTTAGACAATAATTTGAGCCAAGGTTTTTGCAAAGAGGCAGGTCAGGTATAGCCTTTATTAACCCCTTAACCGTGCAGCATCACTTTCGTGATGCTCGGAAGCAAGAGATCATACCGCAGGGCGTCACTTTTGTGATTCTGTGTCATTTTGAATTCGCCGGGGCTTTCAAGTGGTGGCTTGTATCATCTATCAGTACTACCAGTGTCCAGCTATACTCATTTCTGTTGTACTCCCATCCACTGTTGACAATTTAGCCATTTTTCTCCTGTCCTTGACTCCCCTCCATTACCCTCTCCTCCCGCCTGCCCAGCTGTGCTGCGCTACGCAATTCCTCAACGGATTTTTCCACTCGTTTCATCCATTGAAATGTGCCCTATGGCCTATTCTTATACAAAATAATATATAAAGAGAAAAGGTACTTGATACTGCCATACACCAGGAATGGGCTAATTATCTCCTGGCAACACCCCACATGCACTCGTTCGCTAATTTTCCCTGTTTATTTCCCCTTGAAATATGCCACTATTCTCATAACAAAATTATACATAAGAATGGAAGGGAGAAGCCTAGGTGATATTTACATTCATCTGGAACTACCTAATTTATTATGTATTGTCTAGATTTCCTGCCAATCATTTCATAGCATATAAATTAGCAGCTGTCACTACGCTAACATTGTCAACCCTTCCCTGTCCCTAGGCCACATCATTCAGTTTACTGTCGTCATTCAAGGTGAAACCATGTCGGATTCGTGCCTGTCCAATTCTGCCGCTTCTTAGCCCCCTGCAAAGGGCCCTGTGACCTCTACCCCTACTAAACCTCGTGTGGGAAGGGGTAAAGGGTATAGTGACTCTGCTGTGGAATGCGAACTTGCTAATATATCAATGATAATGATGGACAGCGACTACGATCTTTCTTGTGACTCTAAAACAGTGCAAGTGGAAATGTAAATAATGTGTAAATAATGTGTAAAAAGCAAGTGAAAGCAATGAATGTACATATAATTGAACAGTGGAAAATAGTTTTATAAGTTACTGCAAGTGACAATGCATAACCTAGTGTAAATAAAATATAAATGTAAATAGTGTAAATAAAATAGGGAATGGAAATAGAAACGTAAATAAATTAGTAATATAAGAATACGAGTATAAATAATTGGAGTAATGAAAACTTTGCTCTAGCATGTATAAATCTTGGAGTAATGAAAGTGAAAGTGAAAGCTTTGCTTTCTACGCTAGTTTACCGAACAAGAAAGTGAATGCCTTGAGTGAAGATAAACTACTAGTACTGAAAGAAACTTATGGATAAATATTGTATATATAAATAAGTGTAATAAAGTACTAGGAATATAAAGTGTGAGTGTGTTTATAAATAATAATTGCAACTCCTTCTCAGAATACCATAGGGGAATGAGCGTGGGTGGAAAGCTCGTGTGCTATCGTAATTTACATTGCTTTCACAGTGTGTGTTTTTTTTTTTAATATGGATTCCAAACTACCTGAAATTCATAGAATAGTGTTTGTAGTTCTAATATCAGGCAGTGGGAACCATATTACGGGGTATCGGGAAGTGTAAAGTGGAGACTTCGTTACCCAACTCCAGAAGTCTCCACAAGTCCTACAGTAGTCAACGAAGGCTCAACAAACATCCCAGGAGAAAGATGAAGGTGTGTGCCATGTGCTTATGTAATAATATTCTAGGACTAATAACTGTTTTTTGGCAAATATTTTTAAAAAGTCAGTCGGAGAGCGATTATCCCCGCAGGATGCGCACGGCACACTCCCGACATCCCTGCGGTTAAGAGGTTAATCCTTTTCATAAAAGAGTTCTTTCCTTAACTGATCATAGTCCACTGATGGTAATAATATTAACTGTGAAGTAAGCCATCAGATTGAAGGGGTTAAAGATAGTTTTGTGGGGTACACTGACATACAAAGGTAAGCAAATGGCAAGTGACCTGGAGGTCCTTTTGAGGCTGTTTGTTACATCAAGGCAATCATTACTATACGAGTATCTACTTCTTTGTGTCGAATATATAGGCAGCAAATCAAGAATGTAAAATTGGTTAAGGAAGCCAATTATTTTATTTTGGGTTAAAGTTGTGGGTTAATAACTTGTTAATAGTCCAAGGACATAGTTTTTTCATTCTCTGTTTCTAGCTAATTTTATTCAGATCGGTGAAACGATCACCTAGGACAGTAGCTATCATTCTAGTTTGAGGAACATCTCCAATAGCAGAGTAATATCATTTAAAAATAGAAAGAACGAAGTAGGAGTACTCAAAGAGCGTCATGCCCAAGTCCTCTTGTTTTTGCCTTGAACAGTGATATCGATTTTTGAGATTTTTCTCAAACTCGAATCACTTCATCATTGCTGACCTTCAAGTGATTTGGTTAAAATTGGAGAAAAACTTTCATTTGACATTATTCTGTGACCCTAAAATATGACCTATTATGCTAAATGTGAGAATTTCATTCCTTGCTTGACCTTAAACTTTCTGCTAGGTTTGGCCTCAGTTGGATGAAAGCATTTTGAGTTATACCGTTAATTGCCACAAGAATAAATGTGACCTTGCCTCTGGACTTGACTTTTGTCCACTTGTTACCAAGATATAACCACTTCATTCTTGTCTTGACAGAAGTCCTTAATTTAAATTTGAGGCAGATTGGATCAGAACTGATTAACTCATCCCATCCTGGCAGATTTTTAACTAATGACCTCCCCCAATCCCAGCAGATGTTCGATTTTGTTTTTATTGGCTAAAACCTCCACTTTTTAAGAGCAACATCAAAAATTCATAGAGAAATCGCTCGCCTGAGGTTTAAAATGTCGCTACAGGTACAATACCCTTACCTGGCTGTGTTTTCTTTGGGGTCTGGCTCCAGACAAAACATGTTCTATGGGAGGGGTAACTATTCCAAACCATTCATAATTGGTATTTATTTATTTGGTAAGATTTTATATGTAGTACAAGAGTATATTGGTTTTCACACAGTAATATAGGCGATAACAGTGTTGTTTCACTCACCAAACACATCAACATGTCACATCTTTTTGGCGACATTACCTGATCATCATTTCTGACTGTTTCTTCCTCTAATGGTACGTAAACTTTGTCCTCCACATTGTCATCGATTGGGGAATCACTCTGGCCTTGAATTTCGTACCGTGGTGCGATGTCTTTACTGGCCAGGTCACTGGTAACAGGTGAGTTGCCTAGACAATGGTGTGTGGGGGGGGGGTCCCTGGGGTAAGTCATTGTCCCCACCTGACATCTGGTAGAGGAAGGTGTCCCGTGTATACATACCAAAAATCACGCACGAATTTTGAAAAATGTGCAAATGACGGACCTTGCAATGCCGCACGTTTATATACATCAACGGGAGTCATGGTGACAAAATGTTCGGACGTATATATACGTCAGTGGGACGTGGTGGGTTAATTTGGCTTTTCCATTTTATCCTAACCTCTAACTTACGCCTATTTTTCTCAAAGTTGTGACAACTAATCCCTTTCTGACCCTGAACTACTCTACTAAGCTTGGTGCAAGTTGAATAATAAATACTTTAGTCATACATTCTTACATGGACACACAAACAGCCAACGAAACAGTACACCCACGAAGTCATCAGGGGTAATAAAAACGTGAGGGTACTGTAATGGTCAAGCTGTTAGATATGGAAGAGGCTATTAAAGAAAGATGGGAGAGGAAATACCACAAGAAAATTTAGTATTATAATTTTCAATCACAAATATACTTTACTTTCAGTAATATTATAGTACCTTAAGCCTTTCATGGTCAAACAATGTAAGGTTCAGGTAGGTCCAGTTTGGTTATGTCACCACAAGAAATGACAAGGGAAATTTGACATGGTAGTGTTCCTTTTCCGTTGTATTTGTGGCACATATACCTTCCTCCCCCAATCCCGGCAGATTTTCAATTTTTTTTTTTTTTGGCTAAAACCTCCACTTTTTATGAGAAACATAGAAAATTCAGAGAGAAATTGCCCACCTGAGCTTAGAAATGCCTGGTACAGGTGACCTTATCCTCACCTGGTACTGTCTCCTATCGAGCCTGGCTCCAGAGAAGACGTTTTGTATGGGAGGGGTAACTATTCCGAACCACTCAGAATAGGTGGATATATACTTATTTGGTACGAGTTTATATGTAGTACAAGAGTATATTGGTTTTCACACAGTAATATGGGCAATATAAGTGTTGTTTCACTCCTCAAACACATCAGCATACTGCCTAATTCTCGCCCCCCCTCACTGAATAACACATTCCATGCGCCCCCCTTCCTCAAATACTATATTTTACTGGCATAGTTGGCACATGTCAATGAATATCATAGATTCTTAGTCTTTGAAATTGTTTATATATTCAGATAACTAGATTTCTTATTCATATCTGAAGTATTTTCTCCATACTTAGAAATTACTGAATTCCATCATAATTCATAGTTTTCAAATATAATTACCCTCTTTATCAAGCCTTCGCATCCCCCCCAGGCAGCCCTTCATGCCCCCCTAGAAGGGTGCACCCCACGAGTTGGAAACCACTGCTCTAACGACACATAAACTTTGTCCTCCACATTGTCATCGATTGGGGAATCACTCTCACCTTCACTTTCATACCGTGGTGCGAGATGTCTTTACTGGCCATGTCACTGCTAACAGGTGAGTTGCCAAGACAATGGCATGCAGGGGGGTGGAGGTCACATGGGGTAAGGCATTGTCCCCACCTGGCCTTGGGCAGAGGAAGGTGTCCCATGTAGCCTATATACCAAAAATCATGCACGAAACTTGAAAAATGTGCAAATGATGGACACTGCAATTGCAACGTGTTTATAAACGTCAGCGGGAGACCCAGTGACAAAACAGGACGCGGCGGATTTATATAGCCCATTCACAGGACACCTCACTCACGGACTTACCTAAAGGACATTGGCTTTTTCTATCTATCTATCTATAGCCCGACACCCTAATTGCACAAAGGGTGGCCACAGACAATACGCCTCCAAGTCACTCTGTCACCCACCACCTGACTACCCTCCCCCCAACTCACTCCCCTCTCCCTCATATACCTCTCAACTCCATCCCTCCACCTCATCCTCGGTCTACCCCTCCCTCTCCCTCCCTCCACCTCACCTACCTACACCCTCTTAGTCAGTCTTTCAATCTCCATTCTCTCCACATGTCCAAATCACCTCAGTGTATTTCTCTTTATCTTCCCAACCACATCCACATCCACCCCACAACGTTCCTTCACTTTTACATTCATCAACCTGTCCCTCCATGTCACGCCACATCCTCCTCTCAAGTAACTCATTTCCACTGCTCTCACTCTTGACTTGTTCATCTCTTGCAAGGTCCATGCCTCGCTTCCATACATCAGGGTAGGTATCACAATACTATCATGCAGTGACTTCTTAACTTCTATACTCACCTCCCTCATCACTGCTTTTTACCTACATCAGTTTTAGCTTGTGCAAAATACACAGAGTTTTGCATATTCTCATGCACAGTTTTGCTCTGTAAATTCTTTACTCTTTTGGGGTCACAGTTTCATAAAGAGATATTCTACTCTATCCTGACTACCATGAATATCAGTGGTTGGTTTTGCAGGCTTCTGAAAATTCTAACAGTATCCAGAAAATGTTAATGAACTATTGACTGCAATTATTCATGAAGTAAACTACATCAACAGAAACTAACCATGCAAATATGGCCGGATTCATGAGGTGTGCACCGGGTGATTTCGTTTTGGATGATTGTGCATGTGTCAGTAGCAGTGTGCATGCTCCTTGGCATAATGATAGCTTACTCATGGCTCCCATGCCGGAAGTAGCTGGTTGTAATGATCAAAGTCACACCATGCAGGGCAATAATACATAGTAATATCTTGTAGAAAGATATCTGCATGTATTATCATCTATTAAGAAATTACAAAGTCGAAGCAGGTAGGTAAATATTTGTATAAATGCCCAGTTGCAATGCCATGTTGTCCACTGTATCCACGCACGTATTGCAGCCATACTCGAACCTGGTGCACGTGAATGTCATGGTCCCTCGGTGATCCATGCTGGATGTTCGCGTGTGAACTCGCTCACTGGATAGTGAAAAACTTTTTGTATGTGGGATCCATGTACTCCTGAGGTACGCACGTACCGCAAGAGTGCAAGGGACACCAGCTCTAAATGAGGTAAAAATGCTTGTAGTATAAACAATAACTATGCCTGACAAAACAGTGACATATAAAGAAATGTGCCATCCAGTGCACCTACGACTGATAAGTCGTGGGGAACAAGCTGTCTAGTCTCTGTCTTGTCACATACACCAATCAATAAATACTATCAATTCGACTGACCCCCCCCCCACAGGGGGCGGGGCTTTAATACATATTGCATATTACAGCAGGCTATCTGTTTTTAAGTTATACTCCTCCGTGAGAATACAACTCACAATTTTTTTTTTTTTTTTTGCCTATTGACCATTGGGGCCTGGGCCCCTTGTCATTAAGGCAAAAAAAAATATATATATATATATATATATATATATATATATATATATATATATATATATATCCATGCATTTGAACATACACACTTTCATGCACACGTACATATATATATAATAATTTTTATTTTACTATTTGTTTGTATTTTTATTTTTATTTTTTTAATTTTTTTATTTTTCTTTATATTTTTTAACCTTATATTACTTATAAACAAAAATACCTACTCTAAAGACCCTAAAACTAATCACCTAACAGACAAATCGCTAACCTATACTAAATCCTAAGAGACAAGTAACTAGACCTACACTAATGGTGAAAATGCATCTACCAAGAGAATACCATCGACTGCAGATATGTAATGCCTTTCTACATGACATACCTGCACTCATCATCTGGTGACTGTCAGTCGAGGCACAACCTAATGTAGGGGACATCAATATATGAAAGAGAACCTGACAAGTCAGGAGCATTTCCATATACGTCAGCTGTCGGCCCTAATTAGTAACTTCAGGAACATGGTATAATGTATTTACACAATATGTTCAAAAAGTGAAGAACCTCACCCAACAGACCACCATCGACTGCAAGTGCCCAATGCCTTTTTATACTGCACACTTGCACTCATCAGCTGGTGACCATTAGTCGAGGAACGGGGTTTAATGTAGGGGACATCAATATTAGAAATAGGTCAGTGGGAAGAGGAACTATTTCAAATACATCAACTGTCAACCCTAATTAATAGTACAATATATACATATTTACAGTTGATAAAAAACATAACCACACAGTAAAAAAGTTACATCACTCTGATCAGTCCGGTCTCTCTCAAGAAAGCCATCAATTTATCAGTCATAACAATGTCCCCATCACCCAGGATGGTGGAAAGGGTGAAGGGGACGTCTACTGCGCCGCAGTAATTTATAAGTGAAGCACGTTCACGAATAAATCGCCGACAGCGCAGAATGATATGACTGATAGATAACACCACATTACAGATGTCACAGGGCGGTGGGAATCGTCTTTCCATATATGGTTTCAAATGCGTAACAGTTGTGGCATTGAGCCGTAATCACGCCAACACTTTTTCTTCCAGGTGACTGGGACGGTTGGCAGTGTCCCAGTCGCCCAAGTACGGCTTACATGTTGGAATATTAAGTCTGGTCCACTGACCTTGCCACAGAAGATTTATTGATATCTTCCCGAGAAAGAGACTCGACCGTAGATCACGAGGAACGTCCCAAGTCTCCTCGAGCTCTACAGCCGACTTTCAAGTAAGTCAGCTTGCTCATTGCCGTAGATACGACAATGACCAGGCACCCAGATCAGCGTGAATGACTTGTTGCATGAATGTAGCTTATTAACAATGTGCCCCTGGATCTCGCACGAGTCC
Source organism: Coenobita brevimanus (assembly GCF_032717465.1). Classification (NCBI taxonomy): domain Eukaryota; kingdom Metazoa; phylum Arthropoda; class Malacostraca; order Decapoda; family Coenobitidae; genus Coenobita; species Coenobita brevimanus. The sequence continues at coordinate 4,008,480 of NC_136961.1, forward strand.
GTAGTGCAAGATGCAATTGCCTGAAGGGCTGATTTTTAATCCGAAAATATGACAAATGAGTCATGCCTAGAATTGAGAGCATAGTCTATGGCTTTGTCAATAGCAAAAAGTTCGGAGGTAAACACAGATGCATGAGTTGGCAACTGATACCTGAGGGCACATTCAGTCGACCACACACTTCCACCCACACATTCACTCGACTTGGAGCCATTGGTGTACAAGTGGTGGGACCCCAAGTGACCCACGATGATGTTACGAAACAAGTGGTGGACCTCCGCCTCTGGCGCCTTGGCCTTTGGTGCTGGGAGCCATGTAACATCAACAGTAAAGCCGGGTGGTTCCCAAGGCACTATATTTTTAAGCACCAACTTGTCACAGTCACTGGGGTCTACACCAAGCTCCTGAGTCAGTAAGTGGAGGCGAACGGCAAGTGGCCGACGAACCCCCCGCATGAGATGGTGGTATTGACGCAGTTGGGTACAGGCCACATTGCCGATATTACTTTTCCTATATGTTCGTATGCCGTACGAAAAGGCCAGGTGGTCACGGCGAATACGGAGGGGAGGCACATTCGCCTCCACTTCTATACGAGCTACACGGGTACACTGGACGGCTCCAAGACACAATCGCAAACATTTATTCTGTAGCACATCCAATCCTTTCAGCGTGGCATCGGATGCCGAGCCATACACCTGTGCGCCATAGTCTAGCTTCGATCGAATAAGGGACTTATACACCATTAATAAAGATTTTCTGTTGGCACCCCATGTAGTACCTGCTAAGTACTTGAGGACATTTACTGGTTTATCGCAACGAGCAAGCAAAGTATTAACATGAATTTTAAAGTTCAAACAACGATCAAAATGAATTCCCAAAAACTTTATAAAATTTTGAAAAGGTACTGCCTGATTATCCAAAGTTAAGCACAAATTAGGTACGTTACGAGTCGTAAAAACTACAGCGGCACACTTATGGACAGAAAACTTAAATCCACACTGCAAGGCCCATTGGTGGACGGAGTCAAGGGCTGCTCGAATCCGCCCAGCCAAAAGTTGTGCATTATGGGAGGAGTGCCATAATGCACAATTGTCAGCATAGAGCGAGTATTTAAGATTCCTGGGGATGGGAGCTGATGACAGAATATCATTGATCATAATACTAAATAAAGTAGGACTAAGCACACTTCCCTGTGGCACCCCGTTTTCCTGGATAATTATATCCGATGTTACATTCCGGGGCAATTTGACAGAGAAAGTCCTGTCCCTTAACCCGCCCCGTCCTGGAGACGTGAATTCACGTCCTCACATGATGTGCACTCATATCCCAGAGACGTAAATTAACGCGGCAACATTGCAAGGTCCCTAATTTGCACAATTTTCAATTTTCGCGATTGATTTCGCGAGTGATTTTTGGCATGTATACACGGGACACCTTCCTTTATTCCTCTACAAGATGCCAAGCAGGGACTATGCCTTACACCGCATAACCTCTCCCCCCCCCTGCAAGCCATTGTCTCGGCAATTCACCTGTTACCAGTGACCTGGCCAATAAAGACATTCAGGGCCAGAGTGATTCCCCAATCGATGACAATGTGAAGGACAAAGTTTACATAGCATTAGAGGAAGAAACAGTCAGAAATGATTATCAGGTAATGTGGGAAAAAAAAGTCATGAATGGTGATGCGTTAGTGAGTGAAACAATGCTTATAATGCCTATATTACTGTTTGAAAACCAATATACTCTTGTACTACATATAAATTCGTACCAAGTAAATAAATAAATACTGTTTATGAGTGGATAAAATAGTTACCCTCCCATAGAACTCGTTTTCTTTGGTGCCAGCCTGTTAGAAAACCCAGTAAGGTAAGGAGGTACTTGTACCTGGATCGAGTATTTTAAACCTCAGGTGAGCGATTTCTCTATGAATTTTCGATGTTTCTCACCAAAAGCGAATGTTTGAGCCTAAAAAAAAAGGTCCAAAAATGTCGGGACTGGGGCGTACCACTGCCCAGAAAACGTCGGGATGGGGCGGGTTAAGAAATTTGAAATAAAAATAGGCAAATTTCCTCTTAAACCATAAGCATAGAGCTTCATTAGTATACCGTGTCACCATGTCATGTCATAGGCTTTATGGATGTCCAAGAACACCAATATCATGAATTCTTTATTGGCAAATGCCTCTGAAATACAATGCTCCAAATTCATTAAATGATCTAGTGAACTTCCGTATTTATGGAAGCCACATTGTTGATCATTTAACAAATTCTTTGACTCTAAAACAAAAAGAAGCCTATTATTAACCATTCGTTCCATGAACTTACATAGACAAGAAGTCAACACAATAGGACGAAAAGAAGTGGGATTCATAAGACGACCAGCCTCTTTGGGTATCGGTATGACGTGCGCAAAGTGCCATGAGTTTGGGAACGTTCAAGACGCCCAAATCTCATTGTACAATGCTGACATCTTAATCAGGTTGTCCTGATTAAGATGGTGGATCATACCTTACGTGATGGTGTCAGGTCCAGGGCTGGTGTCTTTACAGGATTTATGGGCAAGGAGCAGTTCATCTAACGTAAACTCTTGATTGTATGGGGAGTCTATGTCTTCTGTGGCAAAGTCTATTAACTGTAGCTCAGCCATGCGTTTATGATGGTGAAAACGCGGATCATAGTTGGCTGAGCTACTTACATGAGAAAAACTCCTGGCGAGGATGTTAGCAACGTTCACGGGCTCGTCATAGATGTTATTATTGATCTGCAGGGTGGTAATAGGGAAGTATGGGCCTTTATTATTTAATATTCTTATGGTGGACCAGATTAGTGGTGTTGTACGAGTCACTGTGGACACAAAGGTCCGCCAGGAGTCACGTTTGGCCCTTCTCATTATTCTCCTTGCCTCAGCCCGTGCCTGTTTGTATGCAATGAAATTTTCCTCAATGGGCTGACTATCAAAAATCCTGTACCTCCTATTGCGTTTTCTTAATGCTTGTTGGCAATTTGGCGTCCACCAGTGTGCTCTATGTTTCGCATGAACTGTAGAAGTCTTGGGAATAGCAGCCTCAGCTGCGTGTAATATGGATTGGGTTAAATTTTCGACCTTAACATCTATGGTCTCCCCAGATATATCTAAATTGGCAATCCTTGAGAAGGATCCCCAGTCTGTTTTCTTATAGTTAAATTTTGGAGGTGGAGGGTCCGAAACGATGTCGCGTGTATAAGAAAGACAGATGGGTAAATGATCACTTCCCAAGGAGTCGTCATAAGGATTCCATAAAAAATCTTGATGTATACCAGGGGAGGCCAGAGATAAGTCAATGGCCGAAAAGTTACCAGTACGATCATCTGCACGAGTTGCTCTACCATCGTTCAGAAGACAGAGGTTGGACTGTAGCATTAGGTCGGCTACTTGCTCCCCACGACCATCGATCCTCAAGCTACCCCATTGATAGTGATGGGCGTTAAAATCGCCCAACACTAACCTATTGCCAGGAAGATGTTCAAATAGTGAATATAAAGCATCACTATCAATGGGTCCATGTGGAGGACAGTACAGAGAGCAAATAGACAGATACGTGTTATTAAATTTTACTTTGCATGGGACAGCTTCCAGAGTAGAATTTAGAATCACTTCCGTTTGTGGGTGTGATTTGTGTATGTAAATGGCAACTCCGTGACCTTCATATCTTCTATACGAGTGGTAGTGTTTTAATTGTGGAGGATCAGGATGATCCTCCAGGCGCGTCTCCTGTAAACAAGCAACGTCTGGCCTGTGTAGTGAAAGCAAGATAGCTATATTGTGTAATTTATTCCTAAGACCTCTACAATTCCACTGTAACACAGTGAATGCAGCGGTTTAAGATTTTTGTTGGGGGCCAGTGTGCTTGGTCTTTTTTTGTCGCCTGCCAGCAGGCGAGCGACTACCGGGGAACCTTTCCTGGTGCTTGCTCGTGGAAATCTCCATAGTCTCGTCGATAACAAGGCTCCCAGACTCCACCGGGGAAGAGCCATTCTTTCTCTCCCTCGCTGGACCAGGAGTGGGAAGGGCATGAGGACGTGACTCTTTAGTGAGAGTGGTCAAATTAATCTTGTCAGATTTGTCGGACTTCGATTTTGGCCGCACTGACTGCGAAGGAGCAGCGGCAGCCTGAGAGTAGGAAGTAGAGACAGGGATGTCTGTTAGAGAGTTGGAACGTACAGGAGGCTTAGACTGAGAGGTAGAGCGTGGGGCATGAGGAGCGAATGTAAGGTCAGTATGCGTTTCCACGGTGCACATCACGGGACGGGACACAAGCGCCGATGCATAGGAGATATTAGGCTTGGGAGTTGCATGCAACTCCTTCACCTTCTTCCTTGCATCGTAAAAGGAAATGCCCTCGGTTGCCTTCACTGTGCAGACCTCTTTCTCCTCCTTCCACTTGGGACAAGCCCTCGAGGAAGTGGAGTGAGCATCCTTACAGTGAAAGCAGCACTCCGTCTCAGATGTACAGTGTTCAGCAGAGTGTCCCACAGTTGCGCACCTGCCACACACGAAGTTGGAAGCCCGACAAGCCTTTTCATGATGCCCATAAATCTGGCATTTTAAGCAACGAAGGGGGTTCGGGATGTATGGTCTTACGTTAAGAATTTCATATCCAATTCTGATGTTGGAAGGTAAAGCAACTTTGCCGAACGTTAGGAGAACATTGGCGGTCTTCGTCTTCCTGCCTTCCGAGAATCTAGTTAGGAAACGTGCTTCTATAACATCCTGCTGAGCAAGTTCCTGTACGATCTCTTCCTCCTCCATGACCACAAGATCCCTGCAGGTGATCACACCTTTGCAGGAATTCATGGAGTGAGGGATCGTGGTGTGAACATCATAACAATGGAACTTGCTCAGTTTAAGCAAATCCTTGACCTGACTTGAGTTTTAGTTTTTACGAGAAGATCTCCACTCGCAAGTTTTTTCAATTGTTCCACCTCACCTGCACACCCATCAATCACCTTCTTGATGACGAAGGGATTGAGGCTGGACAGGGGAGTGGAACCAACCGCATGAATCTGTACAAACGGCGTTTTTTACATCGATGTCAAGGCAGGTATGTGTCTGGGGCCGTTCAGTCTGGGGGCAGTCCGTCCGTGAGACAGTCGGGGGTCGGTCAGGACTACCTCCCCCCCTGAAGGGGGGTGAGGCAGCAGGGACGTCCTCCATAGTGACCACTTCCCCTGTGAGGGGGAAGTGGGAAGAAAGAGAAAAACGACCAAGGGACAAATTACCCGGGGAAGACACACCTAGTCTGAGATTACCCTCTCAAACCACTCTCGGGAGGACGCGCCTGTGTGATCTTACACCCCAGAGCGATCAGTGAAGGGTACACTCCAGAGGTGAGTAAGCAAAGGTGATTTCAGGAATTAGATATAGACACCTACTATAACTACTAAGGCCAGGGAGGAAAATTAGATCTAGCTAACCTAACTTTATTGGTCTATGTACAAAACTATTGCCGATGAGGCAGCCCTAGAACACTAGAGGAGAGAACAAGGAATACACGACTGCACTCTCCACGACCATCCATCAAAGTCCACCACTCACAAATGGTGATGTTATACTCAGTTCCTTTATTGTAATGCAAGGTTGGCAGCGACGTGAGGGACTGCAAGGAAAACCTGTTGGGAAGCATCGAAGCTTGACACCAATTTCCTGTAGCCCAGCTGTCACTTTTTTTTTGTTTCTTTTCCATTGTTCTGACGTTAACTTCTTCCTTAGAACTACATCCTACCCTTTCGCTTTCTTATTTCGTTGACTAGCCCTTTTCTGATCCTTCCTTCAAATCAATATCCTCATTCTTTCCGTCCCTCCGACCGCCTACTTTTTCTTCTATCTTTCCCTGCCTGCATTCCATAAAACTTGACTCTCATCTTTCCTTACAGTCGTCCCTCCATCTCTTCCATTTTCCTTCCTTGCATCGTTCCCTGTCCCTCCTTTCCTTAGCCCTTCATTCTTTTCCTACTTTTACCCAGTGAATAAGATTTCATTTACTGTTACACACACACACACACACACACACACACACACACACACACACACACACACACACACACACACACACACATACACACACACACACACACACACACACACACACGTCTCATATTTACACGTAAAACACACATCATTAACCATACGACTACACATACATATAAAAATTTATTACCTATAATTTCCTGTAATACACTCAATAATTAATGTCATAATCCAAACCCACACAGCACAAAAACAACCACACAAACCCATTGTTAATGGGGAATCATAGGAATACTGAAAAAAAAATATTCATATTTTTATATGGGGTAGCCCGTGATGCAGGGGGTAGCATATCACGGTCGAGCAGGAATAAATTCATTACCATTAAAGGGCCAATCAGACAGTGGTAAAAATGTGTTTAGCCCTTCATCCTGTTTACCGTGCAGTGCAATTGGGAGTATCGCTATAAAACTAACAAATACGGACCTGTTCTAATGCAAGACTGAAACTGACTAGAAATGATTGCTCTAAAGAAGCTCGTGCATCCGACAGAGATAAATCTAACCGTTCTATTTAGTCCTGTATATACAATAAGAAACTGCTCTCTACTGAGCTGAAAAGACTGAATGATATATCAGCGTATCATTTAACAATACCTATTAATACAATGATTGGATATATATATATATATATATATATATATATATATATATATATATATATATATATATATATATATATATATATATATATATATTCCTACCACCAAACAAAATATTTCAGCTGAAGAGAGAAACACTCTAGGGAAAACCTGTCGTTAGAAACACTGTTAATATACCACTTCAGTTCGTATTTTCCAGTCTACTTCGCTCTTCCATTCGCCAGACGGATTTATATAGTTTTCACAAGGTCTCACAGTGAAGCTGTCAACTCGCTCGGTGTATAGGCATCTCATTTTTACTAGATATGACAAGATGATTTTATTCGGCATTTAAGAAAGTCTTTTAGTCCCCTCGAGCAATCTTTTTTAATAGGGCACCCACTTTTATAAATGCAATAATCCCATTTATCTCGCAAAGAACAGATCCTAATTTCGTTTACCGATCAACATTCTTTGGAAGCATCAGGATTATAGGCTTTGATATTTAATTTCCTGGGTTTAATTAGCCCATGCAATGCTAGGAGTCTCTCCCGAGCTGACAATAATCGTTCTTTTGTATCTCGAGTGTAACAGTCAAAATGCTTCATCCCTACTCATTACTTAAAGACGTGTAAAGAAAACAGTTCCGTGCTTTCATTACAGTCGGTTAACTTGTGTCTACCGGTACTGGGTCTTTCCCGAAATTTGAATACTAAGTTGTAGTTGCATGAAAATGAATGAACTCTGGTTATGATCTATACTTGAATCCCCTCCACTCAGACTACACATGTCCTTTAACTGAAAAAAAAAAAAAAAAAAAAAAGAGGTAAGGGATCTTCGTCAGGTCAGAAGAAAGCGTTGCATTTCACATGAATGCATACAACCTCATTCTTCCTCATTATCGTCCTTCCCTTTCTCCTCATCATGATCAACATCCATACTCACTTTACAAGCTCTGGCCTGCTGTTAGTGGCCCACCGCTGAGGGCAGAGGAGAAGATGGGTCATTGATTAATTGATTGGCTCAGCACGGACATTAAGGCTATTTCTCTCCTTCCTCGTCTACCGTCTCCCAGCACCTTCCCTTCTCCCCTCTTCTGACCGTGTAAGTATGATCTCAGCGAGGGACCTATGAATTTTTGTATACGTACACCCACACACACACACACACACATAGGCCTATATATATATATATATATATATATATATATATATATATATATATATATATATATATATATATATATATATATATATATATATATATATATATATATATATATAAGGTGCCGCAGGACTTCGTTCCTATTGATTAAAAAGTGGTGTATGCAAATCTTCATGCTTATTAGATAATTTTAACTGATACCGCATCATGTTGAAAGTTATACTATTATGGCGTAATGTTAATATGCCGTTGGGTTACCTCCCCCTCTTTCCAGAGTATTAATCCCTCACTGGGGGAGGGGTTCATAGGACCCCAACTCCTACTCATTGTTGCCTAGTTTTATGGTTTGTTATTGCTGCCAGTTGTAGCCTTCTTCGCATCTGGATACACTTGTCTGTGTTGCTCAACGACCTGGAGAAGACTCTGCCGTTGATCTTCGTTCTTGGTTAACACTGGATTAAACACTTAAAATCAGTGCTACCCCTCTTTCAGGTAAGTCATTTGTTACCCGTAGCCCCTGGATGATGCGCTCAGCTTCCTTGTAATCCTCACGACATTCCCATGTGGCCGGATCGAATTCTAGGAATGAATGAGGAAGGCCAAACAGTGTGAAGATCTTCTTGATGTTACTGGTCACAAAACTTGAAACTGTTTTCTGAATCAGTGCTGTCGCCTCAAGTTCAACTGTTGCTCTCTTCATTTGATCTTTGCTTCCTTCTTCGTTAAGAGCCATCATCATTTTTCGCTTCTCTTTAGGGTCAACATTGAACAAAAAAAAGGCCAGTCCAACTAACTGCTTTGACAAATACCACGAGTGACGACAAAATGTTTGCAAGCAGACTTGTGAGATGTCCTTATCATGATAAAGTGACAATTCATAGAGAAGCTTCAGATCGTTAGCTGGAGCTAGAGCTGCTTTTGTTTCCATGAACCATGATTTCAGGTACTGCTTCATGATGAACACAATAAACTGCTTCAGTCCTCGGCCTTGCTTCAGTGTGATGCTTGTCTGATGATGGAGAAGATATACATTGATGCTGTATACTGTATAACTTAGCCATCCATCTGGAATGGTGGCAAGCACCAGGGCGCTGAAACCGTTTTCCACGGGGCGGTACACCACTCAAGACAACAATGGACAGTTCTATCAGTTCTCGATAATCATCTGGAGGTTGGCTTTCTTGCGGTTGTTTCATACAAAATGGTATGAGCTCATCACATTGCTCACTGTCAATCACCGGCATTTCCTCACTGTAGTTCAAGGTCTGAAAGCGTGTTGTGTCAATAGTATTCCATTTGGCTTTGAACTGCATGAGTATGTGAATGTCGCGACCGGAAGACGATCCAAGGCAAAGGGAAAAGGACTTTTGAACAAGGACCTCAAAAATGTAATGCCGACAAGCTATGTGGAGGAGATCCTTGTGCAACTGTTGTTGAATAAAGGTGCACGCCCCTGTCCATAGTCCGGTATTGCTGGCAGTGGTGTCGAATGACATTCCTAGCACACGTTCAGATATACCACAGTCATTCAAGGTTTCAATAGTGACCATGGTCATGGCCTTTCTTGTCCCTGATTCCAAACTGGATACATTCAAAAGCTTTTAAACTCCATCACCTGAGACGAGAATTGGAAGGCGTTCAGTGACATCTGTTCCTGTTACATCGGAAATTAGTTCTCTATTCCAGTGCACTACATGTGGCACAGTTGGTTGGAATGATTTCGTCAGCCATTCTGCAGATTCCATCCGACTCTTGCTTTGATATCGGTGAATACTTTCTGTTGATACCTTGATAGTATACATTGATGGATACTGTCCATAGACAGAAATGGTCGCAGAAAGCAACTGGACTGCAGCACGGTCTGAAGTCTTGGTCCGATCTAAAGCAGCAGCAACTGGAGAAGTGACAGCTGTTTTTCTTGCTCGTTGCCGTTTCAGAAGAGAAGCTGCAGCCAAAAAGGAAGGACCTGCTATATCTGCAAAATCGTCACCTGTTTCGTCTTCATCAGCAGTTGGGCTTTCCTCCAGCTTCACTATTTCCTCTCTTACTGCTCGATGACATTCCTCACGCTCTCTCCTCTCCTGTTCAATATGTTGTCTCTCTCTCTGTCCTTGTTCTTTCCAGTGGAGTTTGACATCAATACCCAGCATAGAGCCTCACCTCTCCTTCTCCCTCTGTGCCACAAGAAACTCCTTCACCTCACGATTTTTGATGAGGTCGAAGGCACTCGTGTGTGCACTGTCAAAGAGATCTTTCGTCTGTTCTTGGAAGTTCTTTCTCTTCTTCTCCTCTCTTTTTGTATTCCTGCTTTTACTCTTCAGTTTTCTCCAGTCTTTATAGAGAGATTCGATTTCGGGGATACAATTCCCTGGCTTTGATGAAGGTGTGCGAGCTCTCTCCCAGAATCCCCCTAGTTCCCCAGACAGAAACATGCTGAATCCCTCAGTGTTCGTGTTTCTGTTCGCATCAGGTAGGAAAGTTGCGCCAACACTTCTTCATAAGAAGGTATGAGTAACTTAATTCCAAGTAGTCTTTCACTTGGTTGGCCAACAAGCCAGGCTGAGATGTGGTCATCATCCAGCCATCTTGAGTTGTCAGAAAAGGCTGGATGACTCAGTCACTGATGTCTGTCCAAGATGCAACTCAGCACCACATACTATTAAGCACGTTATGGAAGACTGCATGGCACAGAATTGCCTGCGCCAACAACACAGCATACACTCCTTAAGAGCTCCGTGGGAAAGCCCGGTCTCGGCAGTGGCCTTTCTTAGTGACTCGGGGCTGATCGGCCAGAGTGCTTAGGGAACAACAACAACAACAACAACAACAATCACTACTACTACTACAAGCCAAATCTTGGTTTGGTTCCTGCTTTTCATCACTGGCGCTGACAATTTCACTTTAGTGAAATCCGTCATGAAACTGGGATATATTAAATGGTACAGTGGACATGAATTATTAAATAAAAGAACATGAGGCGTCGGAGGTCTGAGTCAAACTGACGAAGGATGGCAGAATATAGGAACAACTCTACGACAATCAGCAGATTACGGAGGAATAACCTAGGTGCCCATCTTTGTAAAACGAATGCATTACATTACTGGCAAATTTCCTTGCCTCTGTATACTGATGTTTGCCCGAATAAATGTTAGAAGGAGACAGGACTGAATATGACGCTACTATAAGAACAACAACAAGTACTACTACTACTACTACTACTACTACTATTGAACTACTACTGGTAATAAGAAAATTAATAAATCAATAAAATAAAAATATTAATTATCATAACAGCAAATAATATAACCACAAATTTGTTACCCGTCCTCGCCCCGAAGGGGCTCGGGGAGGGGTATTGTTTTCACTCGGTTCGTTTGTTTGTTTGTTTGTGTGTCTGTCTGTCTGTTTTAAAACTTTACTCGAAAACTACCAGTACGAGTTTGACTAAAATTTCAGGGATGATGGGCTGTGACCCTCTGATCACCTGCTTAAATACTGGGCCAAATTGGGCCAAGGCCCAGGCTGTAAGCCCAAAAACTGTATTTAAAAAAATAGTCTTTTCGCCATAACTCCTTTCAAATGCGTTATCGACACGAAACAAAACCTAACGGTGCTCCTTGCAAATCTGCATCCTATAACATGCCTCATTACATCGGGGGGGGGGCACCCCCCAGTTAACGATAGGGGGATCAATGTCAGGTGGGTCAGGACTAAAATTTCCAATGGGCATAAAATCGTCAGTTATCACCAGATTTACACCAAATTTGATATGTGACATCACTGACTAGATATCCTGTTGTGTTTATACGTCAGCACTAAAATGGCTGCCAGGGACGGGTGAGCTGTACCTCTTCTTCTTCTTTTTTTTTAATGCTAGGAAGAAGGAACCGAAAGCCACGAGCCTGCAATAACTGTTCCTTTCAAGAGAAAAGCAAAATAAAAGAAAGCGCCGAATTCAAGATCCGATCATTTCGAGATGCTTGGACACACTGCGTTTGAAAGACTGGAGATCATAGCTAGCAGGAAATACAGACAGAGGGAGACAGTTCCAGAGTTGACCTGTTGCATAAATGAAGGACTGGGAGTAATGGTTAACTCTTGCATTAGAGAGTTGGACAGAAAAGAGATGAGAGTTTGCTGCTAGATGGGTGCTACGCGCCCGTCGTAGAGGTGAAGGAATGCAAGCAAACAGTTCAGAGGACCAGTGACCATTGAAGTAGTGATAGAAAAGAGACAAAGATGCAACAGTGCGGCGAAGAGACAGAGGTTGAAGGGAGCCAGCAAGAGGAGAAGAGTTAATGAGACGAAAAACCTTTGACTCCACCCTATTGAGAAGAGCTCTATGTGGGGAGCCTCCCCACACATGAGTTATACTCCACCAGGGGAGGATAAAACCCGTGTATAGAGTCAACAATTGCGCAGGGGTAAAGAAGGAACGGAGCTGGCTTAGCACACCCAAACTCTTGGATGCAGATTTTACAAGAGATGTAATATGATTTTTCCAAGATAAGTCCCGTGTGAATGAAACCCCAAGCATGTTCAAGGATGATGCAGGACTAAGCTGAATATTATTAAACATTAGTGGGCACACCTGTGAAAGACACTGTCGGGTTGACAGGTGCAAGAATTGAGTCTTTGATTCATTAAAAACAACAAGATTATTTTTACCCCAGTCAGAGATACGAGCCAAGTCAGACATTAGGTGTGCCATAGCCTCATCCCTTATTTGTTGAAATAACTGCTGAGATGGACGCTGTGGGAATCGAATGGAAAGGTGAAAGATGGAGTCATCAGTGCACGAGTGGATAGAGTTAGAAGATGTACAGCTTAGAAGATCATAGATGAACAAAAGGAAGAGAGTTGGTGATATGACAAAGCCTCTTCTTGTTATTCATGGCTACCTCCGTACGATTTTATGTATATATAATAAAAGTTTCTTTAGTCTTTGTAGGTCTAATTGTGCATTATCATGTGAAGGGTTAAACGTTACTGGAGAAACGGATGACCCTGAATAAGTTGAAGGTGAAAAAAATGCTGTCCGAACGATTGTTTGGGAGTTATAGTAGGGTTGGGTGGGTGAGGAGAGGGAGGTGAATGGCAAAGCCATTACATCTATGCCCTACTTAATGATCCATAGAGATGTTAGCTGCTTGAATAGTCTCATTGATTGGCGTTTAGTTTAATGGTGTGGGAACGAATCTGTTCATCCAATAACACGCTAGGGTTATGAAGATACAATAAAGAATCCCCCATAGCTGAGGATCGACCCCGGCCCTCTCCTCTGCGATTCAGAAATTCGCCTGCTCCGCAACGACAACCCACTCCAGGATAGATTACTCTGTAACTCTTGAGAGAGAGAGAGAGAGAGAGAGAGAGAGAGAGAGAGAGAGAGAGAGAGAGAGAGGGAGGAGTTTTTACTCCGTTAACAAAGGGCGGGGTATCTGGTGGCGAGTGAGGAGTGCAAGAGGAGAAGGGAAGGGGAAAGATGAAGGGTATTGCATTGTTACCATTAGAGACCTAATTCCTGTCCTCAACATATGAGTCAGGACTTACGTCCACGATACTACATCTGCCTCCACTTCCATACGAGCTACGCGTGGCTCCAAGACACACTCGCAAACATTTATTCTGTAATTCATCCAACCTCCTTAATGTCGCATCAGATGCCGACCCATACATCTGTGAGCCATAGCCCAGCTTAGATCTAATACTTGACTTTTAAGCCATTGATTAAATTTTCTGTCGACTCCCCGTTTACAACCATTTTACAGAATTTTGAAACAGTACCGGCTGATTTTCTATTGTCAAGCGCAAATCAGGGACGATACGAGTGGTAAAAATTTCTGTGGCAAACTTGGTGACAGAAAACTTAAATTCCCACTGTAAAGCCCGCTGGTTGACGGAATCAAAGGCTGCTTGAATCCGCCCGGCTGAAAACTGTGCATTACGGGAAGAATGCCGTATTGCACAATCGCCAGCATAGAGTGAATATTTAACATTCCTCAGGATGGGAGGAGATGACAGAATATCACTGGTAATAATATTAAACAAAGTGGGACTAAGCACACGTCCCTGAGAAACCCCCTTTTCTTGGAATAAATCTATCTGATGATACATTACGGGGCAATCTGACAGAATATTCTGTCCCTTAAAAAAAAAATGATATAAAAATAGGCAAAGTACTCCTTAAATCATAAGAATAGAGCTTCATTTGTATACCGTGTTGCCATGTCATATCAAAGGCTTTATGGATGTCCAAGAACATCCCTGTCATGAATTCTTTATTGGCAAATTCATCCAATATGCAATGCTCCAAATTCATTAAATGATCTAGTGAACTTCTATATTTCGGAAGCAACACTGTCGATCATTTAACAAATTCTTCGACTCTAAAACAAAAGAAGCCTATTATTAACCATTCATTCCATGACCTTACATAGACTGGAACTCAACACAGTAGGACGAAATGATGTGGGATTCATAAGACGACCAACTTCTTTGGGTATAATTATGACGAGCGCAGAGTGCCATGAGTTTGGGAACGTTCGGGACGCCCACAGCTCATTGTACAGTGCTAACAGCTTACCAGGTTGTCTTGACTGAGATGCAGGATCATACCGTACATAATAGTATCTGGTCCAGGTCTGCTGTCTTTACAGGGTTTCAGAGCAAGGGAGCAGTTCATCTGTTGTAAACTCTTGGTTGTTCGGGGAGTGTACGTCTTCTGTGGCAGCCTAATATTTTTAGCTCAGCCGTGCGTTTATGGTCTCGAAAACGCTGGTTATAAGTGAAGGAGCTACTTGCCTGAGAAAAACCCCTGGTGAGGATGTTAGCTACGGCCACGGGATCGTCATCGATGCTATTGTCCACCTGTATTGTGGTTACAGGGATGTTGGGGAGTTTATTACAGTATTTAGTATTTTGATAGTGGACAAGACTTTACTCGAATGAAGAGAGAAACCTGTTTTGTACACAGGAAAAATCATCCGGTATATTACCAATATGCTGTGAGATAACTTATTCCTGGTCGTGGTGTAGTGGTATGCTGCCTGGCTCTCACATGAGAGTCCCGAGTTCGATTCCCGGCATATTGGTAGTATATTGGGTGGAAGACTTTACTCAGTGGGGTACAACAATTCACCATGGACAGAAAAGACCGCCAGGAGTCACGTTAAGTTCTTCTGATTATTCTCCTCTCCTCAGCCCTTGCTTGTTTGTATGCGACAAAATTTCCCTCAGTAGGCTGACAATCAAGAATCCTGTATCTCGATTGCGTTTCCTTAGTGCTTGTCGGCAATCCGGTGTCCACCAGTGAGCTCTATGCTTCGCATGAACTGTAGAAGTATTGGGAATAACTGTCTCAGCTACTTGTAAAATGGAATTGGTAAAATTTTGGACTTTTACATCTATGGTCTCCCCAGACATATTTAAATCAGCAATCCATGAAAAGGATCCCCAAAATGCTTTCTTATAGTTAAATTTTGAAGGTGGTGGATCCGAAAGAACGTCACGTGTATAAGGGAGACAGATGGGAAGATGATCACCTCCTAAGGACTTGTCATAAGGATCCCACATGAAATCTTGATGTATACCTTGCGGGGCAAGAGATAAGTCTATGGTCGAAAAGTTACCAGTACACGAGTCGCTCCACCATTGTTCAGAAGGCTGAGTTTGGACTGTACTATTAGGTCAACTACTTGCTCCCCACGACCATCAATCCTCAAGCTACCTCACCAATAATGACGGGCGTTAAGGTCGTTCAACATTGACTTATTTTAGGAAAGTGGTCTAAAAGTGAAATCAAAGCATCACTATCAATGGGGCCATGTGGTGGACAATAGAGAGAGCACATAGACAGATACGTGTTATTAAATTTTACTCTGCATGCGACAACTTCCAAAGTACAATTTAGAGCCGTTTCTGTTTGCGTGTGTGATTTGTGTGCATACTTGGCAACCCCGTAACCACCAACTCTCTTATACGAGTGGTAGTGTTTGAACTGTATGGGATCAGGATGGTCCAACAAGCGTGTATCCTGTAAACAAATAACGTCTGGTCTGTGTATAGATAGCAAGATTGATATGTTATGTAATTTACTCCCAAGAGTCCTACAATTCTACTGTGACACACTGAATGTGTCAGTTTAAGATTTGTGAGTCCGGCCAGTGTTTTTTTTTTTTTTTTTTATGTTGCCCGCCACCAGGCGAGCAACTACCGGGGAACCTAGCTCGGTGCTTGCTAAAGGAAACCTCCATATTATTATCAGCTAGAAAGCATTCAGAGAGTGCACACCTCCGTCAATGCCATTGCCATTAAAAAGAATCCGGATCCGGATCCGTGGATACAGGATTCGGATCAGCCTCAAAATTTTATTCTTTCTTTCTTGGTGCATGGCCCACCTTTCCAAAAAATTTCATTGAAATTCATTGAGAACTTTTGGAGATATTGTCTAGGATACCCAGGATCCGGATCCGCCCTAAAATTTAATCATTTCTTCCATGGCCCATGGCCCACCCTTCCACAAACATTCATCAAAATCTGTCCATAACGTTTTGAATAATCCCGGATTCGGATCCGTGGATATAGGATCCGGATCCGGATCCCATGGTCCATGGTTCACCGTTCCACAAAATTCATCAATATCCGTTCATAATTTTTTGAGTAATCCTGCTAACAGATAGAGAGACAAACCAACCAACCAACACTGGGTAAAACATAACCTCCTTGTCGGAAGTAATAATGAGGCTCTCAGACTCCCCAGAGGAAGAGCTAACTCCTTTCTCCCTCGCTGGAGAAGGAACAGAAAGAACATGAGAGCGTGACTTTGAAAGAGTGGTCAAGTAATTCGTATTGGACTTGTGAGACTTTGACTTAGGCCGTACTGACTGAGAAGCAGCAGCGGCCTGAGAGTAAGAAGTAGGTGTGGCGATATCAGTGAGAGTTGGAACGTACAGGAGAGGCAGAGGAGGGGACAGAGCGAGTGACAAGAATGCTGGGGGACAGGGTCAGTTTGAGTCTCCACTGGTGATAAATAGACAGATAGGTAGACAGATAGATAGACAGATATAGATATGTAGATATAAAATATAATACTAAAACTGAATAATAAATCTGAACATATTACTTTGTCCTTTGGCTAATTGTCCTTAAAATTGAATCCCTTCACCCTTGCCTGTTTGAGATGACCCTCGAAGGTTACCTTGATCATTGGACTATTTTCTTTTTCTTTCTTTCTTTTTCTTTATTTATTTATTTTTCAGTTTGGTTGACACTCAACCCTTCCGTCAAGATTGATCTAAACCACTTTCCGTGTTATAGTGACTTTGTTCATACAGAGACATACATGGGTCTAATTTGGACGTTGTCGTGTGACCAAGACCTTTGACTGAGTGCTGTCAAAACTGAATTCCTACATCCTCGCTTTGCCCCAAGGCCTTCCAATAAGTTCGGTCTCTACCGGATCAAAACTGTCTAAGTTGACCTTGACTTGAGAATCTGACCTTGGATCTGTTGTTGCAAAAAAGTTTGTGTCAATGCTGTGGCTGACCTCATAATCCTTCCACCAGTTTTAATAAAAATGCGATGACATTTGAATAATATTCTATTAAATCACACACACACACACACACACACACACACACACACACACACACACACACACACACACACACACACACACACACACACACACACACACACACACACACACAATGAACAAAGCACAAACATTACACCTGCCGCTCAACGTGCCCGCTGCTCAAAAATTTAGTCATTCTCATTCATTTTTCTGGTTTCTAATCTGGTCTAATCGCATTCCTTTAATGCAGTTTGTTTAGTTATTGATCTCGGGTGTTATATTCCGGTTCGGACCAGAAGAATTAGTTCAGCTGAAACAAGAAAAGACTAGCTTTATAGACCTGTGGTGAAACTATTGATGCATCAATTGCTGCAACAGCGTACGTGTCAAGTCAAAATTTCAAGCTGAGCAACTTTGTTTAGTTCAAAATTTCAAACCAAGTAACTTTGTATTTCATTTGAAAATCACTAAGAGCTCTCCAAGAGCAGTTATTAGAACTTTCCTTGTAGGAGAAAACAGAAACATCCCCCAGGTGTACCACAAATAAACCTATCAGATTAGCCGCAGGTAAAAAAATCACAGGAATCCAAAGTTTCAGAAACTATTTCATCTATCGCTTCTTCTGGTCTTGGTCCACCTAGTAAACTTTATGCTAACACCAAACGGCACTTCAGTTGAAGGATATCCCAACAGACAACGAATAATTCACCACATACAGCTGTGATTTCTGTTCTGGGCATGGTAAGCAGGTGTTGAATATGGTCACTGATATTACACATCTATCATATATGGTGTTCTTCAAGGTCACTTCTCGTCACAAACACCCTTCATTTTTAGTACGCATGGTTTTTGTTGAGGGGGCCATATTCTTTTCACGAACAACCTTTCTTTTTTCACCTATATTTCGATTTCCTATTGTCTGTTCATTCTTCTTCTTCTTCTTCTTCTGCATTTTTTCATCTTCTTCACATTCAACAAGCTTCTTTCCTTCCCTATTTACTAGTGTTCTAAATAGTTGCCTAAATACTCTCCCCGCATGTTGATAATTATACCCTTCACCGGTACTCCCTCCCTCTCTCTCTCTCTCTCTCTCTTTCTCTCGCTCTCTCGTATGGGTATGTCATGTATACTTAAGAGTCACCTTAACCCCTTCAGCTTCTTGCTATACAGACAATTTATTCATATTCGGGAACCTTTCAGCAGGAGGGGTTAGATATAGCCTTCGTTTCCTACTGGAACAAGATGAATATCTAACCTGAGTTAGTTATCCTGGTATTCAGGTAGTAATCAAGAATAGCAAGAACACTGTTTATGAATGAATAGAGAAACCTGTACTGTACACATGAAAAATCATCTGATGAATTACCAATATGCTGGGAATCGAACCAGGGACTCTCAGGTGAGAGCCAGGCAGCATACCACTACACCACGACCAGGTAAAAGTCAATTTCCGTTGTCACAATCTTGTAACCAACGTCCCTCCTCCCCCACTGTGGGCATCAAGAGGATGAGTTAACCCCCTGGCACTCGGGCAAGTCGAGCTGAAGGGATAAAGATGAAGACCTGTGTGACTGAGGAGTGTGTGAAGGACTGATACACAAGGTTGAGGCAGGTATAATCTTTTGGATGTATGTTCGACGTTTGTGGGTAGTGATCTACGGGAAGAATCATTTTCACAATAAAAATGGAAGAAAAAACAAAACAAAGCATTATTCTTTCAGATTAACCATTGGTTCTCAAACTTTTTTTGCCCGCGACACATCAAACAATGTTGGCAAGACTCTCGACCCAGTCCTCCCGCGAATCTCAGTCTTCTCCTGGCTCCCTCCCTCCCTCCCCTTCGACACAGAGTATAGACCTACTGCCTCGGATCGTAGCTATAAAATGATATATGACTCTGTTCTCTCACACAAGTTCACAAGTAGATTTACCAAGAATAACCTATCTTCATTAGTGAGGTGAACGGGCTTGGTTTTTGGAACATAACTCCAACCTTGGTTTAATGCTGGAGACAGCAAACTCTTAGATCATCTTTTACCTCAAGCCGTTATCTGTATTTGGTTTTAGCATATGTCAATGCAGAAAATTTTGTTTCACAAAGACAGGTCGATCCGAAAGCAATCAGTGGCCTTGGATATTCTTGGATATTTATTTGAGAAAAAAATTCACATTTCGACCAGTGTTCTTGTTGCAAGCTTTGTCTGTACCGCTGAACAGCTCCGACAGTGCTTTCTTTAGGTCCATTGATCCACAGCAGCAATGAACGATTGTAGTATCTAGCCATATTTTTCTGGAGTTGTTTCTTTTGGGAAGTACCTCTTGAAGTTGTTCCGTAGTTCATGGAGGTGACAGCAGATAATTTCGTTGATTTTATCCAGACTCTCTCCATTCCCTTCCATTTTTTTTTTTTTTTTTTCACCTCGGGAAACATTACCACACCATCCCCACTTCTCACACTGCGCATCGTTCCAACTGCCTTCTGAGTGCATCGAGCTTCTCAGACAGATGTGATGCCTGTGTTTAGTCGTCGTGATAAGTTCAGCATACATCTTTATTATTATTATTATTTTTTTTTACTGAAGTATTTAAGACCAACAAGCAAGATCTGATGGCCAGTCACAGTTAGATAGTTGGCTAGTAGGGATCCAAAATCGATCAGGAATATGCACACCTCGCCTCGCATCTCATGAGTACAGGTGGGTGAGAACTTTCCTCAGGGAAAGTCACCAGGATTGTATATGGAAAAGTAGGGCTTAATAATCAGAACCATACAGAGTGTTACGAACAGCCTGGTATTCATGAATTGCAATTTGATTTTGTTTACCATTCTGCTCGCAGTTTAAAGGAAGCTGTCATGTTAAGATTAAAGGAAGCTGTCATGTTTATCAGTGGTGATCTATGCCCACAGGTCCTGAGGTGAGAGTTATGGTAAGGACGGGGGGGGAAGAGGAAAAGATCTTGGTCCTGGGCAAAGAACACATACCTTTTTCCTCAGTTGTCTCTTTGGATTCTAACACACGAAACACTGAAAATATGTAACTTCATACTATTCTATTTCATTTGTTTATAAGTAAATAGCACAATTCGACATTTGTAACATAATTTCTCTATTTTCTTCAAAATTTACCTTAAACTTCTACAGTAAGCATGCACCAGATGCTAAGAAAGCTGTAAATGTAGGCTTTGCAACTATTGTACAGTACTCGTATTGTTATATGACGTTTCTAAAATACAAATAATTGTTCAAACAATAATTTTCCAGCACAATAATTATCGCATTTTTTATTCAACCTCATATTCCAAACGCCTTACACAGCTGCAACCTCTCGTGAAACACTGAGTACAAAACGTAACTTTGATCACATAAATACTTTTACTTTTTATTAGACTACGTATATTTTGTTATAAGAAAAAAACTAACGCTATAAAAGACATATTTTTCTTCTTATATATTTTTTTCTTTCAAGAAATTACCTCGTGACCCTTTAAACTTATCTCGCGACCCGTCGGGGGTTCGTAACTGCATCCTGCGAACCGCGAGATTAACCTAGCTCGTAAACTACGGCATTTGGTTTTCTTGTATACTCTGTGGTTCAGAAATGACAAGATTGTTTAGATGTGTGCCTGGACTAATCTTCAGAGTATCTTTCTTCTAACCGCATACTCTAGACTCGACTCTGATTTACCATGGAAAAATATATGTATGATAGAAGCTAATGGCAGCAGTAAAAAATCTATCTCATTCCTTTCAAAGTGTAGGATCCCAGGGTCTAGAATGTTAACAAGTCTACATCCCTAGTGGCAGTATATTCCAGTCGCAGAGCCCGCAGCCACATCTGGAAGTTTGAGCTTTTGTTCGCAAAACAAGGTTGTTGCTGGTGATTTCTAATCACAACGCCACCAGACTTGTTAGTAGATTCTGAAGGAAATTCTTTCCAACTGAAAGCCGTAAAGTGTACAAAACATAATGTTGCAAGGTTTTTATTCCTATATCACACACACACACACACACACACACACACACACACACACACACACACACACACACACACACACACACACACACACAAATAGCTATCTAAATATTATCCCGTGAACAATAGGGTAATAAAGGGTAGCCTCCTTAATGGTAATTTCGCCAGAACGGTGTAAATCATAATTCAGTTTCAGTCTAGGGTTTCTTGTCTTATGATTTTTTTTTTTTTTCACAACAGAGAGTTTTTAGCATGATTAGATGAAACTGCATATTCTCAAATTTGCATATGGCAACCCTTGGACTAATATCTACAAATGTATACTGAGGGCAAGTATTTCAAAATTAGAATTTCAGTGGAAACTGCGTTGATAATGCATTCTATGCCACAGGGGTGAGATCAATAAGGAAAGTAGTCAAAAAAAAAAAAAAAAAAATGGTGCCACCACACAGTCTATCTCAAATCACTCGCCACCTATTCACACCATTTATGGCGTGGTAAATTAATTTTTATCATGAAATTTATACAGTTTCTAGCCTAAGTGATGTAAGTCACAGTTGTCCGCTGGGCATCAAGTGATGCAAGCCACATCCCTTGGGTTAAGAATTGAAATGTGAGACGGCTGGGTGTGTGGTGGACTGGTTTATGAGCGAGCCAAGTATAATTTTCTGATTGTAAACTGAAATGTTGCAAGTTGTGTTCTAGAGTAAGTTGAGATTAGGCAAAAAACAAGGCACATATACTTACGATTAACCTTAAGGGTGAAGACATGGGTGACCGGAGGGTGTGTGGTGAGTTGACATTCGTACTGGCCAGCATCGCTGAGCTGTACATCCTTCACCCATAACTGCCACGCCTGAGTAGAGCATATTACTGAGCAAGATGGAGGACACCGTATAAATTAATGAGTTTGAATCTGAGGCATATAATTAATATTATTACTACAACAAAGCAAATTAATCAGAAGATGAAATATCTCTTGAAAACAAAGGATTGGTTAGTGCAATATCTAACCCTTTCAGTTCAGTTTGCCTATACTAAACTGATGGAAATATTCTAGGTATACCCAAATCGGAGAGAAATGCAATAGGACTGAACTCATAAGGGTTATATTTTGTTTGGTTTCGAAAATGTGTAAACACCTCTTCCTTACAGATTTTATTTGCACACTACGAGTATATCTAAATATTATTCTACATGATAATAATTCAAATTCTTCTCTCTCTCTCTCTCTCTCTCTTTACATAATTTTCGCAATAACTACATATATTTTTACTTGTGCAATCTTATCGTTAGAAACAGTAATTGTAACACTTAAAATATATATTTTAAATACATTGTTACTAATGAATGCACACGGGCAGCCAATCAGCTGCCAGCTTTCAAAAGCTTAAGGCTCTTCTCTTCACAAATGAGATCGAATAGGCTATAATAGTGTTAATGTGTGTGTGTGTGTGTGTGTGTGTGTGTGTGTGTGTGTGTGTGTGCGTGCGCCACTAACCTTGTTGTGTGGTGAGTGTGTGGCAGTAAAGCGGTCCTCAGAGGCATATACCTGCTGCCCCACTGTCAGCAGGTGGTCGTCCTCTCGCCTCAGCCACGTTACCTGTGAGACAGAGAAGGACAGAGTGAAGCTTGAGAGAGAGAGAGGACAGAGTGAAGCTTGAGAGAGAGAGAGAGAGAGAGAGAGAGAGAGAGAGAGAGAGAGAGAGAGAGAGAGAAGGATGAATATCTGAAGATAAGGGTTGAAAAGTGCAGAAGGACAGTCGCTGGAATTACATCAGATGTACATTACATCCAAAGGCCGTATTTAAAGTCCTTGCTTAATAGCAATATCATCGTCATCTCCCCAGCAAATTTTTTGTCGCCTAAGTATGACGTGATGTGGTGAGGTTGTGACCCCTGAGTGACACGATCAAATAATGTTGTCTCCCACAAGAGCCGTAAATGATTAAGACCGACTGAACCTTTAGCAAACTTATCATAAAAATATCATTATGTTAGTGTAATCCATACATCACGGAATAGCAATATCATCGGTCCGACCCAAATGAGATGAAAGTTGTTATTCTGTTGATACAAAGGCGTACTGGTCGAAAATTTTCACCACTCAGTGAACTTGATCACTGAGTGATTGTTCTCAAACTTGAATCCCTTAGTTCTTGCCCGACCCTAAATCCTTCCTTCAAGTTTGGTTAAACAGCTCAAAACTGTTTGAGTTGTTGTCCTGTGTCCTTGGCATTTAACCTTTCATTGTGAACTTAGCATTTGATTATTTTAAAAATTTAACCTCTTTATTCTTTATGCAGAGTCCTTCAACATAGCTTGATCTAAATCGGATAAAAGCTTTAAAATGAACATTTGAAGTTGACCATTGATATGTTGATGTCGCCAACAATAGGTCAATTCCATGCGAGATGGTCAGCCCATCCCCAAGATTGATCCAAAATCAAACCTATACTCTTTAAGTTAAGCCGTTCATTGACTCATGGGTCAAACTTTGGCCTTCCCCTGTGAATTTGCTCTCTCCCTGATTATTGACGAAATAAAATCTCTACAAGATTCCTGTACCTTCAAACCTCCCCAGCATTCTTTTAAACTGGAGAAAAACTTTTAACTCACGCACTTGCCCATACGGGAGTTTGTCCAAGATCAGTGATATCCACACCGTCATATCTCGGGAGTTAGACAACCTAGAACATTCAATTATAAGCCATCTTATTCATCAATCCTTCTTCTCGGTGATGCAAGTGTCCTAAGGTCTCTAGGTAAAGGATTGTGGAGTACAGAGGCAAGAAAACAATGAAACTTTTATCCCAACTGCTAGGTTATATTCGAGGGTATGAAAGGGCCATGGCCACGGCTCTGTCCCTCATCAGAGCTAGCCAGTTGCATTCAGTTTCACTGTTTACAGCACTCAGTATCACCATATGTTTGTGTGGCTGGCTGATTAGCATGTGGGCAGCTTGTGAGGAGTTGAGAAGGAGTGGCTAGCTGGCACACGGAGGAGACGAATCGGACACCGTGGAATCACACACACACACACACACACACACACACACACACACACACACACACACACACACACACACACACACACACACACACACACACACACACACACACACACACACGTGAGCAAAATACACCTAACCGTCTCCATGTCTTGGAGGTGACTGGCTCCCTGGCTGAGAGCATCTTTCTGAGTTGCCTGAGTCATCATACATGATAAACATAGGCACGAGCTTTAAAAAGGGCATGAATGCCAACGCGAGTGCACGAGTCAGCCAGAATGCTCAAAATCTCTCTGACCGAGCATGTATACTGATCACCCCAGCCATAGGGCTTTTATTTTAATAGATCAGATTTTGACCTAACTCTGTGATATTGACTTGTGACTTGTTCTAAAATGTGATTTAAATATTCTGACACACACACACACACACACACGCACACACACACACACACACACACACACACACACACACACACACACACACACACACACACACACACACACACACACACACACACACACACACACACACACACACACACACACACATGTATGTGCGCACATCAGTCAAAACATACCACTTTTTCTTACTTTGCGAGTGTGGGTGCATAAACAGAGAAGAAAAAATTGAGGGGAGATAGAGTAGTAGAATATGACAGAGCAGAGAATAAGAGCCAGATGAGAAGTTTTTGAAACTGTATCACCGTCAGAGTGCAAGAAGGGCCAGTGTAAAAAATATACTCTCTCTCTCTCTCTCTCTCTCTCTCTCTCTCTCTCTCTCTCTCTATATATATATATATATATATATATATATATATATATATATATATATAGGAGCGGAAAGGAATGTATTAATCTCCTTTCTGAATTAATGTTTTCACTGTAAGTTTATAAAAAGAATGCAGCTGAAACCCACCCCAGTAAATAGAGGGACAGAATCTTTCACCACTGAAACGTAAGCCACTTTGGATGGTGTTTCATGAGCCAGACACAGAATCAGCATATTTAAACACTGGTCCTTCTTGCATTCAACCAGATAATTATGTCCCAGATATTAAGCTATCAACAATAACAGGGAAATCAGAAAAGGCGAAAGGAAAACGATGAGACAAAAAAAAAAAAAAACTAAGAAATGGGGTCGAGAGAGATATGTTTTCTATATTTCTCTGTAACTTCTTTATTTCATGTATGCAGTCTGCAATAAAAGAACAGTCTCTATGTAACTGTCAAAGTAGAAATGCCAATTAAAAATTGGATAAACTGAAAAAGGAACAAGCCGGAAGGTGACGATGGCCAGCTCTAAGCGGACCAAGCTTTGTCAGCGACCGGAAATGAGTTTCGACACAAAAAGTCATTTATGTATGGAGGTTCTCCAGTGTAACATTCCACCAAAGAATCATGGCCCAGACCTAATAATATTCGGAGCCTTAGCATTTCACGCAAGCAAGGTCGTAATTTTAGCCTCCATATTTTCTGCATTTGATGTCCTTTGACTCCTGACCTTGCAGATATAGGTCATTCATGTACGAATCACACTTGCAGTACTCAGTAATGCCTATATGCATGCAAAGTTTCATTTGAGTTCATCCACTCACTCTGGAGCTAGGGAACTTGAAATTCACAGAAGGGCCCACCAGAGTTACAACTTCTAGGTGGCGCTGCCAGTGACTGGAAGTGAGTTTCGACACTAATTGCCATTTTTGTATGGAGGTACTCCAGCGCAACATTCCACCCAAGAACCATGGCCCTGGCTTATTAATCTTCGGAACACTAGCATTTCGCGCGAGCACAGTCGTGATTTTAGCAATTTTCACCGATTTAGCATTTGATGATCTTAGATCCCTGACCTGGCCGATGTAACACAGAAGTGTACGATAGGAATTTGTAGTACTAGTCAACTGCAAGCATGCAGAATTTCAATCGGTTTCATTGAGCCACTGGGTAACTAGAGGGGCGTTTTTTAAACCAGCACTGGTTGCAAGGAGTGCTGAGGCCAGTAGTCACAGGGTTGCCACTCGAAAACTAGAGAAGAGAAGGGAAAAATGGATGGCACACTTCCGATAGGGAATGACCTCAAGATTACGCCTAAAGAAGTTAGAGCTTTCTACGCCCATCAGTAATGCTTATACAGCTCAAGATGTGAAAAGTACGAAAAAAGCGGGTTTTCAGCCGTTGCTAGGCAAGGAGTAGTTGGCTGGCAACCAAAACCATGCGGACACAACTAGGTCATAGGCTGGTCATTGTATCCAAGTTTGGTCGGAATCGGTTAAATTTGAAGGGTAGAAGCCACAGTTAAGCAAGAAAGAGAAAAAGAATACAAGAATACAAGAAAGAAAGAAAGAAAGAATACACGACTAACAATAAGGGCAACATGGAGCAGGCCAATGAGAGAAAACTGTTTGAGGTGCAAGAGTATTTACCTATTGTTATTATTATTATTATTATTATTATTATTATTATTATTACTATTATATTCATGTGAGTGGGGTGGAGGGTATGTGGATGGTTCTCTCACCAGCCCCATCCGCGTCATATAAAACATCTTCTCCAATACTTTCACGCCAGACCTGAATGAAACAGCAAACCTCCCCTGACTAAGACCATATTCAGTGTGGACGGTGGGTATCAGCGCCAAATTGCTGATATGTGAAAGTGTCGGCATCTATTGCGTGTAGGAGTACTGGCATCACGCAAAAAATTCTACTCTACACTGCCACGTAGGAAAGTATAAGAGAAATATAGTGTAGATACAATAACTGATTTTTTTCCCTTTTCACTGACTTATTATATGCAGGTGTTAACCACCGATACATTGTTCTTCACTGAGATGAGAGTATTATAGGTGAGCTGAAAAAAAAAAAAAAATGTAACTAGGAAGGCGAGCTTCAGATGCATACTTTTCTGCACACACGCGGGGAAAAAAAAAAAAAAAAACTCAGCGAAAGGGATGAAAGATTTATTCCTTCCAATTATACCTGAACACAAAAGTAAATCAAATTCAAGATTCAATAATTTCGGCAGCATATTTTTGGAAGAAAAAAGAAAGGTTATTGACAGGAGGAAAGACCGACTGAAAATGTTTTCGGAGTTGACTAGTTGCTTGCATAAAAGATCGAGAACAGTGATTGGCTTTTGCATTACGGAGGTAGACGTGAAAAGAGTGAGAGTATGTTGCTATACGTGATTTGCGTGCGACAGTAACTGGGAAACACAAACAGAAGACTTTTAAACGAGAGTTGCTACAGGACAAAGAGAGAGAGAGAGAGAGAGAGAGAGAGAGAGAATGTTAGCGTAGGAGCAAAAAAAGCATTAAGTGAGATGATGTTAATTATAATACTAACTTACAGCCGTGAAGTGCAGATTGTGTTTGAGGAACATTAAGTACTGTAAGCTAAGAATGTGAGTTGTTTAAACAGGTCTAAGAAGTGTTTGTGAAGTGACGTACAGGGATATGGGAGGGGGGGGAAATTTGATTCGTGAAGAATATGGTGTATAAGCTGACGTTCAGAGAAATTTAAAAAGTAAAACCTTGTTGTGGTTTGGGCGTCTAGATAAAGTGGGAGGCCAGAGACTAACCGTGGGAAAGCATGGGGGAAGAGGTGGGAAGAACAAACATGGTGGATGAGTTGACGATCACCCAAGAGCTTGACTTACTGCATTTTTTACAACAATGGATCACAAGTTCAAATAGAATGGTGAAAGGATTCTTTTTTTTTTTTTTATATAGTGTAAACCAAACTTTGTGGAAGAGTAAATGTAAAATAACAAGCATGAATAGATTCGAGTTTGAGAACGGTTCGTTAGAGTACAACTTCACAGGGAAATGTCAAAGGTCAAAGGACAGAGTTAATTCCAGTTTTTATCAGATATGCACCAGAGTTAGTGAAAGGTTTAAGAGTTAAGCCCCCTCCTAGCAGAGATAAACAACAAAATCAACAACAACAGGCAACAAATAAAATAGTGAGGCCACTGCCACCATCTGCGATAGTGAAATCCACCCTCGCTAGCATGATGGAGCAATGCAATATTATCTTGTTTTATTTATTTTTCCTTAATGTCATCAGAATCTTTAATTCTAGCACCAAAAACGATTATTATAACGTAAACCACTTGAAATATTTAGAAGATTGCTGGGTCTATATGGGCTCAAAAACAACAATTTTCTTCAAGCATGGCAGGAGGGCACCTTTTTTGTTTTGTTACTGTTGCCTGATTCTGTATAATCATCTGACTATATTTCATGTTGGTATATAATGCTTAGATATAGTTATCTGAATGCAGCAAGACTTTGAATAAATCCTTTTTTTTTTTTTTTTTTTTTTTTGAGAGAGAGAGAAAGAGAATGAACAAAATAACTGCACAGCACAGCAAAACTATGGTCAACTCTACGTGTGCCATCTTACTCACTGGAATTTATGCACAAGAAAAAAAAAAGACTTCAAAAGGGACTCAGAAAAAATAAATTCTATGAAGGGCTTTGATAAAGGAAAAAAAAATGAAAACTACAAAAAAGCCGATCTTAAATCTCCTTGAAGATTACCTAAAAATATTACGAAACTTAATTATAAATAACACAACGCGACCTAAAAATGACCCAATGTCGGAGAAAAGTCAATGTTTCGTACATAATTAATAAGCGACCTTAAACTCAACAACGACAATCACAGTGATTCTTAAATAAAATGCATTAAAGTTTAATACACAGAACACACAACTAACTTCCCTGACTGCACTTTTACAATCTTCCGTGATCGTAACTTTATTTACCTGTTGCCAGAAGCCTTAATTCCGTAAGGGGTGGCCACAAACAAATTGCCTCCATGCCACCCTGTTCCCCACCATTTCATTGCCTTGCTCCCAGCTCACACACACCCTCTCTCATACACCTCTCTCATATACCTCTACAGCAGACTGTAGCACCAGTCGTGCAGGGCAGTACTCCGAACGTGGATGGAAGCCTGACGACAGGAAGAGCTGGAGCTCCCTTTTCATCGGCCCTCGGGACTAGTTCCAGACCATCCCCTTTTGCTGAACTTCTTCAGTGTTTCAGTAACAGAGAAAGTAGGCCAGCATGCTCTCCAATACAAGTTTTTCTACCTGTCAACACCAAACTACATGCACACTACACATTACACTTTTACAAAATTTTAGAAAAAAGGCATCTAATAACGTAGCCTTGGAATCCCCGGGGAGGGGGGGGGGCATAAATGCTCCCACCATCCGCCCCTCTCCCGGGGACGACTCAGCTAGGTGCCTAGAACCACTGTCTGACTCCCTTCTTCATTCCTGCAACATTCCCGGCCTTTCCTCTAACTTTCTCCCTGTTGAGCACCACCTCTCCTCCTCTAAACCTCATCTTCTCTTAACTAAGACTCAGAGTTTGAGGTAACTGATAGCAAACCCTTTTCTGTATCCTCCTACTTTATACTCATTTCAAAGTCAGAAGTGGTTGTTGTGTATATGTATTCAACGACTAATCTTGCTCTCGTGTTCCTGAACTTGATTCTTCCGAATTCCCTATGCTCTGGCTTCGGTTTTGTTGTCATTTTCTAAATAGAACTGTGCCGTTTATTTATCCCCTACTTCTACTGACTATGAAAAATTCTTCGACTATCTTATTTCTATGATGGAACACATCCTGTCCGTTTCTCTTTTCTCTGAAATCTCCATTCTAGGAGATTTCAATGTTCACCACCACCTTTGGCTCTCCTCTCCTTTCACTGATCCACCTGATGAACAAGCCTACATCTTTTCTCTCCTGATGATATATAGCAGCTTGCACAGCACCCTACCCTTATCCCTGACTGCCTTGGAGAGAGTTTCAACATCCTTGATCTCTTCCTTACAACTAATCCTTCTGTTTACACTGTTAATAGCCTATTTCCCCTTCGCTGGGCTCCTCCAATCACAACCTTATTACCTCAACCTGTCCTATCGCTCCATTATGGCATGTGGAACCTCCAAAGAAACGTCAGTTGTCGCACTTTGGAGCCGCTGATTGGAAAGCCCTCAGGCAGTACTACTTTGATTTTCCCTGGAACGATTCTTGCTTCCATGGCCGGGAGCCATCTGAGTGTGCCTCGCGCATTCTGGAGGTTATTCTCTCTAGCATGGAAACATATATTCCTTTCTCATACAATTTGACTAATGCAAGAAAGCCTTGGTTTAATCACGCTTGTTCTAATGCTGTCCACAACAAGGAGAAGGCCTATAAAAGGTACAGGAGCCAACCCACCCCTGAATCACATCGTTTTTTTTTGTTTCTGCACAGAATCGTGTTAAGTCTTTTCTTTGCTCTGCTAAAAATAATTTCATCCGTACTAAATGCTCTGAACTCTCCAACTCGAATTCTTCCCGCTCCTTCTGGCACCTTGCCAAAAACCTTTTTAACAACTTTACCTCATCATCCATCCATCCTCTTATCTACTCTGATGGCTCTGTAGCTATTTCTTCTACTGATAAAGCAGATCTCTTCGCTCAGACTTTCTTCTCCAATTCCACCTTAGACGATTCTAGTACTATTCCCCATCACTTCCTCCCCTCTGACTTCCTTATGGCTGACATTGAAATTTCTTCAGCGGATGTATTTTATGCTATCACTGGCCTCATTACTAGCAAGGCATATGGGCCTGATGGGGTTCCTCCTGTTGTCCTCGAGAATTATGCTTCTGTGCTTACATCCTGCCTAGGTAAACTCTTTCGCCTTTGTATATCAACTTGTACCTTTTCTTCTTGCTGGAAGTTTGCTCTCATTCAGCCAGTCCCAAAGAAGGGAAGAAGGGTGACCATTCCCAACCCTCTAACTATCGCCCAATTGCTTTAACATCCTGTGTCTCAAAAGTTTTCGAGTTCATTATTAACAGAAAAATATAAAAGCTTCTTTCCTATCACAACCTTCTTTGTGATCATCAGTATGGGTTCCGTCAGGGACGCTCCACTGCCGATCTTCTCACATCCCTCTTAGACTCCTAGTAATCCTCCTTGCGGGACTTTGGCAAAAGCTTTGGCATTGCTCTTGAGATCTCAAAGGCTTTTGATCAAATCTAGGATAAATCTCTGATTTCCAAACTGTCCACTTACGGTTTCTTTCCTTCTCTCCGTGCCTTCATCTATAGTTTCCTTTCTGGTCGTTCTATAGCTGCTGTTGTAGACGGCCATCGTTCTTCTACTACATCTATCAACAGTGGTGTTCGTCATGGCTCTGTCCTATCACCAGTTCTCTTCCTTTTATGCATCAATGTCTTTCTAAGCTGTATATGTAACCGTAGTCACTCATACACTGATGACTCCATCCTTAATCTTTCCATTCAGTTCCTGCAATGTCCATCTCAGTAATTACATCAACAAACAAGGGATGAGGCTATGGCACACCTAATGTCTGACTTGGCTTGTATCTCTGACTGGAGTAAAAATAATCTTGTTGTTTTTTCTGTATCAAAGACTCAGTTCTTACATTTATGAACCCGACAAAATCTTCCACAGGAGTACCCACGAATGTGTAATAACAAGCTTAATCTTGCTTCATCCTTGAACATGCTTGGGGTTTCATTCTCTCGGGATTTGTCTTGGAAAGATCATATTGCATCTCTTGTAAAATCTTCTTCTAAGATTTTAGGTGTGCTAAGCCAACTCCGTATGTTCTTTACCCCTGCACAGTAATTGACTTTATACACTGGTTTTATTCGCCCCTGTGTAGAGTACAACTCTTATGTGTGGGGAGGCTCCCCACATACAGCTCTTCTCAATAGGGTGGAGTCAAAGGCTTTTCGTCTCATTAACTCTCCTCCTCTTACTGGCACCCTTCAATCTCTGTCTCTTCGCCGCATTGTTGCATCTTTATCCCTTTTCTATCGCTACTTCAGTGGTCACCGCTCGTCTGAACTGTCTGCTTGCATCCCTCCACCTCTACGATGGGCGCATAGCACTCGTCTAGCAACAAACTCTTATCCCCTTTCTGTCCAACTCTCTAATACAAGAATTAGCCGTTCCGCCCACTCCTTCATTTGTGCAACAGGTCAACCCCGGAACTATGTCCCTCTGTTTGTATATCCTGCTTCCTATGATCTCCAGTCTTTCAGACGCAGTGTGTCCAGGCATCTCAAAATGAATGGATCTTGAATTTTGCTCTCTTTTGTATTGTTTTTTGTTGTTGTTTTTTTGATGGAAGGTTTGTCGCCTTTTAGCCTTTGGTTCCTTCTTTCTTGCATAAAAAAAAAAATTTATCCTTGGCATCCCTCTCCCTCTCACCCCCTCAACCTCACTCACATACACTCTCCTCGTCAGTCTCTCACTCCATCGTCTCGACACGGCCAAACCACCTCAGTGTGTTTCTCCTAACGCTTCCTATCACATCCACATCCACACCATAATGCTTCTTCATTTCCTTATCTGTCGGTCCGACTCTCCATGCGCCTCCGCGTGCTCCTCTAAAAATATCTCATTTCCACTGCTATGACTCTTGACTTGTGTCCCTCCAACACGGTCTAAGCTTCACTTCCCTATGTTAGAGTTGGTATCACAAGACTGTCATGCAGTAACTTTTTCACTTCCATAGTCATTTCCCTGTTTCTATTGACTACTTACAAAGAACCATCAACCTTTCTTCCTCGTTGTACCCTTTCAAGCACTTCAACCCCTAATCTTCCATTCTTACCCATCACATTACCCAAGTACTTGAACGCACTCACATTTCCATTTTCTTCTCATTCTGCATCACTGCACATTCAGTGACTTCATGTCACTCAGAGACCATAACTTTACTCTTCCCTACATTCACATTTAGATTCCGTTTCTTACACACTCTTCGAAACTCATTCACCAAGCCTTGCAGCTCCTCTTCATCTTCACTTAAAAACACAGTATCATCTGCAAACAACAGTACAGGGAGATTTCAAACGCTCGCCTCTCTCATTAGGACCGCCCCTAAACCCACTGCCCTACCTTGTATCTCTTTTACAACCCCATCCATGTACAGATCGAACAACCATGGAGACGTGACACATCCCTATCAATCCAGCCTTCAAATAAAAAAATTCACTCAGTTCACTGTCCACACACATCGCAGTCTTAGTATCCTCATACAACTTCTTCACGGCATTCATCAACTTCCTATTTACTCCATATATTTTTAATATATTCCACAATCCTTGTCTATCCACCCTGTCATATGCTTTCTCCAAATCCATGAAGGCCGCATACAACTTTCTCTTTTCTAGAAACTTCTCCACTAAAGATCTAAGAATGAATATCTGATCTACACAACCTCTTTCCTTCCTAAAACCTCACAGTTCTTCTCCAACTAATTCCTCTGTTATTTCCCGAACTCTGTGAATAAGTGTCCTACCATATACTTTTCCTATTACACTAAGAAGACAAATGCTCCTATGATTACCACACAATTCTTTTTCCCCTTTTCCTTTGAACACGGTAATAATTATACCTGACTTCCAATCCTCCGGGACTTTACATCCCTCCCAGGCCAATCTGCACATCTTCCACAACCATTCTACTACTATCTCTCCCTCATGCTTCAGCATTCACTAAACACCCCATCAATTCCTTGGGCTTTCCCCATTTTGACTTTCTTCATTGCTTCCACAACTTCCTTCCTACTGATTTCTTCCTCTCCTCTCACATCCCTCCTTCTCCTAGCCATTTCCCAGCCACTTACAGTATAGTCGCATTACTTTCATTCTCTATGTTCAATAATTCATTGAAGTGTTCTCTCCATCTGCTCACTTTTTCTCCCTTCTCCACTGGTAATCTACCATTTTAATCTTTCACTCCCTGACTAACTTCACTGCCACCCTGTCTAACTCTCGTTACCTCTTTCCAGAACATTTTCTCACATTCCCTCCACTTTACACACAAATTCCTTCCAAATTTCTTATCCACTCTCTTCTTACTGTCTCTCACTAATCTTTTCACCTCTCTCTTCCTCTCTACATATAACTCTCCCATCTCACAACTTCTTCCACGCCTCCGTTTCTCATCCACTTGTTTTTTTGTTTATTTGTTTGTTTCTGCCATTTATGTGTATGGACACTTACAAGCTATGTCACAGCCTATTGCTAGTTTTTGCATGCTACACTTAATTCAGACTGGCCATGTAAGTGTAAATATTATGAAGTTGAGCAATGAATTACACTTTTTTTCTTGTTATTTATTCCTTTATTTTTCTGTCACTATATATTGTTACATACAAATTGTTTCACAGCGTATTGCTGTTTTTCTTGTGCTAGTCTTGTCGTACGCTGGCCACGTAAGCACAAATGTTACGAAATCAGTTTACGAAATTTGGCTGGTCTCTAGGCACTTATTTAAATATATTGTCCATCAATGGTTATGGTCACTGAGTAGCTATGCCACTGTAATTTATGTACTTTTCTTACATCTTCAACTGAGTCGAGTTTGTAGCACACATCATTTTCACTTTGCTTACGAACTATGGGTTTGTAGTGCAGCGAACTTAAGAGGCCAGTGTTTGTTTATGACACCTCAGCTGATCTTGTGTACTGTACACCTAAAGGCTGACCATAGGAAGAGCAACTCACTGGGCAACGCTCTTCCTGTACTGTGCTAGTGCTGCTGGAGCCTGTGGCAGTGTGGGGTGGGGACATAACACTGGTGTCAGGAGTGGGATTATTCAGGGCTGCAGTGGGGCTAACCTTCGACATGGAAGCAGGATGTATGCAGACAAGGTCTCGAGCTAGGCAGGAGGAGGAAATTTCCCCGTTGACAATTGTTAAGCTAATACAGACACAAACTAAAAAACTCAAAGAACAACTACAGGACTGAGTGATGGACGGAAAGAACTCAAAGAACTAGTACGGGCACAAAGTGTACAACTGAAGCCACAGAGTGAACAACTATAGGCACAACTTGAAGAACAAAAACAACGATATGATCAACTTCAACAGGCATCAGAGGGGCAACAGAGGGAATTACAACTGACGATCCAAGGACAGCTAGATGCCTTCATGGGGGAAATGAAGGAAGAACAGCAACAGCTTAAGGGGGAAGTAGGTGCCAAGTTTGAGGAACAGAAGTATGAGATGGCAGTGCAGCTTGCTACTGGCCTCAAGGGATCTGCAGTGGAGATTCTGGGCCAGATGTCAGTAGAGGAGAGGATGCAGATGGAGGATGCAGATTTACAACCAGTGTTAGAGTGGCTGCAGTGGAGTACAGTGCAACCATCTTGGGAAGAAGTTTTCAGGTTAAGCCCTGCGACCAAGAGCTACTGGAGTCAATGGGACCTTCTTCGTTTGAACAACGGACTACTGGAGCATCAGTGGGAGACACCCGATGGCCTCAGGAAGTATGGGCAACTGGTGGTTCCAAAGAAAATGAGGTCTAAGATCTTGGATGAGTCTCATAACCAGATCACCAGTGGGCAACAGGGAGTGAAGAGAACTTTAAGCCAGCTGTGACAGAGTTTCTACTGGAGTAGCATGTGTCAGGATGTTGAAGAATGGCATCAGGCCTGTGATGGGTGTTGTGCCAAGAGGGGACCCAGGAATCGTCGTTGCTCCTCTCTTCAGCTGTACCAAGTGGGTGCCCCAGTGGAAAGAGTTGCGGTGGACATTGCTGGACCTCTGCCACTCACTGAAGAGGGAACCGGTATATGTGTGTTGCCATGACTACTTCACAAAGTGGCCAGAATCCTATGCCATCCCCGATCAAGAGGCTGCAACTGTTGCTTGGGTGTTGATTGACCAGTTTTTCTGTCGTTTTGGGATACCACATGAGCAACATTCAGACCAGAGTAGAAACTTCGAGTCTGCCATGTTCCGTAAATGCTGCAAGTCATTGGGGATCGAGAAGACCAGGACGACCCCACTAAGGCCACAGTCATATGGGATGGTGGAGAAATTCAACTGGACCCTGGGACAAGAACTGGCCGGGTACTGTGTAGATGGGGAAACAGACTGGGACCAGAAGTTACCTGCGCTGTTGATGGCATATTGGGCTGCATCCCATGAGTCTACTGGCTACACACCTGCAAAACTTATGTTGGGCCACGAGTTATGCTTACCTGTTGACTTATTAATGGGAAGACCACCTCGTGAAGCACTGCCTACAGACACCACCAGCTGTGCGAAAGCACCTTCAGGAAAGGCTGGATGAGGTACATCATCAAGTGCGAGGAGCCCTTAAGTTTTCAGGAAAGGTGACGAAGTGCAAGTATGATGCCAAGGCAAGTGAGGCAAGCTTCAAGGATGGTGGCCAAGTTTGGTTATACAATCCTCAGTGAAAGAAGGGACAGTCACCGAAGCTGCAGAGCCCATGGGACGGGCCTTACACTGTGTTGGACCGCCTATCAGACGTAACGTATCGGATTCGGGGAGGCAGAAAGTCTCACCCAAAGGTGGTACATGTGAACCGTCTGTGGCAGTACCATGGGCCAGGACAATTCAGCTGGGACTTCTCTGAGGAATCGTGCTTTCCCGCAGCCAAGGATGTTGAGAAAGACCAAGGAGCTGAAGTGCATGAGGGTGGTGACAGTTTCCCAAGAGAAGAAGCAAATCAAGGAGAGGACTGAGACCTTTCAGGAGGAGTGGACCGTGTGGAGGAGTAAGGACATTGTCGGAAGCGGCATACAAGAAGACCTGATAAGTTGAAGGATTATTTTGTGTATAGTTAGATGTTTCATTAGGATTAAGGTTTATGTTTGTATATCTTGCGTAGGTTTGTCGGGACGACAAAGAACTAGGGATGGGGTAGTGTCAAGAAGTGAGATTTGCCAGTTAGGTGCTCGAGAAGCATCTTGATGTTTCCCGATGTTTACGGCAGCTAGTTCTGGTACCAATATGAGTCAGAGTTGCCAGTTTGCCTGCTTTTTTTTTATGTGAGGAAGAAGGAACCAAAGGTAATGAGCCCACAAAACTGTTCCTTCCAAGAGAAAAACAAAATAAAAGTGAGAGCCAAATTCAAGTTCCAATCATTTCGAGATGCCTGGACACACTGCATTTGAAAGACTGGAGGTCATAGGAAGCAGGAAATACAGACAGAGGGAGACAGTTCCAGAGTTGACCTGTTGCATAAATAAAGGACTGGGAGTAACGGTTAACTCTTGCATTAGAGAGTTGGACAGAAAAGGGATGAGACTTTGCTGCTAGATGGGTGCTACGCACCCATTGTAGAGATGGAGGAATGCATGCAGACAGTTCAGAGGAGCAGTGACCATTGAAGTAGCGATAGAAAACGATCAAGATGCAACAGTGTGGCGAAGAGACAGAGATTGAAGGGAGTCAGTAAGAGGAGGAGAGTTAATGAGGCGAAGCGCCTTTGACTCCACCCTGTTGAGAAGAGCTGTATGTGGAGAGCCCCCCCACACATGAGAGTTGTACTCCACACAGGGGCGGATAAAACCCCTGTATAGAGTCAACAATTGTGCAGGGGTAAAGAAGAAATGGAGTTGGCTTAGCACACCCAAACTCTTGGAAGCAGATTTTACAAGAGATGTAATCTTTCCAAGATAAGTCCCGAGTAAGTGAAACCCCAAGAATGTTCAAGGATCATGCAGGATTAAGCTGAATATTATTAAACATTAGTGGGTATACCTGTAGAAGATTTTGTCGGGTTGATAGGTGCAAAAACTGAGCCTTTGAAGCATTAAAAACTACCAAATTATTTTTACCCCAGTTAGAGATATGAGCCAAGTCAAACATTATGTGTGCCATAGCCTCATCCCTTGTTGTTAAAGTAATTGCTGAGATGGACGTTGCGGGAATCGAATGGAAAGGTGAAGGCTGGAGTCATCAGCGTATGAGTGGATAGGGTTAGATGTACAGGTTAGAAGGTCATTGATGAATAAAAGGAAGAGAGTTGGTGATAGGACATTGTCCAGAGGAACACCACTGTTAATAGATCTAGGAGAAGAACGATGGCCGTCTACAACATCAGCTATAGAATGACCAGAAAGGAAGCTAGAGATGAAGGCACAGATAGAAGGATAGAAACCGTAAGAGGAGAGTTTGGAAATTAAAGATTTATGCCAGACTTGATCGAAAGCCTTTGAGATGTCAAATGCAATGGCAAAGCTATTGCCAAAGTTCCGAAAGGAGGATGACCAGGGGTCTGAAAGGTAGGTGAGATGATCGCCTGTGGAGCGTCTCTGACGGAACCCATACTGACGATCAGAAAGAAGGTTGTGATAGGAAAGATGCTTTAAAATATTTCTATTAAGAACAGACTCGAAAACTTTTGAAATTATAGGATGTTAAAGCATTTGGACGATAGTTAGAGGGTTGGGAATGGTCACCCTTCTTTGGGACTGGCTGAATGAGAGCAAACTTCCAGCAAGAAGGAAAGGTACAAGTTGACAGACAAAGGCGAAAGAGTTTGCCTACACAGGGTGTAAGCACAGAAGCACAGTTCTTGAGAACAACAGGAGGGACTCTATCAGGCCCATATGCCTTATTAGTATTGAGGCCTGTGATGGCAGAAAATACATCATCTGAAGAAATTTTAATATCAGCCAAGAGGAAGTCAGAGGAGGGAAGTGATGGAGGAACAGCACAGGAATTGTCTAAGGTGGAAGTGGAGGAGAAAGTCTGAATGAAGAGATCTGCTTTATCAGTAGAGGAAATAGCTACAGAGCCATCAGAGTAGAAAAGAGGAGGGAAGGATGATGAGGTAAAGTTGTTAGATAGATTTTTGGCAAGGTGCCAGAAGGAGTGGGAAGAATTCGAGTTAGAGAATTGAGAGCATTTTGGTCGGATGAAATTATTTTTAGCAGAGCGAAGAACAGACTTAGCACGATTCTGACCAGAAATGCATAAAAGATGTGATTCAGGAGTGGGTTGGCTCCGGTTCATTTTATAGGCCCTCTCCTTGTTGCGGACTGCATTAGAATAAGCTTGATTAAACCAAGGCTTTCGTGCATTAGTCAAAGGATATGAGAAAGGAATGTATGCTTCCATGCCCGAGAGAATAACCTCCGTAATGCACAAGGCACACTCAGATGGCTTCCGGCCATGGAAGCAATAATCATTCCAGGGAAAATCAAAGAAGTACTGCCTGAGGGCCTCCCTATCAGCAGCTCCAAAGTGCCACAGACGACATTTCTTTGGAGGGTCCACAGGCCATACCGGAGCAATAGGTCAGGTTAAAATGATAAGGTTGTGATCGGAGGAGCCCAACGGAGAGAAAAGATTAATAGTGTGAGCAGAAGGATTAGTTGTAAGGAATTGGTCAAGTATGTTGGAGCTCTCTCCGAGGCGGTCAGGGATACGGGTAGCGTGCTGTACAAGCTGCTCTAAGTCATTAAGGATAGAAAAGGTGTAGGCTTGTTCACCAGGTGGATCAGTGAAAGGAGAGGAGAGCCAAAGTTGATGGTGAACATTGAAATCTCCTAGAATGGAGATTTCAGAGAAAGAAGAAATGGATAGAATGTGTTCCATCGCAGAAGTATGATAGTCAAAGAATTTTTGATAGTCAGTAGAATTAGGAGATAAATAAACAGCACAAATA
The DNA here is from genome assembly GCF_032717465.1 of Coenobita brevimanus. Classification (NCBI taxonomy): domain Eukaryota; kingdom Metazoa; phylum Arthropoda; class Malacostraca; order Decapoda; family Coenobitidae; genus Coenobita; species Coenobita brevimanus. The sequence continues at coordinate 4,048,325 of NC_136961.1, forward strand.
TATTTAGTCAGAAAATGACATGAAAGCCGAAGCCAGAGTGTAGAGAATTCAGAAGAATCAAGTTCAGGAACACGAGGGCAAGATAAGTTGTTGCGTTTATATACACAACAGCCACCTTTGGCTTTGAAATGAGCATAGAGAAAGTAGGAGGATACAGAAAATGGTCTGCTGTCAGTTGCCTCAGACAGCTGTCTCAGTTAGAAAAAGAAGGTGAGGCTTAGAGAAGGAGAGGTGGTGCTCAACAGAGCGAAAGTTAGAGGAAAGGCCACGAATGTTGCAGAAATGAAGAAGAAATGAGTCAGACTGTGGTTCCAGGCATCTTGAGACGTCACCGAGAGAGGGGCTGAAGGTGGGGGCATTTCTGGTCCCCCCCCTGGGGACTCCGCGGCTATTATTCGACGCCATTTTTTTTTTTTTTTTTTTTTTGAAAAGGAACTGTGGTGTGTACTGTACATGTAGTTTAGTGTTGACAGTTAAAGAAACTTGTATTGGAGAGCATGCTGGCCTACTCTCTGTGTTACTGAGACATTGAAAAAGTTCAGCAAAAGGCGATGGTCGGGACCTAGTCCCGAGGGCTGATGAAACGGCAGCTCCAGCTGTCCCTGTCATCAGCTTTCCATCCACCTTGGGAGTACTGCCCTGCTCGACTGGTGTTTCGTAAGTTAGGGCTTATTTTTTTTTGCTATTTTTCTCTATAATGTTTTATTTATGTGATTGCTTGATAAATTATATAATTTAAGTCAGTATGCTAAATAATTTATAGTGTTATGTACTGTAAGAAAACTGGCATGTTTTGGTTGTGTCCGAATAGGTAACTGTTGTTTCTAGGCACAGGTACAAGACCAGCAAGTTCTAGAATGTTGGAGAAGCAAGGAAGCTTATATAAGGATGGATAAGAGACTAGAACAAGTTCAGTCGGTTTTCATTTCAGTTTAAGTGTAGTGCAGTGTCAGTGCAGTGAAGTTTGTATATATTCAGTACTTATGAAAACAGTGAAGTGTTCTTGGTAAACAGTGAAGTGTTATGGAAGTTTGTTTATCATCGGTACTTGTGTAATGACAATGAAGTGCTGTCAAGCATTAAGTGTAATTGCAGTTATTAAAGTTTGTATAGCTCCAGTGCTTGTGAGAACATTGAACTGAAGTTGGAAAGCATTAAATATAATTAGCTGGAAAAAAAAAAGACTGTGAACTTAAGAGGCCAGTGTTTATTTAGGACGCCTCAGCTGATCTTGTGTGCTGTACACCTAAAGGCTGACCATAGGAAGAGTTACCTACTGGTCAACGCCCTTCCTCTACTGAACTACTGCTATTGGAGCCTGTGGAGTGTGGGGTGAGGATGTAACAATAATAATTTTTCCAGTACTATAATCTTTTTGACTCAACACCACCAGTCTGCATGCAGGACTTGTCAATAAGGTTCATGGTCTAGTAGTAGTTCATGAAGACATCAGACATCAAGATGTACTTGCTCATGGCTCAGATGACCTTGTTGCTGGGTGTCATATCACCAGACTGGTCACATTATAACATTAAGCTTGTGTGTCCACTTCAACACAAACATTTCCATCGTCTTGAGTTGCTAAGCCTGTCCCCTATACTAATGGGCGAAGTGGTTCATGTGCATCCTGTCTGTGCACACTGCCACATGATGCTGTGCCATAACTGTTCAAGAACAGAGATATTTTTCTATCTTTCTGATGATGGAACTGAATGTTCCTGGGGAACTGTGGGGAAGAACATCCACATCTGATGCAATGTGCATGATCATGCTCAGCACGTAGAGTAGCACATTATGATTTTTTTATGCCATATCGATGCCATCAACGGAATGTACTGAAGAACACAAGGCATCCCTTGAACAATGCTAGGTTGTCACTGACGACATCACGAAAAGGGACAAAGTATTTCAGTACAAAACTTTCATCTCAACAAGGTCCCATATCTTTCACAGTGTCGTTGGCAGACAGGCAGCAACTGTCAGTGAAGTGCATGAACTTTAGGATCATCAGGAACATGCACAAGCCATGAACTGTCTAAATATATGCATTGGAATGAGAACATCATTGCACGAGTTCGAGTTCAGCATATGCTTCTTGCAGTGAGGCATGCGCATCAACAGAACAAGGAAGACGATGATGTCCTAATGCAACGGATCACACTGCTTTGCATAATCGTGACTGAGGGTGGCGGATATGTCCTGCCATGACAAAAGCATTTTATCTGTTAGTCTCCCAGCAAATCAGGTCTGTGATATCCTGTGACATGAATACCTAAAAAAAAATTTACCACCTGGCATGTTTAGGGATGTGCCACTCGGCCGTTAGCCTATTGTTAGTGTTGTCAGAGGCATGGATGTCTGAAGTGAAGGCAGATCCCTCCAACTACGTGACCCAGGCTGGGTGAGGTGGTGGAAGAGGGAGTGGTGAGGGTAACTCATGGCCACATGACATTCCCCTTGTGCATCTTAGTGGGAGTCAGGTAATAAATGTATGGCACTTGTTGGCTCAGGCTGTGGATTTGAGGGTGCAGAATGTGGTGGTAAAGGCACAGGACATGATGGTGAGGTGTAGCAGCCGTGTTGAGGCCAGAAATGTGAAGGTGGTGGTGAGTACATGGCGGCAGGGTGCGATGTGATGTTAGATGCATTGGCATCAGTGGTGGTGGTGGCAGGAGTGCTCTCAACTCTCCTTTACCTCCCTCCTCCCTTTAGACTCAAAGTTCTCACTATCCTCCCATTTGTTTGGCATTTCATGAATCTCTGCCACTCCATCACTATCATTACCCTTGCCGTTAGTTCAGAAATCAATGGGGTGTAATAACTGAAGTGAAACTTTACAAATTAATCACACTGTCCTGGCCGAGATTCGATCTCGGGGCCCCCGCGCATGATCCGCGCTCACGTTACCACTGAGCCAAAGAGAGGATCCCCACTTTGCCTGTAAGCAACGTGGGCTTTTATACACCCCAGTACATCCCTCTTTTCTCCCCTTGGTGATTAATTTGGTGAGCTTCGAACACACAAGGTAACGTAAGCATCGGAGGCCACCATGGGGAGGCTGCAGACCTCACCGAAACAGCCCATCCCCCGGTTGTAAGGACAGGGATGCTGTCAGCTAACCAAGGACCAACTTCAAAATGCCAACCAAGCCTCACCTCACATCCCACAGCGCTGGAAACCAATGTAATAACCGAAATGAAACTTAAGTTAATCACTGTCCTAGCCGAGATTTGATCTCAGGCCCTTGCTCTTCATAGGTGTGCACGTTACCACTGAGCCAAAGAGAGGATCCCCACTTTGCCTGTAAGCAACGCGGGCTTTTATACACCCCATTGCAGGGGTCCACCATGTTTTCACTGTTGCTGTCCTCAGACAGCAGCCATAGCCACTTTGAGGAAGAGAGGGTGGCAGTGCAGTGGCATGGGCCGCTGTTTGTAAGGTACAGGGTGGATGGCTGGGCTGCTCGTTACATGGGAACAATTCTTTTTTTGCACTTTCTCTCGCTAACTCCTTTTTTAAATCACTGTTGCTCCTATCCCTGGTTGGTAAAAGGCACCTCTTGGGTGGGTGGATGCACTTCCCCCCAAGTTTGGTAGAATGTGGGGTGGGGGAAATGGGAGAAAGGAAGCATCACTGTGGCTCCGTTGTAGCCAGGGCATAATTGACAAGTCTGACTCAAAAAGGAACTCCAGGTTGTATCCATGCTATCCAGTCATGAAGTTTAAACAGACATTTAATAGCAAAAATTTAAGCACAAAAGATATGAAATCATGTGGTCTTCCAATAGGATTTTTGCAACTGCTATCACAGTCCTTCTGGAAAGATCATCACAGCTTAGAAGTTAGGAATCTCATAGGTGCAGGCTTTGGTATTGCTTCATGAATTAATTTTAGAATATTTCAGAATCTGCTTTCTTTTAAGGACAGTGGGCCCCAATACATCAAGGATATACATAAAACCAAACTAGCACAATGGCCAAAACATTAATTTAGGAAGGAAGTGGCATCACAGAGGTTTAACAAGTCTGGTAGCTTCTTCTCTGACTTGCACCAGAACCTGATGGGTAACTCACCATATCCTTGATGAGGTGCTCTGTAAAGCAAGCAGTGGTAGTGTTTCCCGTGACTTACATCACAGCCTGATGGGTAACTCACCATATCATCACTGAGGTGTTCAGTGAAACAGGTAAATGTAGCATCTCCCCCAACTTGCGCCACAACCTCGGTGTTGTTATGACTCTCTGGTTTCTGGTCAACAATGGCAGTTGCCCACACATCCTCAGCACTGCCAGCCTTCTTGTTCTCTTCACTAGTTTTCTCTTTCTCTTCACCCCCCGACACACCTACTTCTACTGCTGGAGGAAGGGGGCGCTGATCCCCATTTCGCTTGTCCACAGGTATCATTGTTGTGGAAGAAGAGGGCATGGAAGACCTTCGGCTACCAGAGATGGCGAATGCTACGTCTGTAAAAGGAGATATCATGTATGAGCTTTCAGTATCTAGTTCTTTGTATGACCAAATGAAGCGTAACCTCAAAATAAAATTTCCACTACAAACTCTGACCCTTTTCAGTAATAATTACTGTAATATCATCCATCCTTCACATCTGGAATAATCAGTAATGGAACCAGTATGGTATTTCTTTAATGAGTGTGTCCTCAATCCAGCAGTTACATTCCCATATATTGTACTGTTGGCTCATTCTTTCTTTATTTCATTTTACGTTATCTGTGTTGCCCCACGTTGTCATGTACTGTATGATACACAAGGCCGGAACGAGCACTTTGGAAAAGGGGGTTTGGGCGTGACTTTTAGCAGAGATACCAATTAGCCCAATTAAATTATCATATTAAATGCACTTTGCCTTCTTCAGCCACAGAAGCACAATAACATAGGCAAGTGTATGTGCAATAAGATGAACTGTTATTTATTGCATAGCTTTTGGTAATATAACATAGTTGTTTTAGTACATGCAATAACTAGTCCACCAAAAAAGGGGGGGGGGATTCCCAACCCCCCCCTGAACCCGTGCCTGATACCGGGTACACCTAGTGAAACTATAGTATTTATACTTTGACATTAATCCCTTTACTGCACGATTTAGTATTATAATCTGAATCTCCAAATAATATGAGTCTTTGCCTAACCACTTATTCATTCCTGTAAAGTTGTGTTGGACTCACATGATTGAAATTATTGTTTCTACAGTATGATGATCCGGGGAGGACAATTTTTTTTTTTTTTTTTTTTTTTTTTTTTTAAGAGTAAAATTTGAAGCCATTTTCCACTACATGGATATACCCTGACAGACAAAAAAATCAGCCAAATCCAGCAGAAACTTAATGTTTCATACGTTACTAAGCATTTGATATAAATGTATGTAATTCCAACATAATGACTATAATCCTGAACACCTGTGATGCTGCATGTTTAAAATTCTGCACTCATGATTATATAGTTAAAAAAGAAAATATTTATAAATTTACCTTCACTAGAACGTTATCAATCAGGAATCTATATATTCTTAACTAAAAGCGATAGTCAGCAGAGAAACATTTTATGAACCATGCGATGTATACATAGTCTTTTTCACGCTTCAAAATTTCATGAAAACAAATTTGCATGTAAGAGATAGCCCTATGATCACCATACCAATCAGAGAAGTTTTCTGTTACCTTGGATTCATTAATCTCCTAAAATCAAGACTTATCTAAGATTACTGAAGGATGGTAAGATGATATTGTTTCATTTAATGAGAGGAATACCTAATATTTCCCAGCTTACTTATAGAGAGATACTGCCTGATCCCTACTTTACCTTCAATGCATCGAACATTCCTATCTCAAACAATATTTATATTCTTGGTGTTCCGCCTAATAGTACCCAGTGGGACTTCTCTTACTCGTAGATCGGTTGCTAAAACGGCTTCAAAATTTTGGGTGATTGTACAGAGTTCGTAACTTTTTCACTGACGAGCAGTCAGCTATAATTCATACATCATGTTTGTGATAAGTGAGGGCGCCCCTTATCCACTCACTTGATATAGCGCTGCCTACGTTTACGTTCATATCTATCTTTGTGTGTGTGTGTGTGTGTGTGTGTGTGTGTGTGTGTGTGTGTGTGTGTGTGTGTCCTCTTCTACTTTATCTCCCACCCTTCATGTCACTGTTTATTACTCTTTCCACTTCAGGTGACTTGACACAGAATGACAAACCTGATGGTTTCCTGTACACCAGGAAAAAATATACAGTTCTGGGTGGTCACCACTTAGCCAAATAACGGGATTGGGTGACGCGGATTCTACTATGGCGTCCTTGTTAACTGAATAGAGACGCAAATATGCGTCCACCCAGGAGTCAAACTTCCACCCTACTTCCCGTGCTTCATTGTGGCGAGGCGCTTTTAGCCCCATGGTAACATCATTTAACTGAATGGGACGACCCTGCAGGGGTGGAAGGGTGGTTGCATTCCTGCCGTTGATGAGTCTGCTCAGGTACTTACTTGACTATGGTGGTATCGCCACCACTACCACAACAACAACGTCATGTGCAATCCCAGCGCGAATACTGCTCACCCTTGTGGAGTCATGTCAGGAGGCTGCGCTAAAACAACTGGACACAGATTCAGTACAAAACTATAAGAATAATTATTAACCCAACAGGTACAAATGGTCTTCCTCCCCTACAAGTTAGAAGGAATGTTGCCTCCCTCGGATTATTTTAGATACTTTTAAGGCAATTGCTCAGATGAGCTTGTCCATTGTGCCACCTCTCCACATCTTCTCTGGTATTACAGAGGCATCTCATGACTTCACCATCACACTGCCATATAGTAGATTATTTGCCTATCAAAATTCCTTTATTCCCCGAACCACTTCTGTGTGGGATTCGCTGCTCCATAATTAATCTTCCAGACAATTGTAGTCTTAATCTAAATTAACCTAACTGAAGCCATACAGCCTACATTATTTTTGGCCAAACCAATCTCCTTCTAAATTGTCCGAACCTTATTAAACTTTCATGAAATCACTATTTTCCATCAGTCAATAAGTATTTCACTCAATATATACATTCATACATTATCTGTCTATCTATATCTATCTATATATATATACTGTATATAGATAGATAGATAGATAGATAGATAGATATGTCGGTTTATATACCTAAATATACAAGGGAATTTGTGAGTAACCTAGAGAGAACTAATGAGAGATGGTTGTCGTTATACCTGAAAGGTTTTAAAGCGGAAATTTATGCATTTATTCTATTATCTGGTTTCTTATCGTACTGATCTTGCCCTGGCATTTTTAATCGCTTCATGATTGACTTTCTCGTCTACTTAGAGTGATTCATAGGAACCAAAAGTGTCATAATCGTCAACATCATTCATCTCATGTTCGAGACGAATCTAATGCTCAGTTCCAGCTGACGCCAAATTATTCGCTTGAACAGTTTCCATAAGAATCTAAGGGTGTTATTACTGGTAACCTTATCCCCCCCCCCCATGCACGGAACAACTCAGTACCCTCGCTAATACCAATACATCTGCCCAGTATGAGACAGCCCTAGCGTGTATTAATTAAGGATGGTAGGTGTTAGCTTCGAACTGGTGAAAAGTGGAGGTGTATGGTATATGAAGGGACCCAGTGACCCTTGGCAACAGTAAGGCCTATGCCGATAATCGGACACAAAAAATTCTAGTTTTCCCTTCCAACTGCCACCAACAGATTTTATTCACATGAGAATAAGTGTTCGAACCTGATCATTTTACTAGTATCATTAAGCTTGACGTGCATGGGACAACTCTATCTTATTCCAACTAATGCCAGCCGATTTATTCATCTACAGTCCATTTATAAAAGCCAGAGAGTTTATATACCTATTTTCTCACTGAATATCGAAATATATGATTGTTGCCGCTTTCAAACGATTTTACTCCGTATAATATTTGTTATTCTTATTGGATGGTTCAAATGTAGCTTTCACCAACATCACCACTGATACCTTTGTCCAAAGTTGAGTAAAATTGTCCGGTTCTAGAGAAAATAATACAGGTTAGTGAGGCAACATTTGAGACCATATACATGGCATTCACAACTGTGTGTGTGTGTGTGTGTGTGTGTGTGTGTGTGTGTGTGTGTGTGTGTGTGAGAGAGAGAGAGAGAGAGAAGAAAATGAGAGGAAAACGGTGTGGAGCGAGATGGAAGAGGGCAAACGAGCATGGAAAGAGATGAAGGGCTGGAAATGGTGACGGAAATGAGACGGAGAATGAGAGCTGGCGTATAAAGGAGAGAGAGAGAGAGAGAGAAATATTACACGCACCGAGAACGGAACACCCGGATCATTATTCTCTTTCTCTTCTTTCCCCTCCTCTCTCTCTCTCTCTCTCTCTCTCTCTCTCTCTCTCTCTCTCTCTCTCTCTCTCTCTCTCCTGTACAGTCTTTTCCCTCTCTCCTTCCCTCTTCCCTATCTCGACAACACGCATCACATTCTCCCAGCGGTTGATGGGAACAACTGGAACACTCAGGTAATATCACTGCCAGTTCGTCTTTCCTAATTGTTGATGTGGCTATAGTCGCGGCGCGCGACTCTGTGGTTATTATCGTGCCCTGGCAACCTACCATTCAAAAGTGCGTTTGATTTCGTGTGTAATATGAGACGCATTGATTCGTGCATAATATGTTCGTGTATAATAATACTCGTGTATAATATATTCGTGCATAATAATATCATTCGTGTATAATATGATAAGAAATCGGACGCACTTTTGAATAGTAGGTTGCCAGGATACGATAATGACAACCTCAGAGTCGTGCGCCGCGACTATAGGAATCTGCAAATATTCTTATCAAGATATTTGCTCCCACGCTGGTGGGTGTTACTTTTTGCGTAGCATGTGAGTGTGTGTGTGTGTGTGTGTGTGTGTGTGTGTGTGTGTGTGTGTGTGTGTTTATAACTCATAGAGTTGGTTTCGAATTTTAGCCAAACTTGGTTGATGGTTTGAGGGTCAGCAAGTGAACAAAAATTTTGTTTTGGAGAAGAAGAGGTCGAAAGTCAAGGTCATAGAACGAATACAAACTTCCGCCTAGCAAAATCAACTTACATATATTTTTTCCATCATTCAAAGATTATGGTCATAGGGCAAGGTCAAAGTTCGCGATTGTCAGCAAAAAAATAAATAAATAAATAAAATAAAAAAATTAAATTAAAAATTAAATAGGTTTCATCCAGTATTAACTAGCTTGGTCGAAATGTGGAGAGCAATCTTAAAAGCAAACAAGTGGTGTTCATTATAGCAATAGGTCAGTGGTCAGATTCACAGGGGAAGGCCAGCTTACCCCCGACTGACACCTAACTCTGTGGAACCGTGAAAATTACGACAGGAAGAAGAGCATCCGAGTTTTAGAGTAATCTGTCAAAGGTCAAGATCACAGGGATACATTAAATTAAAAAGTCACAGGGCAATGTCAACTTGATTTTGATTTCATTTGAACTAAACTTGGCGTAATAGTTAAGGGTCAAGCGAGGACGAAGAAAAATTAGTCAGAAATCAGGGTCAAAGTGCAATGTCAATATTTTTACTCGTGTGTCTTTGTGTGAATAAAATAATTAAAACAGATTAATCGGAACTGAATCAAACTTGACTGAGTTAAGAACGACACTAGACGTACACCTTTTTTTTTTTTTGGGGGGGGGAGGGGGAACAATAGAGCAAAAATAAAAGTCACTTAGCAAGATCAGTTTAATTTAATCCGGTGTAGATTAACATTGGGGAAGGGTTTTGAATAAAGAAGGATTAAGGGATTTGATTTTGAGAACCATCAGTTAAAGGTCACGGCCAGTGGAAAAAGTCACCCCAGTGAACTCAGTTTTTATTTGTTTTGAACTATAATTTGGGGAATGTTCAGGGTTTGGGCAGAAAAAGGGTAATTTGATTTTGTTAGAGATCCGTCAATGGTCAAGGTAACAAGATAAAGTAAAAAATCCGTAGGCCCTTTGACTAGTTCTTGGGCATGAATGTTGCACTCCTCCAGTACTCATTGTTTCAACTGATTATCGATACTTTATTTGCAGATATACTGTGTTTTTACCTCTAAATTACCAATACAAAGAGCTGGGTACCAATCACGTACAAAAAGGTGGAAACCCCAGTTCCAGCACCTCTTCTCTAACAATGTGTTTTGAATCTTATACCTTACTGTTCTCTTTTAGGTTATTTTCATTTTCATTCATTCATTGCCAGACGCCATGTATCCCAAACGGGGTGGCCAAGGGCTTAGAGTTAATTGTTTTACAGGGAGGGGCACTAATCCTCCACCAACCCCACTTGACACGTAGGGGTGCGAGGATTCGAACAAGCGCTTGCAACTGCCTGAGTACAGCAGCTTACCAAGTGAGCCATATTAATGCGGACTTAGACTGAATAAATAATACATAAGATAATATCAACGTTTGATGTACAAAAAGTCGTAAGGAAGAATTCTCGTTTATTGTTGTGATAAAGGTGCTATGGTTTTCATGCTATTGAACATTTTAATTTTATTGAAGTATTATTATATTTGAATCTTAGTGAAATCAAACTAGTTTCTTCAAATTTAGAGAGAATTTATGAACTGGAGATGTATGAAGACCGCAGAAACAGATGGTCGCAGGAGATTCAAAAAAATAAAAAAAATAAAATTCAAGACGCTGCTCAGTATCCGATGAAATCGTCAAGGTTTGTTTGATTTTAGAACTAAGGCATTTTTTCGTGTGTATGCAATGTGTACCATGGTGTGCACGCCGCCAGACGGGCGCAAGTGCCATAACATTTTTTTTCGTCAGTAACCTTGAAAACAGTAGGTTTCTCATTATTTATGGACAAATATGGACATAATTCGTAGTGTGGGTATAATTAGTAGTGTAGTAGTGTACACAGCAAAATGGTGTTCGTTTATAAACCACTTTTGTAAACATACTTTCCACTACACAGATGGCCTTGCAGGAGTGGTTGCTCAACTGCGGCTGATGGGTAAGTTCGGCCACACAGACTGGGGTTACTCTACTTTTTTAACCTAAGAGTATATTGTTGTTTTGTTGCAAGTTCATGGAAATGTAACATAAGTGACTACTGGAAAACATTTATGATATGGTAATCACTAACCATTAAAAGAATAACCTAACGGCTGCAAACCGATGTGTTTCATAGGACTCTCAACCATACTGGCAGGATCCAAATGCCTTGATTGCATCCTTTTAAGACAAAGGGAATGTGTGTGAAGGCAGAGCTATGCATAACCTCATTTTGGCGTTGGGCAGCGTTTGTGTCCCCATGATTCTACATGCCGCAGTGTAAATATAACTTCTTTTGTCTCTTTCTAACAATAAAACGAACTGTACTTATTAATTCGAAGAATATTGTTCTCTGTTTGCATGATTAAAATGAAAGTATGTGATCAGATTAAAGAGGAGAGTTTTGTCAAATGATATGTTTCATATAACAAGTTACTCAACATACATGAAGCATGGGGAAGAGCAGGCGTCAAGAAATGCAATTTACATTTATACACACACTTTCATGCCGTGTGAAGACAGGCCTTTGTCTTGCTGGAAGGCAATTTCTGTCGAACAATGCACGTCTGTACCACATAGCACAAGTTAGGGCTTTCTGCTTCTCTCTCTCTCTCTCTCTCTCTCTCTCTCTCTTCTTTTCACTTTCTTTCAACTAGGAAATGAAATATCGCTCCCCACTGTTTCGCCATATAATATAAACCGCATTTCAGATGTTTTTTTATATATATATATATATATATATATATATATATATATATATATATATATGTATATTAATATATATAGATAGATAGAGAGAGAGAGAGAGAGAGAGAGATATAAATATATATATATGTATATATAATTATATATAGAAATATGTACATATACATATATATATATATATATATATATATATATCTATATATATATATATATATATATATATATATATATATATATATATATATATATATATATATATATATATATATATATTTATATGTGTGTGTGTGTGTGTGTGTGTTTTCTTCCATTTAGAGACGCCTTATTCATAATGGTTTTGCTGACTTCAAGCCAATAACGATACAGTGTTTTTCGAAGTGCATGAAGACTAGGTTTAAGGCCAGAGTCACGTGATTTTTTTTTTTTTTTTCTGGTAAAGTCATGCTACGTTCAGATATTCAGATTCGCGAAAACCTTCCGGACTGAAGAGGTAAATAGAGGCGCTATTTAACCCCACAGTACGAACAAATACAGCAAAGCTGTGCATCAGCTTCACAGCAAGGGACTCGATGAAGCAAGCCTAGAGGCCCACAGAAAATGCAAATAATACTATAGGTAACCCACGAAAAAAAGAAAAAAACTATGATAGTACCATCGTTGATCGTAAACTCTTCATCTGTAACGGGAACCCCCCTGTCGCTCGGCAGTGCTGTCTCTGTCTATATCTTATCGATCTCCCCTTCTCCTACCCCTAGGAAAAGGGTTCTCTTTGTCTCACTCGCCGCCCATGCTATGTAGTGGGAACATTTTCTTGTGAGCTGGGTACAATAGTTTGTTGCAGGTAGGAAAGAACGGGCTGAATCGGCACATTAACAAAAGTTTTGTCAACAACTCGTCCCCATTAGTAAAACTTTCAAAACAGAATGACCACCACTTTTTTATTTTTTTTAGGACTGATTGCTAATGAGCGTTACAGCCTACGTCCATTTCTATGAAACTTCCACGCCAGAGAATCTGCGTTCATGGTTCTCTTTATCACTTCTTCCACTCAGTTCCGTTTTGAAAGTTTCTTAGAGACTTTGGCTACCTTTTTCGTATTCTTGTTCTTCATCTATAGCTTTCTAGAGCAACTCCTTTTTATGGCAAACCACCATGCTGGAATTTCACCACATATTCCTAATTTATCACCATATATTTTTAACTTCTTTTCATCATACTCTGTATATTCTTAATTTCTTTACTTGCATGACGTAATTTATTTTGCTAGTGGAATCTCCAAACTTTTTTTTTTTTTTTGGAGAGTTTCTTCAAAGAGGAAGGGATAGATATAACCTTTACTTACCCCTTTACTACGCGGGAGATCTATAGTAAATAGGTGGAAATGAGGTAGGAAAAAGTCCTCGTGCTGAAGGAGTTCAAGTGAGATTGTGAACGCGCACGAAACATCAGATTCTGAGAACCATTTGTGAAACCCACGATGGGAGTCAGCCGTGTTTTACTGCTCTCTCCTTCACGCGGTGGCAATGACACAACCAATCGACACCGCTGCTCGGTTTTACAAACATTCCTCACCTTCCTCCCTGTCCAATGGAAGATCCTGCATTCCAAGGGCTTCACATTCAGATGATTCGTTTGCTACAACAACTACTGTTAATACTAATATCTAGCTACTCAATGAGCCCTATAAGACAACATGCAGGCTAAACACATCAAAGGCTCACAACAGTTGTACAGAGTTAAGCGACGTTTATCTTCGCCTCGCTGCTGCACTAAGTAACGTAGAATGCAGGCACAAAAATAAGAAGAGGCATTCAGTGAGTGCAGTACCCACGCTCACCACCTGCTCTAAGACCTAATATTTGACTTTGCCCTGTGTCCTTGACCTTTGACCGATTGTTCTCAAATTGATTGAGTATCCTTGCCTGACCTTTAATCCATCCATAAACTTTGATTCAGGTCACATCAGAATTGTTTGAGTTGACTTTTCCGATGGCCTTGACCTTTGACCTTTTTCTGACCTTTGCCTGATTGTTCTAAAATAGTATATCATTATCCCTGTTTAACCTGAACACAACCACAAAAGTTCGTTCAAAATCAGATAATTTCTTTCTGTTCAACTTGCATTTGTGATCATCATATTTGCCTTATTGTTCTAAAACATAAGAGTTCAGTCTCGTGGATAATCCTAACTCATCCACCAAACAGGATGTAAATTAGATCAAAAGTCTGTTAAATATTTTGTTCCAACCTAGACACGTAGCTCGAAATTTGATCTTTTCCTGTGACCTTCATTTTTTGCCTGACTGTTCTCGAAATTGAATACCTTTACTCCTGCCTGACTCTGAAACGTTCCACCAAGTTTGGTGGAAACTAAAACTGCTTCATTTGCCCTTGCAAATATTTGACATTTGACTGTTTTCGAAACTGAAACTTATTTTCTAGCCTTTTCTTCGGGCTTTTCACAAACGTTTTTGTAACTGCGATAAAAAATTTAAATTAACTTTGTCCTGTGATCTTGACCTTTCCTCTGGTTATTAAAAAAAAAAAAAAAAAAAAACAGTTCTTCTCGTTGAATCAGATAAAGCCGTTTGTATCGTTAACAAAAACACACGCGGATCGCACATTGGTCTTGTCATGTGACCCTGACCTTTGACTTTCTCAAAACCGATTCGTTTCATTCTTGTCTTACCCTCATTCGTTTTCCGAAGTCTAAATTATACTTTTTAAAAATTACTAGGCCTTCGTTTGACCGAGCCCTATGGCCTAAACCCTTATAATGTTGATAAAAAAAAAAAAAATACGTATATTCATAGACTGACCGTTAACCAAATATGTCTAATATAGGATAAAAACTTTTTGAGTAATTGTGTTAACTGTTTAATACACACACACACACACACACACACACACACACACACACATACACACAGATAGATAGACAGATATTTTATTGGCCACAACAATACATAAATCCTAATAATTGAGGTATGTACAGTGATTTGAGGTCCAACATAATACTTAATCTGATTCTTTTAGGACTGTTCCTAACTTTATACAGAGTTTATAATGGTACACATTCTATAAACAAATATTCCTTCACAAAAAGTATCAATACCGTCTACGGCAACATTGACACACATAAAATGGTTGCACTATCACTTTTCATCAAATTTAATCTGATTTTTATGTTAATTGGAACACACACACACACACACACACACACACACACACACACACACACACACACACACACACACGGACCTGTTGGCTTTGAATAAGGATCGCCTTCATTCGTGTGTGATGGGCAGCTTCCCATTTGTCGGGTGTTTCCTGCATACACCTCACCAGGTTAAGGTGGACTCAGAGGCTTTTCGTCTCAGCACCTCCCCTCCTCATACTGACATCTTTCATCTTCTGTCTTCCCAGCAGTGTTGCATCTTTATCGCTCTCCTATTGTTATTTCATTGATCCCTGCTCTGTGAAGTGTCTGCTTCCAGCTCCTTGCACTGCGGCAAGCGTGTAGCACCCGTCTGGCACTGCACACAGTCACTTATTTTCAGTCCAACACTCTAATGCAGTAACTGCCACTCTCACCCTCATGTGTGCAACAGATAAACTCTGAAACTAGCTTTAGTGTGCATTTCTCTCTGATTCTGAACACAATTATATTAAGTGCAATGTGCCCTGCCATCTGGAACTGAAAGGATCATAAATAAGGCTGCCATGTGTTCCTTTGTTTTTGGTAACACAAATATCAGGGGCCTCCTGCCTTTAGCTCTTTCTTCAAAGATCACACACACACACACACACACACACACACACACACACACACACACACACACACACACACACACACACCTCTGAAAGTGACCCCAGGCCAGTTTCACTCGAAAAGCTTTTGACCGTAATTAATTTTGGTGCGTGAGCGGACAAGAGGCCATTTAGCTGAGTGGCGATCGGCGTCAGCTGAGTGTATGAGCTGATAGAATATTCATGGAGGAGAGGGGAGGAGGGTGGGGGAGATTGAGAGGGAGTGGGAAGTGGAGGGGATCTTGATTGTGGAGATGACGTTGGGGGCGAGGGGTGCAGTGTTTTATAGGCGAACTGAAGTCTCCATGCAGAGCATCGGCTTAACCCCTTCAATTAGGCTATCACGGGACGATTTTAATAAAGTTGGAAAGGGCCTCTGGTACTATGGCAGGGACCTATTTAACTAAAGCAAGTTAACGTATGATTCGCAAAGTCTCTCTTAATAAAATTAGAATAGACTAGAGGCAGCATGCACAGGTATATTATCAGAAATACCATCACTGGGAGAAGGGACTAACCCAGCTTACTGCCAACATCATTGTTCCCAAAGCAGGCAAATAAATTAAGAAGAGAGTAAGTAAATCATTTACCTCAGGGAAACCCACCAATGCGAAAGAATAAAACCCCATATTACTCTTGGCTTCCTGCATGTGGAATTTTGTGGAAAACGTGCTCAGCGTACCACCCTTTGCCTACCAGCTCATAATCGTTAAGGTCATGGGCCCATTCAATAGGGTTCGCTTCTCATATAGCCTCTAAAGATGCTCCAGTCTGTAATATCCGGGGCACATTGGGCACTAAGGAGTAAGCACCTTCACTCAGATGAATTTCATCGTTAATTGTTGTCTTCATGTACATCGTCTGGTAGCACCCAAGTACAGCAAAGTATGTCATCGTAGAGGCGGAGATAATACGTCAAATATACGTAGTAGTGAAGCTTACTGGGCTGCCACGTATCTGAGGTCACACGTCAGAGATCGTCCATTTTCGCTTGTCTTGATGCAATATCTTGTATATTTGTAAACCTATAATGTAAAGGTATATGTGGATGCATTAAACATGGGAGGCCAAGAAACTTGGGGTAATTATTTGTAGAACTCATTATCGTAATCACATTCACCTAATGCTCAGCCAAAAAATATTGCTATTCAGGTTGGCAACCTTTATATTACAAAGATCAATTGAAAAAAAAAAAAAAATGGCAGTCTGAGAGTCAACAAATAACAATAATCTAACCAAAAATATAAGAATTAACAGGTATTAAATACAAATTTCCCAGTATCATGAATGATAAAAATTCTAAGCGCATATACCTTGAATCATTAATTCATTCTTATTCACATTACTGTCCAGCAGGCTACGGTGGAACTCACAAGACACATCTTATCTCTGGTAGGAGCACAGAGGAAATTAGTACGAAGAATGACCAGTGGTCCATGCCACCAACACACTTATCAGCTTCATATACTGAACTTTCATTAGTTTATCGAACTCCAAAAGTGTTTGTTTTCCCATACATCTTTATAATGTCAACCTTCATTTGATGCAGACTTCCAGCTAATTAGCCATACAAATGCAAGAGCTGCAGCAAAGGTTTATGGAATAAATCCTTGAATTTCCTTATTACAGAATGGTCCATGCAAAACAGTATGTTAGGGTATATCTAGAGATGTAGGATACGGCAGTCACTGAAAAGTGCATGAAGACATAGTACATCCTTTGTCTATTTGGCACCCTCCATCAGAAGAAAAACTCAGGAAAAGTACACACACATACACACACACACACACATAAATATATATATCAGTATCTACCTGTCTATATATATACATATATATATATATATATTGGAGAAACATTACAAGCATGTGTACAAATGTATTTTACGCTATTGACCGGGAATCGAACCCTAGACTTCTAGATAGAAGTCAGGCACTGATGCCACTCCACCACGGCGGGTTAAAAAGTTTAGATTACCTGATTTTTTTGACGAACCAGGTAAATCCATTATGAGGGGGGATATATTTCAGTCACATTTGGATTATTTCTCAGCCCCACGCAACTAGGCAAGTGACAAAGCAGTTTTAATCTATCCCAGACACAACATGAGCGTCTTTTTAGGATGAAGAGAACATTCCACGCGTGTGTACAAATGCTTTTTACGCTCTTCACCGGGAATCGAACCCTAGACCTCTAGATAGAAGTCAGGCATTGATGCTATTCCACCACGGCATCATAAAAGCAATCAGCTGATTTTTTTTAACGAACCAGGTACACACGCGTGCAATGTGTGTCTCTCCAACCTATAAAGAGCTCGTGTTGTGTCTGGGATAGATTAAACCTGCTGTCACTTGCCGAGTTGTGTGGGGCTGAGAAATAATCCTAATGTGTTGTGACTGAAATATATCCTTCCATAATGGATTTACCTGGTTCGTCAAAAAAAAAAGAAAAAAAAAAATCAGGTGTTCCCAGCTTTTACCACGCCGTGGTCGAGTGGCATCAGTGCCTGACTTCTATATAGAGTTCTAGGGTTCGATTCTCGGTCAAGAGCATATAAAATATATAGAGAGAGAGGGAGGGAGGGAGAGACAGAGAGAGAGAGGGACTGGGCTCTCACGATCCACCCCCTTGATGAAGTGCTGATTTGGGTGTCTGCCCTTTCCTCTCTTCCTTCCATCCTCTTCTGTCTTTCCTTCAGACTTTCCACTTTCTTCTGCCTATGGGTGACAACACTCTCTCTTCTGTCTTTTTCCTTCATTCTTTCCTCCTCTTCTGCCTATGGGTGACTCTACACTGAGTGGCAAGCCAAATGGTTTCCTGTACACAAAGAAATCATTTGGAGCGGTGGGTGGTAACCATATAACACAAATTATGGCACCTGGTGGTTTACAGAGTAATTAAGGCTCTCCAATCGGATTCAGCCTGTGTAGGTTTATATCCAAGGAATGGTTGGGGTTTATTGCTCACGCAATGCCACTCAAGAATGAGTGAGGCTGGTCACTCAACTTATAAGGCAGGACCTACTTGCCTAGCCCTTGGCTCCTACGCTCCTCATGGGGCTACATAGGACTGGATGATGGATGAATGGATGATTATCTCTCTCTCTCTCTCTCTCTATCTATCTATCTATCTATCTATATATATATATATATATATCACCTCATCTCATTAGCCGTTTGAGTGTCCACTGCAGGACCGGCCCATCCCGACCGAAGTGAGGACGATACAGCCAATGTATCTCTACCAAGTGGCTTAGGCTGTCTGGTAGAGATTGTATGTAGTGTGAGAAATGCTTGTAGGTGTAATTGTTGTGCTGGTGTGGCTTTGGATGTGTGTGTAGTCTGTGAACCAAATGTAATCGGCCCGCGCAAGCCGACTGAGTGCAAACATGCTTTACATTGTGCGATACTGGTTCAACCACAGCACCCCTTGTGTCCGCCAATGCAGTACGTGGCCTGAAGAACGCTCCCAAAGTTTATTACCCTGGTGGGGCGCGAATCCTCGTTCTTCAGTGTATGAAAACGCATACTTTACTACTGTACCACAGAGGCTCCATATATATTTTTAAATTGCCAGACGCCTTAATTCTGTAAGAGATGGCCACAAACTAATCGCCTCCGTGTCGCCCTGTCCCCTGACATTTCACTCTCCTGCTCCCAGCTCACCCCCCCCCCCTTTCTCTCACATACCGTTCCACTCCATCCCCCCATTTCATCCTTGGCCTCCCCCTCCCTCTCGCCCCTTTCACCTTACACACACACACACACACACACACACACACACACACACACACACACACACACACAAATATATATATATATATATATATATATATATATATATATATATATCCATCATCCAATCCTACATTGCTCCAAGAGGAGAGTAGGAGCCCGGGTGTAGGCAGTTGGTTTCGACATTTAAGATGAGAGTGACCAGCCTCACTCATCCCTGAGTGGCATTACATGAGCACTCAACCCCAACCATCCCTTGGATATAAACCTTCACCGGCTCAATCCGACTGGAGCGCTATTTACCCACTAAACCACCAGATGCCAAAATTAGGTTATGTGGTTACCACCCAGCGTAGTAAATGGTTTCCTGGTGTACAGGAAACCATTTGGCTTGTCACTAAGTGTAGAATCACCCACAGGCAGAAGGAAAAGGAAAGAATGAAGGAAAGAAAGACAGAAGAGGGAGTGTAAAGTCACCCGTAGGAAGAAGGACAAGGAAAGAATGAAGGAAAGAAAGACAGAAGAGGATGGAAGGAAAGAAGGATGGAAGAGAGGAAAGGGCAGACACCCGAGAGCAGCAATACATCGAGTGAGTGGATGGTGAACGCCCTCACCTACCACTTTATATATATATATATATATATATATATATATATATATATATATATATATATATATATATATATATATATAAAATGCTAGGAAGAAGGAACCAAAGGCCATGAACCTCCAATACTGTTCCTTCCAAGAAAAAAACATAATACAAATTCAAGATTCGATGATTTCGAGATGCCTGGACACACTGCGTTTGAAAGACTGGAGATCATAGGAAACAGGAAATACAGACAGAGGGAGACAGTTCCAGAGTTTACCTGTTGCATAAATGAAGGACTGGGAATATCGGTTAATTCGTGCATTAGAGCGTTGGACATAAAAGGGATGAGAGTTTGCTGCTAGACGGGTGCTACGCGCCCATCGTAGAAGTGGAGAGATGCAAGCAGACAGTTCAGAGGAGCAGTGACCATTGAAGTAGCGATAGAAAAGAGATAAAGATGCAACAGTTCGGCGAGGAGACAGAGGTTGAAAGGAGCCAGTAACAGGAGGGGAGTTAATGAGACAAGAAGCCTTTGACTCCACCCTATTGAGAAGAGCTGTATATGGGGAGCCTCCCTACACATGAGAGCTGTACTCTACACGGGCAGATAAAACCCGTGTATCAAGTCAACAACTGTGCAGGGGTAAAGAAGGAACGGAGTCGGCCTAGCACACCTAATCTCTTGGAAGCAGATTTTACAAGAGATAAAATATGATCTTTCCAAGACAAGTCGCGAGTGAATGAAACCCCAAGCATGTTCAAGGAAGATGTAGGATTAAGCTGAATATTATTAAACATTAGTGGGTACTCTCGTGGAAGATTTTGTCGGGTAGATAGGTGTAGGAACTGAGTCTTTGATGCACTAAGAACAAGATTATTTTTATCCCAATCGGAAATACGAGCCAAGTCAGACATTAGGTGTGCCATAGCCTCATCCCTTGTTTCTTGAAGTAACTGCTGAGAGGACGTTGTGGGAACCGAATGGAAAGGTGAAGGGTGGATCATCACCGTAAGAGTGGATAGGGTTAGATGTACGGCTTAG
Source organism: Coenobita brevimanus (assembly GCF_032717465.1). Taxonomy (NCBI): domain Eukaryota; kingdom Metazoa; phylum Arthropoda; class Malacostraca; order Decapoda; family Coenobitidae; genus Coenobita; species Coenobita brevimanus. The sequence goes on from NC_136961.1 coordinate 4,069,264, forward strand.
AAAATCATTGATGAATAAAAGGAAGAGAGTTGGTGATAGGACAGAGCCCTGAGGAACACCACTGTTGATAGATCTAGATGAAGAACGATGGCCGTCTACAACAGCGGCTATAGAACGACCAGAAAGGAAGCTAGCGATGAAGGCACAGATAGAAGGATAGAAACCGTAAGAGGGCAGTTTAGAAATTAAAGATTTATGCCAGACTCGATCGAAAGCCTTTGAGATGTCAAGTGCAATGGCAAAGCTTTCGCCAAAGTCCCGAAAGGAGGATGGCCAGGAGTCTGAAAGATAGGTGAGAACATCGCCAGTGGAGCGCCCCTGACGGAACCCATACTGACGATCAGAAAAAATGTGATAGGGAAGATGCTTTAAACGTTTTCCATTAAGAATTGATTTAAAAACTTTTGATATACAGGATGTTAAAGCAATTGGACGATAGTTAGAGGGACTGGCTGAATGAGAGCAAACTTCCAGCATGAAGGGATGGTATAAGTTGATAGACAAAGGTGAAAGAGTTTACCTAGGCTGGGTGTAAGCACAGAACCACAGTTCTCGAGGACAACAGGAGGGACCCTTATACCTTGTTAGTATTGAGGCCATTGATGGCAGAAAATACATCAGCTGAAGAAATTTTAATGTCAGCCATGAGGAAGTCTGAGGGGGGAAGTGATGGAGGAACAGCACCGGAATCGTCTGAGGTGAAATTGGAGGAGAAAGTGTGAGCGAAGAGATCTGCTTTATCAGTAGAGGAAATAGCTACAGAACCATCAGAGTAGAAAAGAGGAGGGAAGGATGATGAGGTAAAGTTGTTAGAAAGGTTCTTGGCAAGGTGCCAGAAGGAGCTGGAAGAGTTGAGTTGGAAGGTTGAGAGCACTTAGTATGGATGAAATTATTTTTAGCAGAACGAAGAACAGACTTAGCACGATTCCGGGCAGAAACATAAAAAAAAGATGTTATTCAGGGGTGGGTTGGCTCTAATATCTTTTATAGGCCCTCTCCTTGTTGTGGACAAGCGTAATTAAACCAAGGCTTTCTTGCATCAGTCAAAGGATATGAGGATGGAATGTACAGGGTATGCTTCCATGCCAGAGAGAATAACCTCCGTCATGCGCAAGGCACACTTAGATGGCTCCCGGCCATAGAAGCAATAATCATTCCATGGAAAATCAAAGAATTACTGCCTGAAGGCCCCCCAGTTTGCAGCTCCAAAGTGCCACAGTCTACATTTCTTTGGAGGGTCTACAGGCTGTACTGGAGCGATAGGACAGGTTAAGGTAATTAGGCAGTGATCGGAGAAGCCCAACGGAGAGGAAAGATTAACAGTGCAAGCCGATGGATTAGTCGTAAGGAAGAAATTAAGTATGTTGGAGCTCTCTCCAAGGTGGCCAGGGATACGGATAGGATGCTGTACATGCTGCTCTAGGTCATTAAGGATAGAAAAGATGTAGGCTTGTTCACCAGGTGGATCAGTGAAAGGAAAGGAGAGCTAAAGTTGGTGGTGAACATTGAAATCTCCTAGAATGGAGATTTCTGTGAAAGGAGAAATGGATAGAATGTGTTCCATTGTAGAAGTAAGATAGTCAAAGAATTTTTGATAGTCAGTTGAATTAGGAGATAAGTAAACAGCGCAGATATATTTAGTCAGAGAATGACAGGAAAGCCGAAGCCAGAGAATAGAGAATTCAGAAGAATCAAGTTCAGGAACACGAGAGCAAGATAAGTCGTTGCGTATATATACACAACAGCCACTTTTGGCTTTGAAATGAGTATAGAGAAAGTAGGAGGATACAGAAAAGGGTTTGCTGTCAGTTGCCTCAGACAGCTGAGTCTCAATTATGAAAAGGTGAGGTTTAGAGGAGGAGAGGTGGTATTCGACAGAGAAAAAGTTAAAAGGAAAGGCCGCGAAGGTTGCAGAAATGAAGAAATGAGTCAAACTGTGGTTCCAGGCAGCTCGAGTCGTCACCGGGAGATAGGCGGATGGTGGGGGCATTTATGGTCCCCCCCACTCCGGGGACTGTGAGGCTTTGTTCAAAGATGCCATAAATTGTTTCCATTTGGAAAAGGAAGTGTAGTGTGTACTGTTCATGTAGTTTGGTGTTAACAGTTAGAGAAACTTGTATTGGAGAGCATGCTGGCCTATATATATATATATATATATATATATATATATATATATTGCCAGACGCCTCAATCCCGTTTGGGGTGGCCACAAACAAATCGCCTCCACGTCGCCATGTCCCCCGCCATTTCACTGCCCTGCTCCCAACTCACACACCCCTCTCTCATATACCTCTCCACACCATCCCTCCATCTCATCCTCGGCCTCCCCCTCCCTCTTCCCCCCTCCACCTCACTCACATACACTCTCTTTGTCAGTCTTTCACCCTCCATCCTATCCACATGGCCAAACCACCTCAGTGTGTTCCTCATAACACTTCCTATCACATCCACATCCACACCACAACGCTCCTTTATATCCTCATTCGTCAGCCTGTCTCTCCATGTGACTCCACAGGCTCCTCTTAAATAACTCATTTCCACTGCTCTCGCTCTTGACTTGTGTCCTTCCAACAATGTCCAAGCTTCACTTCCGAACGTTAGAGTTGGTATCACAATACTGTCATGTAGTAACTTTTTCACTTCCATGCTCACTTCCCTGTTTCTTATCACTGCTTTCAAAGAACCAGCAACCTTTCTTCCCTGCTGTACCCTTTCAAGCACTTCACCCTCCAAACCTCCATCCTTAATCATCACACTACCCAAGTACTTAAACGTACTCACATTTTCCAATTCCTCACCATCCAACCTCGCTGTACATTCACTGACTTCACCTCTCTCAAAGACCATCACTTTACTCATCCCTACATTCACTTTTAGATTCCTTTTCTTGCACACTCTCTCAAACTCATCCACCAAGCCTTGCAGCTCCCCTTCGTCTTCACTCAACAACACAGTATCATCTGCAAACAACAGTACAGGGAGTTTCCAAACACTATCCTCTCTCACCAGGGCCACTCCAACATCCACTACCCTACCTTGGACCTCTTTTATTACCCCGTCCATGAACAGATCGAACAACCATGGAGACATGACACATCCCTGTTTCAGCCCAACCTCCAAAGAGAAAAATTCACTTAGTTCACCATCCACACGCACTGCAGCCTTAGCACCATCATACATACTCTTCACAGCATTCAACAACTTTCCATCTACTCTATATATTCTTAACACTTTCCACAATCCTTGTCTATCCACCCTGTCATATGCTTTCTCCAAATCCATGAAAGCTGCATATAACTTCTTTCTCTTCTCTAGAAACTTTTCCACTAAAGATCTAAGAATGAATATCTGATCTACACAACCTCTTCCCTTCCTAAAGCCTCCCTGTTCTTCTCCAACTAATTCCTCTGTTCTTTCTCTAACTTTTACAACAAGTATCCTACCATACACTTTTCCTATTATACTAAGAAGACAAATGCCCCTATGATTACCACACACTTCTTTTTCCCCTTTTCCTTTGTACAAGTTTTTTTTTTTTTTTTTTTTTTAATGTGTCCGACTCTGGGCATAGGCTTCACAGCCTGGTATCAAGGCCCAGCAGTCCTCCTACATACCATACACCTTTACATGTCACTACTTCGGCGCTAACACCCACCGTCCATATTGAATACATGCTAAGTGAATAATTATACCTGACTTCCAATCCTCCGGGACTCTACCTTCCTCCCAGGCCAATCTGCACATCTTCCACATCCATTCTACTACTATCTCTCCCCCATGCTTCAGCATTTCACCACACACTCCATCAATTCCTGGGGCTTTCCCCAATTTAACTTTCTTGATTGCTTCCACAACTTCTATCCTGCTGATTTCTTCCTGTCTTCTCACCTCCCTCCTTCTCCCAGCCATTCCCCAGCCACTTAACGAATTACAAATGGATGGAAAGCTTTCGGTAAACACAGAGACATTATGAAAAGTAGCTTGCCACCATGTATGAAACAATAGCATATAACGAATGTATAATTCCAGCTATGACGTATGGTTGCGAGACCTGGAAACCGACAATATCGATGGAAAATAAATTTATCCTTCTCAAAGAGCAATGGAAAGGTCAATATTGAAAATACTTTAAGAGACAGGAAAAGACCAACTTGGGTGAGAGAGTAGACTAAAGTCAGAGAGAGTTATAAAAGAACAGAAATGGAGGTGGGCAGGCCATGTAGCAAGAATAAAGGTAAACGATGGAGCAAGAGGCTGACTGACTGGACACCAGGAAATTGTAAGGGTTGCAGAAAAAGGCCAGACAGGAGGTGGATTGACGAGACAGAGAAATATTCAGGGAACACTTGGCAAAAATTGATTCAGTCCAGGAATTCGTGTAGAAGGCTGAGGGAGGCCTTTGTTCAGCAGTGGACTTGTAATGGCTGATGATGATGATGATGACGATATATATATATATATATATATATATATATATATATATATATATATATATATATATATATATATATATATATATATATGAACACAGTCCCCCTCAACCTTCTACATCAGCGGTTCCCAACACGGGGGTAATTTTATTCCCCAAGCGTAATATGGCAATCTGTTGGGGGTAATGGATAGGTGAAAGAAAAGGAAAGTCGAGGAAGTCGGGGAACCGAGAAAACAGTGCGACACCTGGCAGCAGGATATTGTATAATGTATGTTATATAAATCACCAAATATATATATCAGGAAACATACACCGGCTTAATGTAAACCTAGTAAGTAATAATGTTAAATATAATATCAATAGCTAATAAAATATATTAAAAAGAAATCTGAAAATTGCAGCTATGTGTGCGGCAGGCCGTGAGTGTTTGACAGATATGCTTCGGGACACGACCAGTCACTCAACAAACCTAAGAATGACGTGTCCATTACGTGATTAGTCAGCTCACTCAACTACCTGAGCCTGCATCACACTGCCAGTTTCTTAGTGAAGAGCAGCTGAAGTGCACATAAGCTGGTATGTATGTGTATTGTCCAGTATAGTTAGCTATACTGGACTCGCTTAGATGTAGAAAACGATGCCAAGCTGGCACTCTCAACCACGAAGCCAATAATTCCCCAACTAGCCGCTAAGATGTAACTCCAGCCGGGCCTCTGGCTGACTGTGTGTTGATAATACATATGTGTAATGTTGAAAGACAATAAAATAATATATAATACCGAGGGTTCTAACCTAAGCATTGAATATGAATTTCAACACCGTTTCATGACTGGGGATAACAGGCTTGATGTACGACATTAAATTGGGTAACGAGCCGAAAAAAGGTTGGGAACCACTGTTCTACACGAATTCCTTGACTGAGCCAATCTCTGCATCGTTTTGCCTGCAAACGTCTCTATTTCATCTTTCCACCTCCTCTCTGGCCTTTTCTCCTGTGCTTACAATCTCTTCGAGTCCAATCGGTCAGCCTCTTTCTCCGTCAGTTATCCCTTTTTCTTGTTACCTGACTTGTTCACCTCCATTTCTGTTATTTTATAACTTATGTCTGCTCTCTCACCCAAGTTGATCTTCTCGGTCTCTTAATGATGCTCCCATAATCAAGATCGAGAAAAAACCAGGTCCGCGCATATGCACATTTCCATTAGATCAAGCGGAGGATTTTTCTCTATCTCGCTCTCTCTGGTTTTCTGTTTATAATTCAGCGGGAACTATACTATTTGTGATGTAGGATTCAACTATATATATATATATAATATATATATATATATATAATAGCCTAACTCCATCTCCCAATCTCCTTGATTATCTTCCTCTGTTCTTTTCAGTTACTAAGTAAGCATAAGAGATTACACTTTACTCGATTTGCCATACCCTGATTTGACGGATTTCTGATTTGCCTGTCACTTGGAGAGAGAAAAAGAGGCTGTATGACTTCTTCACTTAAGGACCATAAAGATGTGTATGTCTCTTTAATCATCCTCCTTCTCACCCTCTTGGCCACCCTCCGTGAAGGGAGAAGGGACGCATGTTTGATAGTTCTCAGCATATTTATCCAATTTTTCTTATAATTCTTTCACTCACACACACACACACAAGGTAGGGAAGGAGGGATGGGAGGTAAGAAGGTATGAGAGAGAGAGAGTTGATGATTCTACACACACACACACACACACACACACATACACACACACACACACACACACACACATACACACACACACACACACACACACACACAAGGGGGATGCAAGTACATTAGGGCAAAAGTTGGGGGAGCCTTGTGTCTGTTGGGGGGGGGGCGCATTTGCAGTTGTCGGACCGGCCTTCCCCCCATTTAATACTTATACACTTACCTTCCCTACTCAAATTTGTATTACAATGGGAAATTACCTGTAGAACCTCATTTTTTTATGGGGGGGGGTAGAATGACGTAGTTTTTTTTTTTTTTTTTTTATCCTCTGGCATTTCCAAGATATTGCCTTTTGACACACACACACACATGGTTATCATCGACTATTCATATTTTAGTAAGGCAAAATTAGGTAGGCTATATGGTAGGTACACTGTAATAGTAATACTATAACAAGGGCATAGGCTAGCCAGGAAAATGAATAGGGGGGGGGGCAAGAAGTATACCCGCGGCGGAGGACGCACCGTCGGCCAGCCCGTACGGTTTCCTATGACTAACTGATATGTTGCTTGCCTCCGCGCCTTTTATACGTCCTCCGCTACCCGTCACCTGCGCACAAGCCAAAATGAGTCGAGAAATGCGTTGACCTGGTGTTTTTTCGATCTTGCCCATAATTTACCTTTCCACTGCTCTTTGAGAACGAATTAGTTTATTTTCCTTCGATTTTGTCTGTTTCCAGGTCTCACAACCGTGCGTTATATCTGGAATTACTCGTACACATTCGTTATATACTTTTTGATTTATATATTCTGGCATACTACTTTTCGTGTCTATGTTTACCGAAAGCTTCCTGTCAATTGCAATGCGTCTTATATTTCACTACAATGGTCTTTCGTTAGGTTTAGCATTTGCTCTAAGTAATTGTGCTTCTCGACTTCTTCAAGAATTGCTTCGCTTATTCTGATGACGCTGTTTGGTGTATTCTGATTAAACAGTTTTACTCCTGTTCACCTTCAGCCCTACGTTGAGACTTTCACTTCTTAGGTCATGTAACATTACTAGCAATGTCTCTGCTGTCTCTGTGATTAGACAATGTTATCTGCAAATCTTAAATGGTGTAGGTTTTATTAATCTATGTGTGCTCCATTTCTCTCCCAGTCCAGCTTTCTGAAAATACGTTCTTAGCACGCTGTACATAACGGTGAAACTGTATCTCCCTGACGCACGCCAATCTCAGTCTTAATGTTTTCCGAGTCCTCATATTTTGTTTCCGTGCAGTTTTGCAATGTTCTCGTTTACTCTTTGTTCTTGCAACGAATTTATAATTGGTATGTGCACCACTGGGTCCAAAGCCTTTTCGTAATCAGCAGAACCTAAGCACAATGGATTATTCCGTTCTTTAGTTTTCTCATTTTGCTGATTCACTGTGTGTAGATGATCAGTAGTCGAATACCCGACTCGGAATCCTGCCTGTTCACGAGGTGGGTTTTCTTCCAAAATTGTTATTCTGTTCGTAATGACTTTATTGAAGAGTTTGTAAATATCTGGCAATAAACTAACGGGTCGTTAGTTACTAAGATCTTTTTGAGATGCCTTTTTTGTAAAGCAAAATAACTATTACATTACACTAAGTTTTGGGAATTTTCTTCTTATTTACATACTGAACAAATAAGTGGGCGATCCTGTTTTGTACTTCTACTCCTGAATCCGACAGTTAATCTGCTACTGTTCCATTATATCCTGGGGCCTTCTCTCTTTTAATACATTTAAGAGAAATTTTATGCTTGCTTCGTATCGTGTTACCTTAGGTACTTCACTTGTGTCAACTGAAAAGTTAGCTATTGGTACTACAGTCTTTGATGCATACAGTTCGTTGTAAAATTCTTCAAACCATCACTCTCCTATCTCTCCATTTAATTACGTCACCGTTTTTGTTTTTCAGTGCTAATTATACAATGTTGCTTTATATCTATCTATCTATCTATCTATATATATATATATATATATATATATATATATATATATATATATATATATGGGGCCTCTGTGGTACAGTGGTAAAGTGTGCGTTTTCGTGCACTGGAGAGCGAGGGTTCGCGCCCCGCCAGGGTAAAAATCTTTGGGAGCGTTCTCCTGGCCACTTACTGCTTGGCTGACATCAGGGGTGCTGTGGCTGAACCAGTGTCGCATACCATAAAGTATGGTTGCACCCAGTGGGCTTGCGCGTGCCGATTACACTTGGTTCACAGACTACACACACATCCAAAGCCACTCCAACACTACAATTACAAGCACTTCACACCCTACATACTGTCTCTGCCAGACAGCCTAAGCCACTTGGTAGAGATACATTGGCTGTATCGTCCCCACTTCGGTTGGGATAGGCCGGTCCCGCAGTGGATACTCAAACGGCTGATGATAAGATATATATATATATATATGTTTATTATACATCATACATACATCATCCAATCCTATGTTGCCTCATGAGGAGCGTAGGAGACCGGGGCATTTAAGATGAGAATGAGCAGCATCACTCATCCCTGACTAGCATTACGTCAGCAATAAACCTCAACCATCCTTTGGATATAAACATACACAGGCTCAATCCGATTGGAGTGCCTTAATCACTCACTAAACCACCAGGCGCCATAGTTTGGTTATGTGGTTACCACTCAGCGTTGTAAATGGTTTCCTGGTATACAGGAAACGATTTGGTTTGTCATTCAGTGCTGAGTCACCCATAGACAGAAGGAAGAGGAAAGAAAGAAGGAAAGACGGACAGAAGAGGAAGGAAGGAAGGAATGAAGGAAGAGATGAAAGGGAAATCACCCGAGAGCAGCACTACATCGGGTGAGTTGATGGTGAGCATTCCCACCTACCACCATATATATATATATATATATATATATATATATATATATATATATATATATATATATATATATATATATATATATATATACACACAATATTAGGGTTTGTTCTGGGTAGGAGAGAAAACTCAGAGTAAGAATTTCTATGGTCTCACCACCTAAATTTTTTACACTTGATGATGAAAAGTGTGCAACCAAAAATCATTCGTTTCAGATACTATTTAGGGGTCACCCTGGACACCGAAAGTTCTGACAAAAGTACATATGCTAAAAAGTTATAGTACAATCATAGAAATTCACACTCAAACTTTCCTCTTAGTAAGAAATCCCTTGGCAGGGTTAGGAAACCCATGATAGGTGTCTGCTACAACACGGAGAAGGAATTGGGGCTCTCTTCCCCTTTGGTGAGCTTCTTGTTCAGCTCCTTTATGAGGGCCACAGCTCGCTCAGCCCTACGGGTATCATTGACGAGGGGGGTTGTAGACTGTATCACGAGGTTGAGTGTAAGCTTCATTCTCTGTCCAGGAAATGGGGTCAGACTGAAAAAAGTTATCGGGAAGGCCAAGTCTCGAAAGGAACCAGGAATGTCGTAGTGTTGATGGTTGCCAGGCCATCCAAGGCATCTCCGGCAAAAGCGGTTTCTGGTATTCGAGGTCTCTTCGGTGGTGACTCTGGGGCTTCCCAAGGGAGTGCCAGCACCATCCGGCGCTATGTGTCAATAGTGATCCTGTCATCGAAGAAAGCAACACCAACTTCTTCCTCCGAAAGGCACCATTGATGAGAGCCCAGCTTCTTTGTGGTGGCTTCAGGGATTTTCTTGCTGGGATACTTGATGAGTTGCTGCATCAAGATCCAGTCACTGAAGGGAGTTTGAGCCAAAAATGGAGCTGAAACCCAGGCCTTCAAGTAGATGAGGACGAAAATGAGTGACAGATCTCGCACTCCGTGCTCTACTGCCTTTGTGATCTGAAGCTGGCTCCAGAAGAGATAGAGCTTCTAGGAGTATATAACTTTCGCCATCCATAGAGCACGGTGTACTGCTCCTGGAGCCCGAGAATGCACGCCCTTCATCGGAGTCCCGCCGAGAAAGATAATGAACAGGTGCAAAAACTCTTGATAATCATCTCGTACTTGGTTTGACTCGGACATGGAAAAGCAAAGGAGGTCTTTCGTCACTTCAGCAATTGCTGCCTTGGCTACCTCATCAGTGTCTGTGATTTCAAACTTTGCTTGATCTATTTCCAGTGGTCTCCGAATCTCTTGAAGAGCAAAACATCTGGTCCCGTTGAAGTGGTCCCCATGGTGGCTTCAAATGCCGCTCCTATAGTCAACTCCATCACATGGTGTCGACAGGCAAGGTAAAGTTAATCTTGTCTGATATTTTTTTGAAGGATAGCACAGGTTCCTCCACGCTGGCACGTGTTCAGTGCCGTAATGTCAAAGTACATGGAACTGATCTGCTGGGCTAGGCATGGTCATCACGGCACTCCATGATGGCGTGGGCTTGGGCTTCTGCTGTTCCAGAAGGAAGCTTTGGCATTCCCAACAGTTGTTCTATCCCGAAGCCAGACACCAAAATCGGAAGACGGTCCACATGTTCCTTTGAAGTAAGATCTGTAAGTTTTCCATCCCAGTGCACCATCAATTTCTTTTTTCCTTTGATCTTACTCTTCAGTTCTTGAGCCCTTTGGCCACGAAACTGTGCCTGTTGGCTGTGTATGGTTGATAGATTGATGTTCAATAGATTGATGTTCAATTCATGACCTAAACTGACAACAGTCGCCATCAGAAGATACATTGCCTTGCGGGAGGATAAGTTTGTTCATTCAAGAGCGGCTGATAAGTCCTTTGTCATAATATTCCTCACCGTTTGTCGTATTCGAGGAAAAGGGTCATTTGTAGGTGAAGTGATGTGGATGGTCCAGCACAGGCTCCTTCAATCTTTGTCTCATCATCAGAACTGGATGAGGAGGACTCCAAGATGATTTTCTCGGCAGTGGCCTCCATCTCATGCTTGGAACGCTTTCTCAACTTCTCAGTAGTTTCCTCCCGTTGTTGTTGAGCCTTGACTTTTTTTTTGGTGAATCATGTCGAGTTCTCCTATGCTTCCAGGACGACTTTTCTGGTGCTGAAGAAGGAGAAATTCCAAGTCATCTCGATGAGATACATGTAAATAAATCTTCGATGGTTCAGAGCATAGGGCAACAACAATGGGCGACAAGTGGCTAAAACATTGCTGCTCCAGAGCAACCAGTAAATTTCATCCAAATGAAATGAAAATCGATGTGCCTTGTTTTTGTAAGGAATGGAACAAAAGCAGGGGGTGAAACAAAGAAATATCGAAATTTTATTTTTAAGACACACCCCCTGGGGGTAGGGGGGTTTCAAGAATACTCCCCCAGTATCCCTGCTTGTCGTACGAGGCGACTAAAAGGGTTGGTGGTGGGTTAGTGCCCCACCCCGTAAAAAGAACTAACTAAAAAAGCAAATAAAGCGCCTCGGACCCGGACGGACCATACGTTGACGACTAAGGAACGGACAAAGGACATTCTGAGGGTAGGAACGTGGAATGTGAGAGGAGTGAATGATGAAGTGAAAGAGAGCGAGATTGTCCAGGTGCTTGAGGATGCAAAAGTGGATATATGTGGATTGACTGAAACTAAATGGAAAGGTGAAAGGATGAGAGAATGGGAATACGGTGTAGTTATATGTGCGGGAGTCAGTGAGAATGAGAGGGCAAGAGAGGGAGTATGTCTGATGATAAGCAAGAAGTGGAAGGAGAATATAAGAGAGTATGGAACAGTGGGTGCAAGGATTGTATGGGTGAGGATGAAAGTAGGTATACAAGCATGGGCGATTGTATGTGTGTATGCTCCAACAGAGGATCGAGTGGCAAGAGTGAAAGATGAGTTTTGGGCGAGAGTAGAAGCATGTATGGACAAGTTTGAGAGGAGCGAGAAAGTGCTGTTGATTGGAGACATGAATGGCAAAGTTGGGAATGTACGAGTGGATGGAGTGGTTGGTCAGTGGCGTGTGCCAGCTGAAGTAGATGGGAATGGTAGTGCTTTGGTGGACATCTGTGCTGGTAAGGGGTTGGCAATAGCCAACACCTACTTTCGTCATAAGATGATCCACCGGTATACATGGAGAGTAATGAGGAGGATGGATGGTGAACTTGTTGAACGAAAGGCAATGATAGACTACGTGCGTGTGGATGAGCGAATGAGAAGACAAGTGTTGGATGCAAGGGTGTGGAGAGGGTGGGGGAATGGAGTCTCGGACCATCACTTAGTGATGGCCAAGGTAGAGCTGCAAAGAAAGTGATTGAGGAGGCGAAGGGGAAGACAGGAGGAAGCAGCTCCTGTGAGAAGAGTGGAGAAATTGCAAGATAGTGAGAAGAGGACAGAGTATAAGAGCATAGTGGAAGAAAGATTGGGAAGGTATGAGCTAGAGCAGATGGAAGGGGTGGAAGACGTATGTAAGATATTCACGGAAGAGATAAGCGCAGCGTGTGAGGCGGTTTGTGGAGTGAGGAGGAGATGCAAGGGTGTGCAAGGGACTGCATGGTGGAATGATGAGGTGAAACGAGCTGTGGAACAAAAGAAGAAGGCATATGGTGAATGGTTGGCGAGTAGAGGTAGGGGAGAAGATGAGAGAGAGAAGAGAGAGGTATATGTGAGCAGGAGAAGGGAGGTTAAGAGACTGGTGAAGGAGAGTAAGAAGAAAGTGGATGAAGAGTTTGGGAGGAATCTGAGTGTGAAATGGAGGGAGAGTAAGAAATTGTTTTGGAAGGAGGTAAAGAAAGTAAGGCAGTGTGAAAGGGGAAATAGTAGGGGAGTGAAAGATAGGAATAATAGATTGCTGGTGGAGAAGAGAGAGAAATTGAAGAGATGGAAGAAGCACTTTGAGGATTTGTTGAATGTAGAGAGTGAGAGCAGTGTGAGTATAAGTGGTTGGGGAATGGCTGGGAGAAGAAGAGATGAGAGGAGGGAGGAAGAGATCAGTAGGTCAGAAGTAGTGGAAGCGATGAAGAAGATTAAGCTGGGAAAGGCCCCAGGAATTGATGGAGTGTGTGGTGAAATGCTTAGGTATGGGGGTGAGATTGTTGTGGAGTGGATATGGAAGTTGTGTAGATTGGCTTGGGAAGAGGGAAGGGTTCCAGAGGACTGGAAATCAGGTATAATTGTTCCTCTGTACAAAGGAAAAGGGGAGAGAGAAGTATGTGGTAACCATAGGGGTATTTGCCTTCTTAGTGTGACTGGTAAAATATATGGTAGAATACTCATTGATAGGGTTAGGCATATGACAGAGGAGCTAGTTGGAGAAGAACAAGGGGGATTTAGGAAGGGAAAAGGGTGTGTAGATCAGATATTTGTTCTAAGATGTTTAGTGGAGAAGTATCTAGAGAAGGGAAGGAAAGTGTACGCTGCCTTCATGGACTTGGAGAAAGCTTATGACAGAATAGATAGGAAAGGTATGTGGAAGGTATTAAGAATATATGGAGTGGAGGGGAAATTGTTGAGTGCTGTGAAGAGTATGTACGAGGGAGCTAGGGCTACGGTGCGAGTGGATGGTGAGCTGAGTGAGTTCTTTGATCTCAATGTGGGACTGAAACAGGGGTGTGTAATGTCTCCATGGCTGTTTAATATACTGTATATATGGATGGGGTTGTAAAGGAGGTACAAGGTAGGGCAGTGGATGTGGGGGTGGCCCTAATGAATGAGGGTGAGATTTGGAAGCTTCCGGTGTTGCTGTTTGCTGATGATACAGTATTGTTGAGTGAAGATGAATGGGAGTTGCAAGGTTTGGTGAATGAATTTGGGACAGTGTGTAGGAGGAGGAAGCTGAAAGTTAATGTAAACAAAAGTAAAGTTATGGTGTTTGAGAGGAATGAAGTCACAGTTGAAAAGATTAGGAGAAATACACTGAGGTGGTTTGGACATGTGGAGAGGATGGAGAATGAAAGACTGACTAAGAGGGTGTATGTAGGTGAGGTGGAGGGAGGGAGAGGGAGGGGTAGACCGAGGATGAGGTGGAGAGATGGAGTTGAGAGGTATATGAGGGAGGGGGTGAGTTGGGGGGAGGGGAGTCAAATGGTGGGTGACAGAGTGACTTGGAGGCGTTTTGTCTGCGGCCACCCTTTGCGGGATTAGGGCGTCGGGATATATATATATATATATATATATATATATATATATATATATATATATATATATATATATATATATATATATATATATATGCAGAGACTTCACCGTGAAGATATGTATGCAAACTAACCACAGGAGAAATGAAAGGAGCGACAGTGAATACTTTCGTATATTACATCTTCAGTCAGAGTGAGACAGAGACGTAAAGGGTAGAGGTCTTTTATGCACACCCGCAGCAGGGAGTGGCACACAGAACAATGGATGACCTGAATTTTTACCTGCGGCTTAACTTATGGTCACCTGCAGCAGGGAGTGGAACACAACAAAGGATGACCTGAATCTAAAAATGCACGTGACAAAGGAGGAGGGAGTAGGGGGGGAGGAAAGGGGAGTGGGAGGGAGGGGGAAGGGGAGGGGAGGAGGGGAAGGGGGAAGGGGAGGGGAGGAGGGGAAGGGGGAAGGGGAGGGGAGGAGGGGAAGGGGGAAGGGGAGGGGAGGAGGGGAAGGGGGAAGGGGAGAGGCGGGAGGGAGGAGGGGATAAATACTGCTGCTTAACTTAAGACCAAGAGGATTAATGCTTGGTGTGTCCCACACAGGTGTGACTACACCACCAGGAGATGACAGGGAACAATCACGTGTTAGTCTGGGGGATACTGCTTTAAAATTAATTCAGTTAACAATTTATCACACTTAAAATGACCATAGCTCATGTTTACATTCTTTTCATATGTGCCAGAAATTAAACAAGATTCTATTACATATGAGAACACCATCAAAAAAACTCTCATCAAGAACAGCCCTTTCAGTAATTCAGGCGTTGTTTACAAAATCCCGTGTAAAAGCTGTAACAAATTTTACATAGGACAATCTGGAAAAGATTTGGAAACTAGAATCTCACAAAATAAATACAGTGTAAGAACAGCCCAACAGAGTAATGGTTTATTTCAGCACAGAGCATCCAGTGATCACCATATTGACTTGACAGGCTCCAAGATTCTAGCAAGATCAAAAAGCTTAGATGAAAGAAATATAATAGAATCTTGTTTAATTTCTGGCACATATGAAAAGAATGTAAACATGAGCTATGGTCATTTTAAGTGTGATAAATTGTTAACTGAATTAATTTTAAAGCAGTATCCCCCAGACTAACAAGTGATTGTTCTCTGTCATCTCCTGGTGGTGTAGTCACACCTGTGTGGGACACACCGAGCATTAATCCTCTAGGTCTTAAGTTAAGCAGCAGTATTTATCCTCTCCTCCCTCCGCCCTCTCCCTTTCCCCCTTCCCCTCCTCCCCTCCCCTTCCCCCTCCCTCCCACTCCCCTTTCCTCCCCCCCTACTCCCTCCTCCTTTGTCACGTGCATTTTTAGATTCAGGTCATCCTTTGTTGTGTTCCACTCCCTGCTGCAGGTGACCATAAGTTAAGCCGCAGGTAAAAATTCAGGTCATCCATTGTTCTGTGTGCCACTCCCTGCTGCGGGTGTGCATAAAAGACCTCTACCCTTTACGTTTCTGTCTCACTCTGTCTGAAGATGTAATATACGAAAGTACTCACTGTCGCTCCTTTCATTTCTCCTGTGGTTAGGTTGCATATATATATATATATATATATATATATATATATATATATCTATCTATATATATATATAGATATATATATACACACACACATTAGCAAGGGTACCCGGTGTTGCCGGGCCAAAAAGGCGAACACTCTAGTCCCATTTGTTCTCGTTCATTCTTTCATTGTATTCCAGGAAGACCATGTACCTCTTATGTTTTTTAAGAGGATTATAAGAGGTCCAGAAACTTTATATTTCAGCTTTTGCACACTAACGCACAGTATTTGTGCGCACTTGTTTAATGTTACGGGTGACCTCAAATGACCTCCTATTGGTGACCTCAAATGACCTCAGAGGTCAACCTCACATAGCCTAACCTATGTCCGAGAAGGAGGTCATGTGAGTCTCCATGCCAAAAATTGGGCTGCAGGGCACTGCCCGGGCCAAAAAAGCGAACACTCCACCGGTGACCTCAAATGACCCAGATCTGAATTTTAACCCCCTTAAAACCATCCTTAAGTCACCCTGATTCAGAATATATGTGGGTCTGTGGGTCTCTGGCCCTTGGTTTGGGCGTGATTGAAGTACAAACACACAAGCAATGCAACTCTCTCTCTCTCTCTCTCTCTTTATATATATATATATATATATATATATATATATATATATATATATATATATATATATATATATATATATATATATATTCATGTATTCTAACAATATCACATGAGCACCTGATGACAAATATGACATGTAACTCGCAGGAAAATGAAATGAAGAGGAGCACCAAGGTTTCATCTGTATTTCAAGACATGTTGAGGATGAACAACTGTTCAAGGACAAATAAATATTATATATTTATATATATATATATATATATATATATATATATATATATATATATATATATATATATATATGCAGGAAATATATACTGTAGCAAGATTATCATCCTGATGGGACTTCCAAAACAGCAAATCTGTGGGTCTGGTATTGTACATATACCCTGTAAGAAGCTTCGCAGAATATTACAAATTGGATACCTTAATGGCTGAATTAGGAAACATTTGTTGGGATATTAGGGGTCTGAGCAAGATCCACAGCTCGAGTTATTAACCACCTAGTTTACTACAGAGGAAGGCAGAATGAAGAATTTGGCCGTGAAGGACTTCTAGTTAGCAGAAATCTTGCAGAGAACATTATGAAATTTTACAGTGTGTCTGACAGAGCAGCATGTATCGTAATTAGACTATGCAAAAGATATATCCTAAAAGTAATACTAGTTTATGCACCCACTTCTCAAAGCACATGAAGAAACAGAAAACATTCTGTGACGACATTGCCTGGATTATGACAAAACAAAGGACGAGATACACTTTAGTTACATGAGATTTAAATGAAAAAATGGGCGAATTAAAAACTGCAGAAGCACATATGGAAAAATCCGGGAAGAAGAAACGAATGACAGGTGAAACGGTGTTACATTTTGCTGAAATGCATAACATGAGAATAATGAACATATTGTTCCACGAAAGAACTGGGGGAAAATGGACTTGGACAATCCCAAAATGGAGAAACAAAAAATCTGAATTTCATTATAGCTGATAAGAACAAAGCGATCGTCAATGCCACAATTATCAACTAAGTAAATATAGGAAGTGACCATAGAATGGTGGGCACCACAGCCTAATTCATTTTCAGATGTAAAGGGAAAAAGATGATAAAAAGAAAAAGGTATGTCCAATAACAGTAAGTGAACAAAGATACCTTTCAGCTAGAAATAAAGAACAGATTTCCGACTCTAAGTTATCCCTTCGTGAGCTGAGCCTTTCCAAATTACACGCGAGGCTGACAGGGTCCCATTGGACCCCAAAACTTGTTGGTGGATTTCTGCCATATGCATAAAGCTACACCATTTAAACTTTGTGCATATGTTGTCCAGGACACGGCACGTGGAACCAACCCACCAGTGTCCCTTTTGTTTTGTTTGTTTGTTTTGTTTTATTTTGTATTTATATGAAAAATATTTACATTACTCAGAAATTTATGAAAGTTTCAGTATGTATGCACTGAACCTACACTTATTTGAACGTTTGGCTGTCAGTACTCATGGGATAGGTTCTTTACATAATAACAAGCTCTGGCAGAAAGTATGATAACATAATCACAAAATAAAGCTGTCCTTATAATGTTCAAATTAGATAAAAAAATTTTAGTATCATGCAAATACAAAGAAAACTTACTTTTATCGTGGGAAAACAACTACGGTAAATTAAAGCACATTTCTCACAAATACAAAGAAGAGCGACTTCAGCAATGTTATTAGTGACAATACAGTACAACAGAATGATTATGGTAGACAGCCATCGCAAACAAATCTTGTGTGACCATCACAAACAAGCACATCACAAATCGTGCATGATTTCTTTGTTTTCTTGTCCAGCTGCCTTGGGCACTTTCCACATCTCCTCTTCCGATTTTCTTGAGGCTGACGTTGGGATGGTGCTGCTCTATTATCACCTACAAATGCCTTCATACACATTACAACATGTTTCGGTAGATACTAACTTGCCGACTCATATCGTCGCTGGATTGCTGGTTTGCACAGTAGTTCTGATAAGTCTACCAAGAATTTCCTTAGTTTTTTATTTCCTTGATAGACACTGGGATTTTTTTCCATGAAATGCACAGCAGAATTGTATACTGCAACATCTATCATCCAGTAGAAGATAATCATAGGCCATCTGTTTGTTATGCTTTTACATGAGTAAGTTTGAACTTGTTGGTCTAACCGATCAACAACTCCTTCTGTTGCATCATAGTCAAGATCCCATGAGGTTTAAAAGGTTCTTGCTCTTGCGTTTTGTTGTCGTAATGCATGTACTCAGTAACAAATCTGCCTTCTCTTTCTTTGGGATATAGCTGCACAGCATAAGATGATGGTCCTTGCTAAAGCCAAACTTCGTTGAATACAATTGGCGGTCCCTTGAAGCTTGAAACGAGGTAAGAATTTCAAGCTTATTCTTCCTCAAAGTTCCTAAGAGTGTTAGATTTTTATCATATAGTTTTTTGGCAAGATTAACATCAGTAAACAGGTTGTCAGTAGTAACATTTTTTCCTGAGTCCGCGATAGTTTCAATAAGATCAGGAACAACTCTTTGGGCTTGATGGCGTTCTGGACCTTCAGGACCTTTCCCTTGGTATATCTGGGCATTTAGAAGATGCCCATTTGTAGCATCGACCATACCCCACACTTTTATACCATACATATCCGGTTTTGATGGCATGTATACCTTGAAAGGGCATTTTCCTCTAAATGCGAGTAGGGATTCACCCACAGTCACATATGGGCCAGCTTTGTAGTTTACTTTACATGACTCAATTAAATTCAGCCAAACCTCAAAAGCAGGTGCCAACTTTCCTTGTTCACCATTCCTCCGTTCTGCACGACTGGGCAGGTCATCAAATCTTATGGCCCTTTTGATTTCCTTGAAACGATCACGGCTCATACAAGCACGAAAAATTGGAGGAGTGGACGAAACCCATTCTTGTCCACTCCACTTCTGATGTGAAGACCTATCCATGCCATCAACTCAACAGAATCTATTGGTTTCCAGTTGTCACTATAGAGAGAAGTTCCTTTTTGGTTTGTTGCATCGCTAATCACATCAATTATGTCATCTGTGATGAAGTAGTTGAAAGTAGCAGTTACGGGATGTGTGGGTACAGTGTCATGAACACCTCCACGTCCACGGAGAATATTTGGTCTCACACTCAGTCTACATTTGGGAACCTTAGTGGACCACACTGTACATTTATCTCGCCCTAAAAAAATCTCGCCATCTTCTTGATCAGTATCATCTGCATCACTACCATCACTTGTATATTCACTGTCATCGACTTCATATTTATCAGCATCAGATAATTCACTGTCTGAATCAATTTCTTAAAAAAAAATCAGGTTCTGCCAACAAATTTCTGCCATTAAACATTGATTTTGGTATTGACATTGTCTTTAGATGTCAAAAATCTGAAAAATATGGAAAAAATAATTAGTCACAACGAAGGTGAGGTGGGGTCCAAGCAGACCCCACAGACATTTTATACGCTGTCACTCCTAAATGATGCAAGGTTTTGTGCTAAAAAAAATTGTGCATATACAATAACCATCTACAATAGAAGTCAGGCACAGCCAGGTCGGAGAAAAAATGGCTTAATGGCATCATTTTAAAAACATGCTGGGATCCACAGGAACCTTTTCAGCTCACGAGGGGTTATACTGAATGTGACATTGATGAGTTGAATGATGTTACGGGAATCAGGGCAGTATTAGGGAAAGTTGATACAACCGGAACCAACAATATTCGAAAAAGATACTCGAATTCATGAAACAATGAAAGAGATGAAAGCGAAAACAAAGAGGGATGAAACCTAAAGAGAAGAAATCAAGATGCTTATCAATAATAGACAAACAGAAGAAAAACGAAAGAGAAACATGGAGCAGATCAACCAAACCATCAAAAATGGGGAAAAGTCTGAGACAGGTCCAAACCAAAACAGCACTAGGAACGTAACAAATTATAGCACTGAAAGACAACAATAGTGAAGTCATCAACTGTAGACAGAAAATGAAGACAGTTATGAATTTTACAAAAAGTCCTATGCATCAATGACAGTCGTATCAGCAGGTAACTTATCAGCTGAGACAAGTGAAATGCCAGAGACAGCACCGGATGAAGTAAATTATTTCTTAATAGTATGAAAAAAGGAAAGGCCCCTGGAAAAGGTGGACCAGTAGCAGATTTACTGTCGATGCAGGAGAATAAGGTCAATAATTTGTTCGCCCACTTATTTAACAAATGTATAAAGAAAAAGAAGCTTCCCGAAACATGGTGTAATGCAATAGTTGCAAATCTAGAAAAAGAGAAAGAAGGCGTAAACATAGTTGGAGAAATCTTAAACCATTTAAGATCTGCAGAAGACATTGTCCTAATCTCAGAAACAGCAGTGGCATTGCAAGAAATGTTAAATGACCTGAACAGAGGGTGTCCCACAGTAGCGCTAAAGATGAACCGGAGTAAAACTATTGTTTAATCGAAATACACCAAAGAGCGTCGTTACAATACAGTAAGCAAGGAATTCCTTGAAGAAGTCGAAACTGAGGAGTACAATTACTCGGGGCAAATAGTAAAACTAAAGAAAGACCATGATAGCTATATAAAAGACGCATTACAATTGGATGGAAAGCTTTCGGTAAACATGGAGACAATGAAAAGTAGTTTGCTGGCGTGTATGAAACAAAAAGTATATGAGGAATGTATAATCTTCCTTCCTTCCTCTTCTTTACTTCATTCTTTCGTCTTCCTTCTGCCTACAGGTGACTTTACACTCTCTCTTCTTTCTTTTTCCTTCATTCTTTCCTCCTTTTCTGCCTATGAGTGACTACACCGAGTGACAAGCCAAGTGGATTCCTGTACACCAGGAAACCATTTACTACGCTGGATGGTAACCACATAACCAAATTATGGCGCCTGGTGGTTTAGTGGGTAATTACGGCTTTCCAATCAGACTGAGCCTGTGCAAGCTTTTATCCAAGGGGTGGTTGGGGTTTATTGTTCACTTAATGCCACTCAAGGATGAGTGAGGCTGGTAACTATCATTTTAAATGTCAGGACCAACTTGCCTAGCCTCGGGCTCCTACGCTTCTAATGGGGCAACACAGGATTAGATGATGATGATGATCATAATCTCAGCTATGACTTACGGTTATGAGTACTGGAAAATGATAAAATCGATGAAAAATCAACTAATTCGTTCTCAAAGAGCAATGGAAAAATCAGTGTTGTGAATATCTTTAAGAGACGGGAAGAGGTACTTGGTCTTTCTGGAGCTGAAAGAAAGATTGAACTAGAACAAATAGGATTAGAGTGTGTGCCTTTTTTTTTTTTTTTGGGGGGGGGGGCAGGCAACGCCGGATCCCCCTGGTAGTGTGTGTGTGTGTGTGTGCATATATATATATATATATATATATATATATATATATATATATATATATATATATATATATATCATCATCATCATCATCATCATCATCATCAGCCATAACTAGTCCACTGCTGAACAAAGGCCTCCCCCAGCCTTTTCCACGAATTCCTTGACTGAGTAAATCTTTGCCACGTTTTCCCTGCAAATTTCTCTATCTCATCTCTCCATCTCCTGTCTGGTCTTTTTCTGCTACGCTTACATTCGCTTGGTGTCCAGTCCGTCAGCCTCTTACTCCATCGGTTATCCCATATTCTTGCTATATGGCCTGCCCACCTCCATTTCTGTTCTTTACTTCTATGATATCTTTCGTCTGCTCTCTCACCCAAGTTGATCTTTTCCCGATATATATATATATATATATACTCGTATAGTAAAGCTATATGTGCTGTATATATGGAAAGACTTAAACTATCTTTGTCATTAATACATATAAAAATAAATGAACAAACCTCTTTTTTAAAGCGAAATTGATTAAATAAGTAGTAGTGTAAAATATAGATTTGAATGTTGTCACGAATCAAATTTGCGACATTTTCCTTTTGTGAGAAACCACGAACTATTAGTGGAAAACTCACTGTGTATCGTTCAGTTAACCGTTTCTCTCTCCATTTCGGTGGTATACTTTTCAAAACATTCGTCACTGTTTCAAAAGTGACCGATCTAATGCACGTCATTAAGTGCTCTACTGAGCGATATTATTGTTTCTTTATTGTTCGCCCCTGCTTGCCTCAACCGTTGGTCACGCCTTCTTCCAGGTGGCCTGTGCATTACCCCATACATCGTACTTGAATTCAGTCTTTTGTCTGTCGCGACGAAGTGAGGTTCTGTGCTCCAGTAGTGAGAGTGAGAGAGGTCATCTAGCACCCAGACTCCACTAGACTACAGTTCTCCAGCCTCCCACCCTTCCTTGGTGATATGCTACATTGACCAGTATTTTCTTTTCGTTTTCCTAGACTTAAGAGTTTAGTTAAGTGTGCTGTTTCCTTACATGCTGGCCGGCTGCGCCGCATGTTGTTTTCCTAGGTGTAAGAATTTAGCTTTTGAGTGAGTGAGTGCGATCTCTTTATTTGAATTCATTTTGGAATGTAACGTTGAATTTGTTCCTTTGTAATTAATAAATTTAACAGTTCTTTTTCTCTGAGCTTAATGTAATGTAAACTCGTGTTTCATTTCTCCACAATTAAGCTTATTTCCCTTATAGCTCCTAGCTTGCATAAACGTTTTGCTATTCATAACTGGTACTTAGGCCAGTCTTGTTGTATTAAGCTTAAAATCCGTTGTGCCTTCTAGGAGTTACGCATCAGCAAGAACCTGATATTATTAATAGTATTAGTTATTTATTGTCAGGGGTGAAGTCACTTTCTCCAGAGGCTAACCGTACTAATAAACAGCAATTGTGAGTAAATAGTCTCTGCTGTGTACCGTTGAGAAAGTTTATAAATTCTCGTTCTGAGAGAGTCGGCGAAGCGGGCCGATATAAAGTAATCATTGCTTGATTTAGCAAGACAATTCATTGTCCCTGCTCTTTAATATTATTGAACATTATCATTTAATAATTGCTTTTACAAATGTATATTGCCCTGCCTCCTCGTAACATGGAAAGTTATATAAAAAGGAAATCAGACTGATGAATCAGCGGTGTAGAAAAAAAAGATTCCGTCCTCTTGTTGACAGATTTAGTTCAGAGTTTATTCCACTGTGACTGCCTTGGCCAGTCATATCCCTTTGACTACGAAGATAATTATATTTAATTTCATTTTACTTACCTCAAGATGATTTAGTGTAACTTATAGACCCAGTTGATGGTAAGTTTAGGAACTTGCAGCAACTTCTTGAGTATGATAAAGAGTTCCCTTTCATTCCTGCTGCTGTCAAACGATTATTTTTAGATCAAGGTTGATGTAAATGAGGATTTATACTGTACAAGGCTCCCAAAAGAAAAAAAAAAAAGTTAAAATAACGAAAAAAATAAAAGTTAGTCGAAGAAAGAAGATACATAGGATCAATAAAATAAAGATACCTAGTAAAAACTTGACCTAAACTAGAGGGGCACTCAGTGGAGCGCATCTCTCCAACTAGGGGAACATAATTCCCAAACCACTCATCTTAATGGGTTAGATTTTCTCATCACTGATTAGGGTTTCGCAAAAAGTGTGTTCCAGATTCAGAATCTGTAATACGATCCGGATCGGTCCCAAAAGTTAATCGATTGTTCCCTGGGACATGAGCTATCTACCCACTAAATCTGGTTCAAATCTCTCCTTTAGTTTCTGAGTAGTCCTGCTAATAGACAAACCAAAAATAAACAGGTTTGAAAACATACTCTCCTTATTGGAAAGAACAAATATGAAAGTATGCAAGAGATCAGATATATCGCTGCAACAGTTATGTGTTATTATATCTCCTACATAACAATAACACGACAGGCCTAGCATTTACCTTAAATCTGGGTGCACGACCTTTTTAATGTTGCTAATGCATACTATTTTACTGTTATATGCTCCAGACAGCTTAACTCATCACTGCAATAATTAAGGGCCTCGTTCGATACCAATGCCGTAATTAATAAAATGTTTTTCACAGTTTGTCAGAACACACACACACACACACACACACACACACACACACACCTCTGGCAGTTCTAGGTGTAAGGGCAATGGTGTTAAAGCCAGTGTAAGGTAGCGGGGACCCTTATCTTGAGGTAGTATTTTGTACGCCGCTCCTTCCGTTCCTCCACTACGATTCCAGCAGCAGCATTTTTACCCGTAGTCAGGGTTTGCTAGCCTGTTCTGGGTCGTTTGCTTTCCGTGCTTGTAAGGTATATTCGGAGGGGAATTTTCTGAAGTTGGAGAGTTGAATCTTGGCGAGGGAATGATTATCTTGATAAATACTTTACAATACAAACATTTGTGATTGATTCTGAGAGCATTGCTGTGCCACACCACCTTCATGGTAGATAATGTGTGTGTGTGTGTGTGTGTGTGTGTGTGTGCGTGCGCGCGCGTTTTGTTAATAACAATTGGAAATCTATTTCCACATAACTTTTTCTAATGACGGATTTTTCTCCTTTAATCTTCGTATTCCCAGACGATTCTGTTCAATTTAGTAGAGCGCCACAGGACAGAAGAGGTTAATGGAGCCTGCAGTATCAAGTGTCTCAATTTCACGGAGCCTTCTTTAAGGTGAATATAGTCGGCTAGGGTTATCCACAATAAAACATAAAAAATGTAATGTGTGTGTGTGTGTGTATATATATATATATATATATATATATATATATATATATATATATATATATATGCCCTCGGAGTGAAGGAGAACATAAACAGCGTGGGTCTGGTGCAGCATGTGGTGATATCTGAGGGGAAATCTCACCGCCATTCAATGTTGTGTGGTGTATTTGCAGAGATATGATTGTATGAAAGCAAACAATTTTCCCAAATATTCCCCGGTACAGCGAGCACCAACACAAATTCAACTCCCGGCATTAGGGGTTAATATCCTATACAAATTTGACAGTGCTAGATATGATTGTTTTTCAAAATACACAATGATTCTGTGACCACAAATATTGATATGAAACTTAAAAGCATGAGACGTAGCACTAGTGAAGAGAAAATTATAAATCGTGTAGTGAAACAATGGAATAAGCTACCTGCATCAGCAGTTACTGCAAAAACTATCAATACGTTTAATTTTCTGCTAGACAAAGCAAATTTTTTTCGAAACTATTGGCTGCAATTTCCTGGGTGAAGTGTGTGCTGAAGAAAGTGTAATGTTTATTTAGTCGTGAGAACATTCCGCGATTGTTTATGTTCTTTTTTTCTTCTACAGATCTGTAGACTAGAGATGGGTGGTGCATTGTTGCCACTCCTCAGTCTCTCATACAAAAATTTTCTTTCTTGTTCATTCCAACAAATTTAGCGCTTTTTCTATTTTTTTCCCTCTCGGTTTAACCTGATGGGATGGTGGAAGAGGGAGACCCTTCCTCATTTCTTTCTCTCAAACACGTTGGTTAGAGTCTACTAGAATTACCTTTTTTTCCCGACAGATAACCTCGCCGTGGGCCAACAATCCTCCTGTTATCTGTACTTCCAATGTATTCTCTCTCTCTCTCTCTCTCTCTCTCTCTCTCTCTCTCTCTCTCTCTCTCTCTCTCTCTCAGGTTATTGCATTAAGTGTGGTATGCCGAGTGACCTCAATTGAACATTACAACTACCAACAGCTCGCGGTATATAAAGAGCGCTCTCTCTTCCTACTCGTATCTACAACCCAAGTAGGAAGCTAGATTATAAATTCGACTGTAGCGTGTCGTACTGTGAAGCAATGAATAATAATTTCAGAGAAAATATCTTTAAGCAAATTTAAGTACATCGCCACTAGGCCATCATCATCATCATCATCATCATCATCATCATCATACTTGTTCCGCTTGCAGCCGATATAGATATGATACGCTCTCTGCTGTGTCTGCTCCTTCCAGCACCAGCAGCAGCAGCAGCAGCAGTATATGTGTAGGTCACTCTCTTTCTGCCCCTGGTCTGCCTGGCACCGGAGATAATGCTACAAAATAGCTATCTGGTTATTAATGGTGGGAAGGGTACGTTCTCTTTCCTCTCCCTCCGCCCTAGCCCCACTCTGAATCCCCCTCTCATTTTTATGCGTGAGAGAACGACCCAGATTTGCAAGTGGTGCGTAATGGTGGAGGGATTATTTCGGTTACACATTTTACTGCAGACGGAGAATTGGGATATTTCATGCTTTCCGAGGCAGACGTTTTCACTCATCAAAGTAATGTCCTGTTGGAATATATTTATTTTACGATTATAGGTGATCTTTCGTGGCATACTCATGTAACCTTAAGTGCTTTTATTCAGTTAAAGTTCCCAATGTAGAGAAATGGCTATAATCAGTCTCTCTGACTCCCAGATGGTGGCGGAACTTTGGCATTATAATCCGGCTAACGTGAGACAATAATATTCAGCAAAAAAGAAACCCTACGTAGTGACCTACATAGTGAAAAGATCACACACACACACACACACACACACACACACACACACACACCGTTAACTTTCTATCCCTTTGGTGGGATAAGATAGGTTTGGTATTCTTTCTGTTTCCATAGGAATTACAAGTGCTCGTGGGCCCTTCGGGCCCCTCGCACTTGCTCCTGCGGAGGGTTCTCGAGCTACTATAATATATTTTAGTTATAGCTGCAGACAAAAAATTCTACGTAGATCCTATGCCGGGCGCCTGGAGCGGCGTTTTTTGGTTAAAATGTGATCGCTCATTAAATATAGTAATAATTTTTCAATCGTGATGGGACCAAGTTTTTTCACATCAGCGAATTTTTTGCGATTTTTGTGCCAATTTTGGAGCGATTTGAATGTGTAGTTTCGGCTGCCGAAAACACACACACACACACACACACACACACACACACACACACACACACACACACGGCTAGTGCTATAGTATATTAGATGCAAATTAATAAGAAAACGTACTGTTTCTAATTCTTTCACTGCGATGGTAAAATTTAGGAATTACATTCATTCTATTGCGGCGGATGAATTATGTTATTCCCACTAATCCCAGTTAATTTCATTGAATTATTCTTTTTTTTTTTTTTTTGAGTATGGGTGTATTTTTTTTTTTTTTTTACTTCGGATGTTAAACCAAGATTATCTACAACATCTCCATTTTCTGTTATTGGTTAGAGTTTGATATAACATTCTTACCAAGGCCACTCTCGTTAACTCTGTTAACAAATGGTATAATTCCGATTTCGTGCCCTCATAAACGCAGGACAGTTATATTCAGGAAAAACATTTCCAGTCAATCAAAAGATTAAAACTGTCTAGGTAAATCCATCCATTGGAATGGCAGAGCATAGCATAGGTATGGTGCTCCATTTCATTACAGTTAATCCAAGGCAATTTTGTTAATTACATTTAGGGATTCTCTGGAATTGGCGTACTAGGGTCTGTTGATGGATCTAGAGCTGATAGTATGTCAAAGATGCTGTCAACATTGTTCAGTACTGAACAGTTCTGGAACTGATGTTATATACTGTATATATATATATATATATATATATATATATATATATATATATATATATATATATATATATAGATAGATAGATATAGATATAAATATAGATATAGATAGATAGATAGATAGATAAAATGTATGTTTTTTTATGTAAGGAAGAAGGAACCAAAGGCTAGGAACCCGCAGTAACAGTTCCTTCCAAGAATAAAACTTAAACAATACACAAGAGAGACAAATTCAAGATCCGTTCATATCGAGATGGCTGGACACACTGCGTTTAAAAGACTGGAGTCATAGGAAGTAGGAAATACAGACAGAGGGAGACAGTTCCAGAGTTGATCTGTTGCTGAAATGAAGGACTGGGAATAACGGTTAACTCTTGCATTAGAGAGTTGGACAGGAAAGGGATGAGAGTTTGAGCACCCGTCGTAGAGGTGGACGGATGCAAGCAGACAGTTCAGAGGAGCAGTGACCATGGAAGTAACGATAGAAGAGAGATAAAGATGCAACAGTGCGGCGAAGAGACAGAGGTTGAAGGGAGCCGGTAAGAGGAGGAGAGTTAATGAGACGAAAAGCCTTTGACTTCACCCTATTGAGAAGAGCTGTATGTGGGGAGCCTCCCCATACATGAGAGTTGTACTCTACACAGGGGGGGATAATACCCGTGTATAAAGTCAAAAATTGTGCAGGGGTAAAGAAGGCTCGGAGTCGGCTTAGCACACCTAAACTCTTAGAAGCAGATTTTACAAGAGATGTAATATGGTCTTTCCGAGATAAATCCCAAGTGAGTGAAACCTGAAGCATGTTCAAGGATGATGCAGGATTGAGCTGGATATTATTAAACATTAGAGGGTACTCCTGTGGAGTACAATGTACAATTATAGAAATAAGAAATATGGAAAACAGAATGGTTTCGACATCTCCCGAATCATAGAGAACACCACACAATACACAAAGTTGGACATATTACTCATTTATTACCTTGTCAACGTAGAAGGGTTCCATTAGCAGGGTGGTCGGTGCTTACATTTAATAAGACTGAAAAGTCAATTCATTTTTAGGGGAGTATGAAATATCAATTCATCTTTAGTGGCGTAATGTGAGGAATACATTCCAGTTCTTCCTGGATTTTAAACTTTCCTTTTATGCATATATGTTTGCAACGCTTTAATCCTCTACATCACCAGGCATGTACTTGTAGGTTTATAGTCTTGAGGGCAACTAGGCTGTCCTATTTATGCTGGAGATATTTTAATCCCCGAAACCAGGTGACTTACTTTCCTTATGAAATTTTTGCTGCATAGTTATTTAATATAATTTAAGAAAGGTATCTCGTATAACAGAGGTTACTGAAAGCTGCATCTAACTCCTGCAGTAGGGAGGTCTCTCCTGCTCAGAATGTAGGCGTCTGGACTTTGCAAAAATAATATATAAATGAAACGGCTAAGAAAAGCATAAAAGAACGTGTGAGTGGTTTTGCTTGTGAGGTGGAGCCAGGATTTCCTGTCTTTGTACATGTATGAGTGCGGGGTCAGTTTTACTGCGTATGCTGTTTGATATTAT
The DNA here is from genome assembly GCF_032717465.1 of Coenobita brevimanus. Classification (NCBI taxonomy): domain Eukaryota; kingdom Metazoa; phylum Arthropoda; class Malacostraca; order Decapoda; family Coenobitidae; genus Coenobita; species Coenobita brevimanus. The sequence continues at coordinate 4,098,644 of NC_136961.1, forward strand.
TCCCCAACATCTCTTTTTATATTTACAGGTAATACCTCAGCTTTTAGTGCTCGACTATGGTCATACAGTCAATAGTCAAGTGCCTAAGGACCATAAGTCCTCCTACGTTCTACACACCTTCACATATCATCATTCTGGAACCAGAACCCATTGTCCAAACTGAATACACTCAAGGGCAGTTATTTACGAGTGGTGTGTTGGTACTAGCGGAGAGTGGAATTATGATGATAATTATGAAGACGTCAGAAAATACAACAACGTCGATTATACTGAAACTACTAAGTATTTTTGCAGTAACTACAAGATTTTAATAATGAACATCAGAAAAGACACAAGTACGTCATCCCAGTTGTTGGATCAGACAATTCTAAGCTCTTGCAAATGTTCTACCAGAATAATTATAGGTTTATTACAGGAATTATGTCCGTAGGCTGCAGTTATTAATACTCTCAGGCTCCATTGATTTATTCTTATTTTAAAAGAATCGTCTCTCAGCTGGAATAATATAAAATTGTATGGCTGAAATTGGAACGAAGTAGTAGTAGGCAAGGGGGGGACCACAAGAGGGCTCAGGAAAGCTTGAGTACACAGACGTGGTTCAAAGTTTTTAGCGTTGGCTCTTCTGTAAGACCTGTTAACGTGCCATATATTCATCGCCATAATACTGCCATTTCAGTCCCATACGAGAGTAAAGGAGGACAGGCTGGTACTAGGTCTTTCGTTATAATAATTACAATTACTGAACTAAATAAAGGTGGTTGAAAAATATACTTGTGGTTTTGTACGTACAATGCTGGTCCAAAGGAATGGTGCCAACCTATTTTAGAGATGGGTGACTGCGGAAGAAAATGCAATTTTCCGCTTGGCGGCATGGAAACGAGAGAGAGAGAGAGAGAGAGAGAGTCAATATATCTACAAATTTCTTCCAGTTCCGTGAACATGTTACTGCCTTACCTCAATAATTGTGACAATTTAATCGTAATTTTAGTATAATTACATCGTGAATAATTAGAGGAAGAAATGTCCATTTAAATATTCATACGAATACATTGTTCTGCAAGACTGAAGCAATCCGATTAGATACACATCTGTCAAGGGTCATGGTCACCGGCAAGGTTATGTATTCCGCTGTACACCAGTTGGTTATCTCGGGTGTTATACGTCCTAAATTATACTTTTATATTATTATTATTATTATTATTACTATTACTATCACCACAAAGAAATGAATAATGAAGGCAGTTAAGAGAATAATGAAGCAGTAAAAACACAAACCTTATTACCAAATAACATCAAAGTGCCTAAATTTAAAATTCTGATGACTAACAAAATTAACGATACAGACAAATTAAGCAAGAAAAAACTGACTTCAAATATCAACTTTCAGGGGAACCCGGCATTGTCTGCGTGAAGAAAATATAAACTTTTAAACTGGTATTGTCAGCGACCTTTATGAGAGACGATCCCAGGGGTCCCGTTTTACCTGCTGGTCCCATGTTTCTCTCTGGGCCCATTTTCTCAGATCTATATACCCCATGGATTTATTCCTACCATGGTACTGTTCACCCACTGATCTGATAACTGTGGACTTAATGTATTTTCCTACCACCAACTCCACCCTGTCCACCTATCCACCTATATTCCCCATTGGCCCATATCCCCACTAACCACTCACCAACCCGTCGTGCCCACCCAGTCATCTACACTCACCTATTCACCCACCCATTCTGCCCAACCACTCACCCACGCACAGTGTCCCACTTTGTCCCAGCACACTCACCCACCTAGCCATCCCACCTGGCCTACCCACGCAATTCATTCACCTGACTACCCACTCAAAGCCATGTAATACTGACATGGTTGTACGAGAATACTAAAAAAAATTCTACGGTAATTGGTCTCCAAACTTAGCCATGTTAATATGATTAGTGACTTGATTAATTCTACTTTGGTAAAACTCTAAATCAAACCATTAAATTCCCGAGAAAGTATTGCTCCTGTCTGGCCCTAGTAGAGTCGTCTAGATAGTTCTCCCTTAATTTCCTTAACGGGCAAACACAAGTGCAGACACACATACTTTAAAAAATAGAGACAAATATAAGATATAATAGGTGCACTGCATGCATCATATTAGGAGAATCCAGATACCACTAGTTCTGGAAAGAGAAAACCATTGGTACCAAGCTACATGACACCTCGCTGGCTGTACTGATAATGGATGCTGTATTGATGAGAACAGAATAGACCTCTAAGGTGAATACACGTTAGAGAGACGGTCGTGCATTGGATGAACCGTATTTAGCCAGATCTTCGACAGTGTGCACACACTGCTAACAGCGGTACCCCTGTCGAGAACAATCAAGACTTCCCCGTCACACAGAGAGCTGGTAATCCTAACGACACAGTCAACTAGCTTTAAGAGCCAAGCAGTGGCAGATGAACATGCTGGTGCGGGAACAGCAGGAAGAACGAAACATTGGAAACAAATGTCTGATATACATGATTCACTAAAAACTGTGTCTGCTTTCCTAGCTGGTACAACCGCTCTTGCCCTGTGAAAGCGGCTGTTTTGTTTCACTCGGCGTTTGTCTGTGTTTGTGTGTGTATGTATGTGTGTGTGTGTGTGTGTGTGTGTGTGTGTGTGTGAGAGAGAGAGAGAGAGAGAGAGAGAGAGAGAGAGAGAGAGAGAGATCAATAAGATTTTACCAGACGTGGAGGAAGAGTTGCATGTAAGCCAACAAGTAAGTCTACTGTTTTTTATAACAGTAGGTCAGAGTCCAATGTCACCAAAACGGGTCGAAGTCTAGCCGAGAAAAGTCGGCCATTTACGAGTAGTGACCAAACAGCTTGGGCAGGACAATTAAACGGGCACTTCATGTTTAACATTACCTCACGATATTTCAATCAGGTGACGTTTCTATGTAGTATATTTTTGCTGTGATCTGATTAATTTGCGCAGCTCTGAAGACATACACAGTAGCAAAGACACAAGTGAAGGATTTTATAACTCATTCTTAAAAAACAAAGGCATTGGATCCGGTAGCTGCAAGGTCCTTCAGTTAATGTCCTTGCTGTGTGTGTGCGTGTGTGCGTGTGTGTGTGTGTGTGTGTGTGTTTGTGTGTGTGTGTGTGTGTGTGCATACCCTGAAATTTCGTCTGTTGCATACATGAAGGACTGGGAGTAACGGTTACTTTTTGCATTAGAGAGTTGAACAGAAAAAGGATAATAGTTTGCTGCTAGACAGGTGCCATGCACCTGCTGAAGTGTTTCAGGCATGCAAGCAGACAGTTCAGAGGAGAAGTGTCCATTCAAGCAGCGATAGAGAAGAGATAAAGATGAAACATGTGGTGAAGTGACAGAGCTTGAAGGCAGACAGTAGCAGGAGGAGAGTTAATGAGAAGAGCTGTATATGGGGATCCTTCCCACACATGAGAGTTGTAGTCTACATAGGGGCGAATAAACCCCATGAAGAAAGTCAACAACTGTGCAAGGGTAAAGAAAGCATGGAGTCGGCTCAGTGCTCCTAGTCTCTTGCAAGCAGATTTTACGAGAGAGGTAATATGGCTTTCCAAGATAAACCCAGAGAGAAAGAAAACCGAAGTATGTTCAAAGGTGAAGCAGGTCTGAGTTAGAGGCTATTAAAAATTAGAGGATGCTCCTGTAGAAGATTTTGACAGGTTGAAAGATGTATGAACTGAGTGTTAATTCATTAAAAAACAACACAATTATTTTACCCCAATCAGAGATATGAGCCAAGTCAGACATTAGGTGTGCCATAGCCCCATTCCGTGTTTTCTGAAGTAACTGCTGAGATGGGTGTGGCGAGAAGTGAATGGAAAGGTGAAGCGTGAAGTCATGTGTATGAGTGGATGGGGTTAGATGGACAGCTAAAAAAGTCATTGATAAATAGAGGGAGGAGAGTGGGTGATAGAACAGAGCCCAGAGGAGCACCGCTATTCATTGCTCTAGGAGATGAGCGGTGGCCGTCTACAACAGCAGCTCTAAGCCAGAAAGGAAGCTAGAAATGAAGTTACAGATAGAAGGATTGAAACCGTAAGAGGGCAGATTGGAAATTAGAGATTTATGCCAGACTGGATCGAAAGCCTTTGCAATGTCAAGTGCAGTGGCAAAGCTTTCGCCAAAGTCTAGAAATGAGGATGACCAGGAGTCTGAAAGGTAGGTGAAAAGATCGGCAGTGGAGTGTCCCTGGCGGAACCCACGCTGACAATCAGAAAGAAGTATGTGATTTTTTTAAAGAATTGATTCAAAATATTTTGAAATACAGTATGTTAAAGAAATTGGGCAATAGTTAGAGGGCTGGGAATGGTCAGCATTCTTTGGGACTGGCTGAATAAAAGGAAACTTCCAGCAAGAAGGAATTGTACAAGTTGAGAGACAATGGTGAAAAAATTTATCTGGGCAGAGCGTAAGTACAGAAGAACAGTTCTTGAGGACAACAGAAGGATCTCAATCAGGCCCATATAATTTGTTAGTATTGATGCCAGTGATGGCAAAAAATATTGAAGAAATATTAATGTCAGCCATGAGGAACTCAGAGGGGGGAAGGGATGGAGGAACTGCACCGGAATTGTCCAAGGTGAAACTGGAGCAGAAAGCCTCAGTGAAGAGTTCTGCTTTATCAGTAGAAAAACCAGTTACAGAGCCATCAGGGTGGAAAATAGGAGGGAAAGATGATGAGGCCAAGTTTTCAGAAAGTTTTTTTTCAAGGTGTCAGAAGGAGCAGGAAGGATTTGTGTTGGAGAGGTAAAAAATTTAGCACAAATAAAATTATTTTTAGCAGAGCAAAGAACAGACTTAACACGATTCCGTGCAGATATATAAAAGAGACGAGATTCAGGGGTGAGTTGGCTCTGGTACATTTTATAGACCCTGTCCCTGTTGTCCCTCTTGTGGACAGTATTAGAACAAGCATGATTAGAGAGAGAGAGAGAGAGAGAGAGAGAGAGAGAGAGAGAGATATACATACATACATACATACATACATATTGCAATTGTCACAGCATAAGAGAAAGGAAAGGAAAGTATGCTTTCATACCATAGAGGATAACCTTTGTATTGTGCAAGGCACACTCAGATGGCTCTCGGCCATGGAAGCAGTAATCATTCCAGGAAAAAAAAAAAAAAGTGCTGCCTTAGGACCTCCCAATCAGCAACTCCAAAGTGCCACAGCTGTCGCATCTTGGGAAGGTCCACAGGTCTTAGTGAAGTGATAAGACAGGTTAAAATGATAAGGTTTTGAACGAAGGAGCCCAATGGAGAGAAAAGGTTAAGAACATAAGCAGAAAGATCAATTGTAAGTATGAGGTAAGGTATGTTGCAACTTTGTCCAAGACAGTCAGGGGTATGGGTAGCATGCTTTTCAAGCTGCCATAGCGTACTGAGGATGGAAAAGATGTAAGCTTGTTCACCAGGTGGATCAGTGAAACGAGAGGAGAGCCAAAGTGGTGGTGTGCATTGAAATCACCTGGAATGGAATTTCAGTGAAAGGAGAAATGGATGGGATGAGTTCCATTTTAGAAGTAAGACAGTCGAAGAATTTTTCATAGTCGGTAAAATTAGAGGGTAGGTAAGCAGCACAGCCATATTTAGTCTGAGAATGACAAGGTAGCCAAAACGAAAGAACAGAGGATTCAAAAGATTCAAGATCAGGAACAAGAGAGCAAGATATGGTGTTGCGTACATAATTATACACATCAGCCACCTTTGGCTTTGAGGTGGGTACAGTTAATGAAGGAGTATGCAGCAAAAGGGTCTGCTGTCAGTCTCTTGAGGCAGTTGAGTTTCGCTGAGGAAGTGAAGAATACTGAACGGAGAGAAAGTGAGAGGAGAGGACAAGATTGTTGCAGAAATGAATCAGGAGTAAGTCAGTGGATCCAGGCATTTCATTTGGTCATTACTGGGAGAGGGGCGGATGATGGGAGATTTTATAGTCCTCTTCCACCCCCTG